>NC_081408.1:652275882-652633382 GCF_030272615.1 Cryptomeria japonica
CCCCCCCCTCCAAACCAACAATAAGGGTGGCTACTAGTACTGGGAGTTATGTATATTGATATGGAAGGTATCCTAGACGAGCTAATGACTCTGGAATAGGCTCTTCCTTCGCCCACACTTATAGTGATGCAGGCTCACACTGGGAACAATTCAATTTACCCGTCCCCGAAACTATAGGGCCAAACTTTTGTAACTTTTCACCTATATATTTGAAACAAGCTTGTTCCCCAGCACCGACAAATGAATACATGCTTGTTGGAACCCAACTATAGAAAAAAAGGTATATATATATATATATATATATATATAGAGAGAGAGAGAGAGAGAGAGAGAGAGAGAGAGAGAGAGAGAGAGAGAGAGAGAGAGAGAGAGAGAGAGAGAGAGAGAGAGGCAATTACATTATGAAACATTATGCCCGAAAAAGCTAATTCCAACACTATGATTCAGAAGACTAATGAGATCTTTTTGGGAAAACAAGGAAGGATTAACATCAATAATTTGGATGAAGGTAGAGAAGTTGTTGGTGTACACCCAAAAAAAAAAAAAAAAATTAAATAAATAGACATATGTGTATTTATCTTTGTTAAAAAAATAAAGAGAAAATTTGAAGAGAAGAAAAGGAAGAGAATATATGCAACTATGAGACATTCCAATTGAAGCAATTGCAATGATTCATTTGCTAGGGTATTTGACTAGATAAAATGGAAGGTAATTGCTGGTCTGAAATAATTGTGAAGGAAAAGTTAAATAAAAGAAAAAAACACATGGATGACGAAAATACCAAGTAGGTGAGTAAATTGAGAATTAATATGTCAGAGTGTCCAAATGAAAATATAAAAATTTAAATATTTGAGAGAGAAAATATCAAAATAGTCATATGGACAAAACTAGGATGAAAAATAGAGTATTATGTCAAGAAATTTAATCTCACTTGTGAGCACAAACAAAAGAATTATAAGGACAAATATAAAATGGAAAGATAAAATGCTAATAGCTAGATTAAGAGCTAGCTCACACCTTTTAGGTGTGAAATTGGGAGGTGTAAAACATCCAGAGAGGAGTGGACTAATGGAGTTTCTCATATCTAGACCTCATGATCAATGGAAACAGAAAGACATTACATCATGAAGTGTGTTACATACGAATGCATACAAATCCATTATACTAATACTCTAAAAGTAAAATCTTGAACAACTTTGTTCAAGGAGGAACATATTAGCCAAAACAACAAATTAGCTGATCGAAATCCGTATCAAAAGAATCAATAATCAACAAACAAATAAATGACACTTAGAAATAAATCTTTATGAAAGTAGTTTTATTAGTTTTGGTATAATTCAACTCTCAATAATCGACAAAGAAATAAATGACACTTAGAAATAAATCTTTATGAGAGTATTTTATTGATTTCTCTCAAGTTCCATAGACTATCTGATTATGTAAACATCAGTAAAAACTTTCATTTCATTGCATTTACAACTTATTTTTCATTCCTTAAATTATACTAGCTCCACCACTCTAAATCATATTATATACTTTAACCTAAAATTTATATTTGATCACCTGTCCTAAAATATAAATAAGAAACATCGATATATAGCACCATGGCATTTAAAACATGTTAGTATAGAATCCCGCATTTTTCTCTCCATGTTTACAGGAGAGTTCATCCCTCCGGTTTTTCTCTGAACTTGTCATAAAAGGTTGTACAATACATTTTGTATGCTCTCCCGAGATCTAAAATCTCCATCAAATTCTGTTGTATTTTATTCTGAATCGTTGAATGAATGACTATCGATATAAATTTACTTCAAAGTACAACAGACAAAAACAAATTGAGACCCTAAATGTCATTTTTTCTTTCAAAGATTTCTGCTAGAGCCCCTTTTATAGCAATGCACCGCTAACTTTTGCAGATTTATGGAGAAAACTTAATGTTTGATGTTCTGTAAAATACTGCCAAACTGATGGCATCTGGACAATTTAGGAAGATTTTTGTTGCGAGTCCCAATAAAAGCAATGATTTTAGTGAATTTGAAAAGAATATTGTGATCTGGATGCACTGAACTGACATTGCATTAAAAAGAACCATGAATCCTTCAAACATTGTGGAGGAAAACCTGAAAAATCCATCAGCAAAGAGTGAAATGTCAAAAATGATTAAAGCTTTAACTGTTTAGGACAGAAAATAATTTGAATCTTGCAAACTAACTGAACATATGTAACCCCATTATTGAAAAACTAGCCCTTATCCTTGAAATCTTGGCTGCATTATTGCTAGGAAATTACATATAATCTAATAGAGAGTTTTGTTTTGTTTTTTATTAAATGAAAACAGGATGAAAATAATAATAACAGCTTGTTGCAGCTGAAAGAAGAAGATTACATTACATTGAACTATAATTGAAGAATAGAGATCTCATACTTGATACCTTATTGATTAACACATTTACATATTTAGAGATCTAGCAAATTCAACATTCTTTCTGTCAAACTAATAAAGAGTTTGATAGTACATTAGAATTGTTGACAATGAACTATAATTGATTGACAACTAAGTGAATATTATTCACAACAAATTGGAACTTTCTACAATATCCGATGACACATACACACAAATAATTCAATTATAAATTACATTCTCTAACATTCCAGATAGCAATTCAATTGCTTCCTTTAAAAAAGATTTATTTGAACCTCCTTACTATGCCCTTAAATCTCAAATTGAACTCCAAATGGAAATGCTAAAGTTTGGATGTCCAAAGTTGAGGCAAATGCTCAAATTTTGTCTTTTTTATTCTTAGCTTCATGGGGTGCCGAAAGAACAAGTGAAGATCAACAAATATTTGGATGAGATTAAATATCAAATTCTCCAACTATATGGAAAAGATATTATGTGTTCCAGACAAATGCAATTTTTGTTTCAATTCAAAGTTTAAATTTGTTGTGTTGTAAAATGTTTGTTTTTAATTATAAAGGCAACATTAGCTAGGGCACTAATGTTGGAATAAATAATTTATATATTAATTATTCACTTAATCGCATTAATTCACTAAATAATTTATTATTTAGTTAATTAATTAATTATGAATAATTAATTAATATTTATCTCCATGCATAATGCCAACTAGAAAAAGCAAACTATGTTTAGATTTCTGAGAATTTCCTGCATTAATTAGTCTATTATGCTATTTGTGCATACATGACTGATTCATGCATTGTGTTTCAAACTCTCAGTCTATCTTGTAGACTCCACCATTTAGGGTTTCTAGCTTTAGAGTTAGATTTACTTATAAGGATGTCATATCCTTCTTTGTAATTAAACAATAAGCAATTTCAAATAAATACATTCAATCATTATTAATTGTCTTCAATTCTCTTTGTTGTTCAATTTTCTCTTCATGCGTGATAGGTATTCTTGCAGAAGATAACTGGGCTTGTGGGATTCACATGTCATGAATTTTAACATGGTATCAGAGCTCCAAATTTGAAGATTCTTGTTCGCTTTTTTGGAGATTATTTGCATGCACAACTAAGTTTTTCATCTTGGGTTACTTTGGATCGCACAAATTGCTCCATAAGGCTCGAGAAAGTCAGGATCACCTTTCATTTCACTGAAATCTGATATACAAAGTCTATTTTGCAAGGGTTTGAAGTTTGAGGGTTTTCTTTGTTCTAGAGGGTACCTAAAAATTTAGAGCTTTTTGGGCCCAAAAGGACCTCACAGTTGGATTCAAAAGGCCAATTCCATGAATTTTGATATATAATTTGCCTATTTTCGATAAAAGGGGCATCTGGAGCATGATTTTTTATTGGCACGATTTACAAGGCATGAAAATCCATACGATCATACCTGCACCTACGTCAAAAATATTTTCCAAAAAAAAAATCTACTGGCTGGTAAAAAAAAAAAAATTTCATTGATTGGTTTTCAATTTTTAATTTTATTTTGAAAAGATTAATTTTTAAATCAATTAAAAGAAATCAAAGTACCTTGAGCAGCTTTTCCACCTGCTAACATCAGCATGACAACATGCTAACGTCAGTGGCATGGACCACCATGCATGGTCCCTTTGGACCCTCTTTGTGCCCTAAAAGAGGGGGTTGGTATTTTTCTCCTAACTTGAGCATACGAAGTCAAAATCGCGCAAAACATATATTGTTGGTGTAAAGTGGAAAATTGAACCCTAGTGATTCCCCACCTAGGAGAGAGAAAGGAAATCACTAGGATGATTTTCACTTGGGAGATACTTTACATTGAAAAGAGGGGTTGAATTCACTAGATCCAAACCCTAGAGCGAATAAGGATCTGAATATTAAGTGAATTGCAAGGATGTAATGCAATTTACCCTTTTTTGTAAATAGAAGAGTTGACTTGTTGACTATGCAAAAAAGAGAGATAAAATGGGTGAAATGAGGAGCTACCGGTTTGGGATCACACTGTAACTTTGGATCTGAGATATTTAGACTGATACGGATATGCCCTGCAAATTTGGAGAAATGTCATCAAGACTCTGTTGAAGGTGCACACGGTCCTCCGAAAAATATGCGAAACGAAAAGGGTTTTTCCATCTCTACAAATGAAGCCCAAACCCGCAATTACAGCTGCGCACCTGCAACCTACACATATAAAAGAAGGGAAGAAGGGTTGCAGATAGGGGTTTGCCTCAGTCAAACCCCGATTGAGGAATCAACCTTGAAAGAAAATAAGTGCAAATGCTTAAATGTAAATGATGAAAATGTATACCTTGTAGATCTGCAATTTGTTGATGATGATTTCTTTGCTTCTTGAATGTAATCACAAGTGTTGCATGAAATGGCATGTAACATGACAAAACCCTTACACACACACATGCTTGCAAATGAATGTTGTAATGTTGCTCCAATGGATGAATGAAGAAGACACATGAAGAAGAAGACTTGATGGATGCTTGAAAACTTGAATGCTTGATGAAGACCTTTCGCTTGAATTTTGTCTATCATGTATATCCTATCTCTATGCAAATGAGAGGACCAACTCCCCTTTTATACATGCCTTGAAATATTAATTCATCTCACCAAAGGCCGACATCGGGGGGATTTGGAATCCCAAAATGCAAATAGGACCGAAGGGACCTATCTTGGGCCCACCCTAAGAGGGGGGGACAAGGGGGCCATGCCCCTGTCCTGCCCTATCTTGGGGCCCAGACAGGGTCCTAAGGCCATATCAGGGCTTAAATAAGGAGAGGTTCAAGGTGAAAATGCGGAGAGAAGTCTCAGTTGGGAAGGAAGATGTTGTCGCCAAGGTGAGGACCTCAAATGTGGTTAAAATTGCTAGGGTCGCAATTTAATGACACTACATTTAGCCCCCACTTTAGCAGGAGTATGGCTTACGCCACTACTACTGATAAAGTAGAAGAAAGAGAGAGATGAAGATGAGAGATGCAAAGCAATACCACGAGTATAAGACATCACTAATCTTGAGGAACAAATTAAGCCCCCAATCTTAGGATCTTAACTCACTCAAACATATGCAAGAGAACACAAAACAAAAAAGGAACAAGACAAACAAGAACAGGACCAAGCACAAAAGACACATAGTGAAGATAAGACACAAGACCACAAACCAACTAGTCGAAGAGACCTTTATATCCAAATGTCTCAACAACTAATTGAAACACAAAGACAAATGCCATCACATAAACACGAGTGATCACATAAAAGGCAAAGCTAACATCATCCATGAACCATCAATAGTAAAACTATGGTCATGAGAGGAAGGAGAGAGAGGACATGAATACACACTATGGTGATCCATGAAAAGAAGTGAACAAGAGGAAAGCATGGACATCTCGCCCCTAGAATTAGGTGATCCATGGAGAGAAGGACATAGAAATATAGCCCCCAGAGTCTGTCTAGGTGATCCATGTAAGGGAGGAGAGTGAGAACATCATTAATTCCACCCAGCCTCAAGCGCGTGTGTGCAAGTGAGGTTCGAAGTACCTCATAGTATTCTATGCTTGAGTACGCTACAACCTATATAGAATGTATAGTACAAGTGTCAAGAAAGGCATGATATCTCGCTCTAAGAGTCTGTGCTCTGGTTCTGAGAATAATCAACCTGTAGAAGAGAAAAGTGGCATCATGTCGCTCTAAGAGTTTGTGCTCTGGTTTCGAGAATGACTCACTGTATAAGGAAAAAGTGAATACATCTCGCTCTAAGAGTTTGTGCTCCGGTTCTAAGAATGACCCATTTTACAAGGAAAAAGAAATGTCATCTCGCTCTAAGAGTCTGTGCTCTAGTTCCGAGAATGACCCACTGTACAAGGAAAAAGCAGTGTCATCTCACTCTAAGAGTTTGTGCTCTGGTTCCGAGAATGACCCATTGTACAAGGAAAAAGTGATGACATCTTTCTCTAAGAGGCTTCCCTCTGGTTCCAAGAATGTCCCACTGTACAATGCATGAGAGAAGTATAGTACAAAGGAACAGTGTGGGTGCCCCCACCTTAAGATGTCAACATAGGTTGATGTTGATATCTTAAGGAAAATAGAACACATATACCTACCTTCATCACAAAGAAGATATCCATTATGTAACAATGTCATAAATCCAAGCAAGAGAGGGAATACTCTTCAAGAAAGGATAAGATAGTTGAAAAGAGATATCTTGATGTAAGTGTAAAGGAGATCCTTGGAGGAGAAGAGCTCTTTGCTCAGAAGACATCTACCTCCAAGAGGAGTTGTCTTAGACAAGTATAACATCTTCTAGAACGAAGCACAGAAGATAACAAGAATTCAATCCTTCCTCTGTTTGCTAGGTGAAAGGGATTATCGATGAAGGATGACTCACTTTTAACCCAATGGGGATGGAAAATTTTATTATAAATGTACATTACCAAGTGTGAAAGAGATTGTAGTCAAGGACTTATACCTCTTGTAAAAGAGAGAACCCCTGAGTGAACAACAACAATTCCACACATGGAATGACATCAAGTAATAAAACGCACACCATCCACAACATAGGAAAGAGTGGATCCTTAGAGAAAGAGAGAGGGAGAGAGATCATTGCCCCCCAAAAAGAGAGAGTGGGAGAGATCATTGCCTCCCAATTGTAGGACAATGAGAAGAATTACACAACTTCTAGAGAGAGACGTACCATTTCAAGCAATGAATACATCCTAACCAAGGAATAGACATGCACTCACATGAAGGAATAGTCCATTCAAGAAAGGACATCAAGTTATGAATAATACAATAGAAGAGGTAATTTTTAAAGAGAGAGAAATAAAAAGATTCACAAAAGTTCTCTGAGGAGAGATCGTTCATAATGGACGTACCGTTTCAAGCAAGGAAAAGATCCCACTCACAGAACAGACATGTGCTCACATGAAGTAGAACTCAATGCAAGAAAGGACATCAAGTTTATGAATAATGTACTCCACAAAGAAAATATTGAAACCTTAGAAAGAGGAAAAGGAATATTCTTGCCCCCCCCAAGCATAGAGGCAAGAATAAATAGACTATTATGTTGCTCACTTAGTATGATTACACCTAAAATTGTACCACCATGAATGACAAGGAGCTCCCAATAGGTAGGTTGACTATGTCACATAGTGAGGAGCAAAATAATAGGAACTTGAATGTTATTTTAAATGATCATGATGAATATTCCATTCATTGTCAGATGTTATTTTTTACTTGCCTGAATCAATGTAATGTTGTATTTGTGTTTTCAAAGATTGACACTCATTAGTAGAATGGCCATGGGTTTGATGATATTTACAAAAAGAAGAATTTTGAGAATGTTGTTTATGTTTTCTTCTTCATTTAGGACAAAGAAGAGATATTAAGTTAGAATTTAGAAGATTGGTCAACACATTTTCTTGTTGTAAATCGGAATTAGAATGAGAAGGTGTGGATTTACAAGACAATGGAGAAGAAGATGTTGACAGAGGAAAGTGGGATTTATTATGACTTTGTCGCTCACATTCAAGCATTTTTCCATTGCATCCATGTGTTTGTTCAAAAGAGGCTTCACCATTAGGTGGGATTGGATTGAAGTGTAAAGAGGCCCAATCAAATTTAAGAGAAAAATTTGGAATATGAAATTCAGGCATCTTAGACTTTCTAGATAAGGTAGGAGTGAAATCTAATGACCCCCAATCATCCTCTAAGAGTTCTTCTTTATAAAATTCTTTGGTAGGAGATGGTGTATTTGAGTGAATTGAAGAGAGGATTGTAGGAACTAAGAAAGCATGTGGCGCTTCACCTATGTTCTCATCAACTACCTCATTAGTATATGTGTAAGGCACAACATGATAGTCAAGAAGAATTTTTGGTTTCCTAGGAATATGAATGGAATTGGTTTGATTTTTGTTAGGCTCTGGATTTTTGGGAGAGAGGGCATTATGATGATAAATAATATCATCCTCTTGTTCTAAGGTATCTTTATGTTCAAGACACTCATTAGAAAAAGGACTATCATATGTAATTAATGCTTCATCTTTAGAGGGAAGATCGTGAAAAGAAGGTATGGTATCACTAGGATAAGTAGCCTCTTGTACCAAATAATCCTTATGAGGAAGATACTTTTTAGGAGAAGAAGGAACACAATTCTTCAAAAAATCATCTTTAGGAGGGAGATCTTTGAAAGAAGTGTCCATATTCCCTTTTTGCACCAATGTGCCCTCATTAATGACATCAATTTTGGGAGAGGGTAAATCATAGGTATGGATGAAAGAGAGAACTAAATTATCATCATATGCATGAAAGGGAACATCATGAACATCTTTAATGTAACTTGAAATTGAATTAGCAAAATAAGATAACAACTCCATATGATCAAGCAAGAAACTCATATGTCATTTAACCATAATAATTTTCACCCCATACATGCATAGAAAATTGAATAAAGGAGGGAAAATGGAATTTGAATTGCAAATGTGAAATTTGAATTTGAAATTTGAAACTTGCAAATTAATTAAATAATTCAAAATTGTAGGGAAAATGATTATTCATTTAAATGAACAAATTGATTGAAAGAATGAAAATGAAACCTCCTAGGAAATTGAAATTTTAAAATTAGGATTATGTAAAAAAATAACCTCTTAATTTTAAAATTATCCAAAAGAGATTGAATTTTTAAAATTAGGGCCTATTGAAAAACCTCTTAATTTAAAAATTGAAAGTTATTGAATTGAAATTTTGATATTTAAAATTAGGGTTGTTCTTAATTAACCACTTAATTTTAAACTATATCTTGAAAATTAAAATGTTGAAAGTGGAGATTGTTTTTTATTTTATAGGGTTCAAAATTTGACAAAATAATTTAATTTTATGGATTTAAGCAAATGAATACAGTCATAATAGTCTCCCGAAATTTCGAGAAAAAGTCAAGGACTGTGTTGAAAGTGCACACGGTCCTCCCAATTTTTTCGAAAATTTTCAGGGATGAAAGCTACGATGATTTTAAAGCTAACCCCAAAAAATTGGTTGATTTTACGATTTCTAGATAGGCAAAATTAAGGTTTGAATGTGAAAATAGGACCCTATTAGGGTTTTGAGAAAAATGAGGAATTGAATTGCAAAATTGAAAAAGGTCACACCTAATGGATAAGGCCACCTTAGATGATGTTTAGAAAATTGAAGTTGTGTGAAAATGATTGAGATTTGCATAAAATCCAATTAATTTTGAAAATTAGGGTTTTAGGACCTAACCACTTAATTTTTAAATTTTGAATTTTGGGAAAAAGGAGGGAAATTAAAATTTTGAATTTTAAGCAAGAAGACAAGTCTGACAACAATGATAAATGTGAAAATTGAAGTAAGATCCAAGTTTTGCACAAATTCAATTTCAAATCTAGATTTTTTGTAAATTGCAAGAAAATCAAACATTCAATTTTGGATTTGTTTTCAACCTTAGGAGGTGTTAAAATTAATAAAGTATGCCAATTTTCTGGATTTAAGCAGAAAAATACAGTCAATTCCGTCTCCCAAAATTTCAGGAAAAAAGCCAAGGACCGTGTTGAAAGTGCACACGATCCGACCAACTTTTTTTGAAATTTTCAGGGATGATAGATATTATGATTTTATTGTAGAATAAAAAAAGTTGATTTGGAGATGTCTAGATAGGTCAAATTAGCAAACAAAGATTGAAATAAGAGATTCTTAAAAATTGGGGTTTTGCTGTTTAACCACTTAATTTTCAGAATGAAAAGAGAGATTTGAATTGCAATTTTGAAATAGAAATCAAATCTGAAACAAGCAACCAAAATGCTATACTTCACAAGCTTGATTTCCTCAAAATGAAAAATTAGGGTTTTTATGCAATTAACCTCTAAATTTTGCAAAAAGATCAAACTTAGAAATAAAATTTGAAAGTTCAAATTGTAATTATTAAGATCTAACAAATAAGAAATCATAATTAAGATGTAGGACGTCGGGTTCACCAAAATGTAAAGTGGAAAATTAAACCCTAGTGATTCCCCACCTGGGAGAGAGAAAGGAAATCACTAGGATGATTTTCACTTGGGAGATACTTTACATTCAAAAGAGGGGTTGAATTCACTAGATCCAAAACCTAGAGTGAATAAGGATCTGAATATTAAGTGAATTGCAAGGGTGCAATGCAATTTACCCTCTTTTGTAAATAGAAGAGTTAACTTGTTGACTATGTAGAAAAGAGAGATAAAATGGGTGAAATAAGGAGCTACAGGTTCGGTATCGCGTTGTAACTTTGGATCTGAGATATTTAGTTTGATACGGATCTGCCCTGCAAATTTGGAGAAAAGTCATCATGATCGTGTTGAAAATTCACATGATCTCTGAAAAATCCACAAAATGAAAAGGGTTTCTCGGTCTCTACAAATGAAGCCCAAACCTGCAATTACAGCTACGCACCTGCAACCTACACACAGAAAAGAAGGGAAGAAGGGTTGTGGATAGGGCTTTTCCTTAGTCAAACCCCTGTTGAGGAATCAACCTTGAAAGAAAGTAATTGCAAATGCTTAAATATAACTGATGGAAATGTATACCTTGTAGATCTGCAATTTGTTGATGATGATTACTTTGCTTCTTGAATGTAATGACAAGTGTCGCATGAAATGGCATGTAACATGAAAAAACCCTAACACACACATGCTTGCAAATGAATGTTGTAATGTTGCTCCAATGGATGAATGAAGAAAAAGATTTGATGGATGCTTGAAGACTTGAATGCTTGATGAAGACCTTTCACTTAAATTTTGTCTATCGTGTATTTCGTGTATATCTTGTCTATGTGCAAATGAGAGGACCAACTCCCCTTTTATACATGCCTTGGAAGATTAATTCATCTCACCAAAGGCCGACATCGGGGGGATTTGGAATCACAAAATGCAGATAGGACCAGAGGGACCTATCTTGGGGCCACCGTAAGAGGGGGGGACAGGGGTGTCACGCGCCTGTCCTGCCCTATCTTGGGACCCAGATAGGGTCTTGAGGCCATCTCAAGGCTTAAACAAGGAGAGGTTCAAGGTGAAAATGCAGAGAGAAGTCTCAGTTGGGAAGGAAGATCTTGTCGCCAAGGTGAGGACCTCAAATGTGGTTAAAATTGCTAGGGTCACAGTTTTATGACACTATAGTTGGAAAGCTCTTTTCGAGCCCTATCCAAATATGAAGGTATATTTTTTTGATTTTTTCATTTCACATATTTTTTTGCCAGTTGAAGTCAGAATTTGAAGTTTGCACTCTCTGGGGCATATCTTGTGCATTCGGACTTCGTTTTTTGCAAACGAGATATCATTGGAAAGGTGATTCAGAGATCTATCCAAATCTCGGGTCCATTTTTATAGATAGATTACTAGTCCACTATCTCTTCCTTATGAAGTAATCAGTGACTTTTTGGCCCTATTCTGCCCTCGTGTGATCTGAGCTCCATCTTTCTTGTCTTAGATCTCTCTCTTTTTTTAGCATAATGGAGAATAGCATTTAGATTCAGTGCACCTGTCATACCTCTCCCTTGTTAGCATTATGGGGGGGTTACTACTATTGGTGTTAATGCTTCCTTGGTTTCTCGTTAGAGTTAGCTATGTATTCAATACTTGTTCCTATGTACTAGGAGATGCAATGCAACCATTTACCCATGCATTTCGTGAGATGGAGGACTTACCATATCGACACTCTTGCATTCCTATTTCTCAAGGTTCTTTTTTCAACATCATAACAGTCATTTTACGACAATGTTTGCAACTTCTTCATGCTTCAATGTTTCTTCATGCTTGTATTCTGTTTCTCTTTTGGAGAGGAGTTTTGTTCCCATTCAGGGTTTTCTCTTTTGCTTCATTTTTTAGAAACTTCCATGTTTGTTCATGGGTACCTCATCAGGCTTTAGGCTGGGACCCATCTTGCATTCATCTTTGCATGATTTTTTCCTACATCTTTTTTGCCTCTCTCCCCAGTTGTGCATTCAGGGGGGTGTTGGAATAAATAATTTATATATTAATTATTCAATTAATTGTATTAGTTCACTAAATAATTTATTATTTAGTTAATTAATTGTATTAGTTCACTAAATAATTTATTATTTAGTTAATTAATTGTATTAGTTCACTAAATAATTTATTATTTAGTTAATTAATTAGTTACAAATAATTAATTAATATTTATCTCCATGCATAATGCAAACTAGGAAAAAGCAAACTATGTTTGAATTTTTTAGAGTTTCATGCATTAATTAGTCTATTATGCTATTTGTGCATACATGACTGATTCATGCTTTGTGTTCCAAACTATCAGTCTATCTTGTAGACTCCACCATTTAGGGTTTCTATCTTTAGATTTAGATTTCCTTATAAGGATGTCATATCCCTCTTTGTAATTAAGCAATAAGCAATTTTAAAGCAATACATTCAATTATTGTTAATTGTCTTCAATTCTCTTTGTTGTTCAATTTTCTCTTTATGTGTGATAGGTATTCTTGCAGAAGATAATTGGGCTTGTGGGATTCACATTTCACGAATTCTAACAACTAACCCTTAACATAGCCAAAAGCTATCAACAACACAATAACAACAAAATATCAAACTAAAAATGAAAGTCTATCAACAAAGAATAAAAAGAGCAACAAGGGCATATCACGTAAGTCCAAAGATCCATGAAAAACAAAAATAAAAGCTAAACAGACCGAGACCTAGGGAGCTGGCTTACGAAGCCCAATCAGACCTAGGACAATGTCCCAATCCTCTGTAAGGAACTTGTAGAGTTCCTTGCAAGCCTGTTTATCTGCATCCTCTTCAACAACCTTATCTTGCAATAGGAAAAGGGTCATAGTCGAGTTATGTATTACTCTGATGCAAAACTTGTTGATACTAACAAGTTGTTTGTCCTTTGAGTCCCATTTGTGCTTCATCTCCTTTATCTCTTCCCTCAAAACTTGTAATTCCTCATTCCTCTTGTGGCTATCCAGACGGTTACTCAACTCTCGAATCCCATGTTTAAAGCCCTGAATCTAATCATCCCTGAGTTGGTCGGTGGGCTCCACATACTCTCCCATCTTCATATTTTGTTTGTCCTCTTACGTTGGATGACCGCTCTTTTTTCTTTTTTCCTCTCCCCCTTTTTCTTATCGTCTTTCTTTGCCTTATCAATTTAAAATGTTTGTTATGTTTTGGATAATTTGTAGTTCATGCCTAGAACTATAGCAATCACATTGTTTTTAACATGTTATTAATGTGTATAGTTTTAACCAATCATGTTAGAAAAAAATCATATACAAAAAAAATATTCTTTTTCTAAAGTTTAGATGTAAGAAGATGAAAATTTTTAAATAAACATGTGTGAACAAAATATTTATTTTTAATTTTCATTGGTTGAAATTATTTGAGTTGATATGGTGATTAATATGCTAAATGGAGCTTTTCAAATAACTGTTTCTTGAATATGAGAATTGAATGTCATTTTCAAGTCCAGAAAAGAAAAACTAATTCTTGATTCCATAAAATCTATGCTCATATTCATTTTTGAAAATGGATTGCTTGTTGTATACTACTATGAATTTTATATGTCTTGTTCTTGTGAGGATTCTCATTTTTTTACAATGCATGCATTTTTTTCTGTTCTCATGTTTGAACATTTTTTTTTTCAATCTTCTCATGCTCTAATTTGTTTACAATACATACATTTTTTTGTGTTCTCATGTTTAAACTTTTTTTTTTCCAATTTCTCATGTAATCATATTTTTCTGACATTTTAACATTTTCTCTTTGCTTTGCTTTATCCTATGTTTTCCTTATGCAAAATCAACTCTATCTTTCTAATTTCTGAGTAAGATTACTAAGAAGTTGACTGCAATGTTGTCTTCAACAAAATTTTAATCCTCCAACAATGAAAAATGGAAACTTTCTATGTAGATATTCAATTTTGATTGCAAATTTTTTACCAATATGAATGATTATTGTGAATGGTAGATTTTTTTATCTCTAATAATAAAAAAAAGGCATCTTTTTATACTTAAATAAAAAACACAACACCTCCTTTTATTTTTTTTTGCATTACATGACCAATATTTTATTGGCTAATGGTACAAACATTGCAGTATTGCACAATCCTTTCCTGCCACAATTTTTTTTTTCAAAGATGAGGATTTTAAAAGTTCGCTGGCTCGAACACCACAAGGATGTGACAAAGGGTTGCACATAAATTTTCATCTTCTCATATAGTTTCAAGCATACGATTATATCAAATCAAAATGAATTGAAATTTTTAAAATTGGCATCTTTTTGAAATGTGTACAGGAAATTAATATCATGCTTATATTTGTGGCTTTTTAGTGTAGATTGTTGACTACAATGAGTGTTTATTGTGCAAAGAAGTTTTTTAAAAAACATTTAAAAATAGTCTTGTACTATGCAATAAAACCAACATGAAAATATTTGCACATAAATTTATATTCTATAATTTATTTTGAGTTATTTTTATATAATTGAATTAAGCTAGAATTAAAGAATTTTAACTTTGGAGATGCAAGCACATTATGTTTATGACATTCTTGGGTTATTTGAATCAAGTTCTATTGGATTTTTTCTTAGGAAAATGATGTATTGTAACTTTCATTTAATTGTTTTTAAGACATTTTTGCAAGTAAGTAATTAGATTTAAATGCTGTGAAGATTTTCAATAATACTATTTTATTTCACATTAAAGTAGGAGCAGCAATTGCAACCATTTGTCCTCCAACCAGAAGTAGATTATGATCCTTTGGTAGGAATAAGGTGGAGACTATCATTCTCCTTGTCTAAGAAAGAATTCAAATGAATTGAATTAATGCCCTTTGAAGTTTTAGTCTAAATATATGGTCTTTCAATGGAGCCATATTTTGAGACCTTTATTTCATACTTAGATTTTAAAAATACAACATTAGAAAACCATCTAGAGAAGCCCGACATTGAGATTCATAATGTAGTTGCTTCTATTCATCAGTTGTCTTTTGCATATTTTCCATTAATCCAGTTCAAGGCATGCAATTCTATGATAAAATGCTTTAAAATTTCTCCACATCTTTTCCAACATCTAGCATGTTGTTTCTACATATCCTTGCAATTATTTGGTTTCTATACTATTATAACAAGCCAATAATATCAGCATGCACTGCAACCTTGTTTAGTTTTTGATGGGATGTTAGCTATGTGTCTTATTTCTTATCTTATTTGGCAACCTACTTGCTACCCTTTTATATGTAATTTATTTTTCTTTGTTTCAATAATTAAAAAAAAAAAACTTGCAATTTTCTTATACTATATTTGTGGAGTTTGAACCTTAATAGATGACATAATAAAAAAATACACCATCACCTTCATTAATTGTGTTCAAAGTATTGAGTTATAACCATATGATAAAAAAAAAATTCAACAAGCATACTAAAAAATTAAATTGAGATATATTTTAACAATAATTACAACTAAAATTTGTAAATATATGATATATTTTAAAAAAAAGCCTAAACTAATAAAGTTTATTGTATAAGCTTTTGGATAAAAACTATGTATTTTACCCAAAAGATTGTTCACTCATTCATGGAGTGTGGAATAATCATACCATCTAATAAAGTTTATTAAATATTTAGTTTTTTAAAATTTAATAAAAATAATATACTATTTTTTTTAGATTAAAAACAGATGTTTAAATAGTAGTCATATGATTTCCATAGTCTACGATTTTAATGTGCATAGCTTCTGGAATCAACTGTGTTAATTTTTTATCTAGACGTCTACACCATGATCTTAATTTTCAATCTTATTAGTATTTGTCGTTAGGCAAATACTATTGTAATGAGTTTTTCTTTTTTTACAGTTAACTAGCTATTAAAAAATTTAATTTGAACCAATTACAAACAAGGTTTTATTTTTGTTTTTAAAAATATTTTTATTTTCTAAAGTTACTTGTGCAATTTTTAAGTTTACATATTATAAAAATTATTTTTTTGTATCCTAATTGGCCAATACAACTTTGGTTGTTATAAGCGGATTTTTTGGAAATCTAAAACAAATAATGTTCATGACAACCATTTAGGCGGGAATATAGGTACCGATTAATAATGTAATTTTTGATATTCCAGTAGTCCATTTTTGATATTCCAATAGTCCATCAATTGAAGCTGCTTCCAAAGGATTCCCCATAAAACAAAAAATTATAATATAAAAATTTATTAATTAAAACATATCACAATGAGGGCAACCAGATTAATCATTCATTTTTTATGGTAGCTCAATATCAAGCATATTAGTAGTTTGTTGTTAAATATATTTAGATTGATTGGTTTTATTGATGTTTTTTATAAAAATATTATCATATAAAATTTATTTTATTTAATTAATATACATAAAAAACTAAAAAGTCATGACAATTAATCTTGAACTATGATCTATTCGGAATTATATTTTATTTTTTTAATATATATAATTTATCATATATTTATAATATTAAATAAAAAATTCATATTGAAAATTTACTTGATAACAAAATTAATATAAAAAATAATAATAAATCAATTTATTATTGTAAAACGTAAGGAGAGTAGAGGTCTTAGCAAAATGAAATACTAAAGATTAGCTTTTTTTTTTTTTTTGGAAAAACATCATTTTTATGAAACTCTTCAAAATTTATACAAGTACCTTTGGTCCCCATTACAAGTCACAAACAATAGCTAACGATATTTTAAAACATCTTTTATGCATATTTGTAACATTGATAAAATTGCTAAGTATCTTACATCCAGTATAGTTTTTCAGGACTATTCAAGCTCTCAAAGAATGGCTAGACTAGTAAGTACAAATGCAATAAGACTTATGCATGGTGAAAATTGTATACAAAACAACACACCAAATAGAAACAAATGCATTTGATGTAATATCTCTCTTGTATTTATTGTAAACATATGTTGTAAAAACATTTCAAATAACAAAAATATTTTGCATAATTTATTGATATAAATTAAGTTGTTAAAATAAGTTGTGTACATTCATATTCAACTTCGTTGATATTTTATGATCAAATCACTTATATTGTAAATGATTATTGCTAACAATGCGAATATTCATTTCTTGCGACTCTTCAGCCCTCTAATATACAACTCAAATTATTTAAGATTTCAATTACACTCAATTAAAAAATTAGCAAAGGCAAGTACTCGCCACTATGTGGCACTTGTTTTTTTATCATGGTGTTTAATCTGAAATGTCTAGACAAAAATTTAACAGAGTTGATTCAGAAGCTATGCACATTAAGATGTTTAGATAATTAAAAAGATTAAAAAGTTAAGAAATTAAAAAAATATATATTCTAAAAATGTTCTATTGACAAAAAATAAATGTATAGATAAATAATATATCTCATTTCTCCTTTGAAAAAATAAATAAGATATAGATATATTGATGATATCATATATAATATCTTATATAAAATATCCAATAATAAATTTGAACCACATTTAACAATTTTATTTTTATCTATTAAATTTGAAAAAACAAATAAAATATAGATGCATGGATGCTATCATATATATATAATATCTAATAATAAATTTGAGCCACGTTTAACAAATTTATTTATATCTATTAAATTTTAAAAGAATAAAGTTACTTATTATAGTGAAAAATTAGAACCACCCAAAGTAAATATTTGTCAAATTTAAATATTTACTTTTAATGTCTAATTATTTATTTGAGCTATTTGATTAGTCGCAAAATGAGAGTTATTCTATAAAAAAACTATTATGCATGCATACGGAGGATCTAATAAGTTAAAAATATAAAGTTGCTGCGAACGCCGTTTAATTTGGCCTATGCCGTGAAGATCCGTTACTTCACAGAAACTACAGCACTTTTTGAAAATAACGAAGTCAAGGAGATGAAATATAATAAATGTTTAGTTGACAAATTAATCAGCAACTTCTCTATATTAAAATGTACACCGAATATTGATGAAGATTTTGGGAATGCTCTCCCTTTTCTCAACAATTAACAACCAACTATAAAAGAGACCATTTTTGTTGTAGTAGTACATATTTCAATGTCTAAGGTACATCAAAGGTCATACATTGTCCACCGCAAGTGTTAGAAAAATAGTAGGTTTTTTTTGTGGTGAACTATAATAGACACCTCTCTCTCATAAAACTATTCAACATCTTCACCGGTGGAGTACAATGACATTGCATCACATATAAAGGTTGAGGTTGAATTTTATATCTGTCTTTAATGGCCAACCAAAGTTAGTGAGGAATTCGTTTTCATTTCTATTATACCTTTGTGTTCCTTTCAATTTGAATTAGTCAGTGTTTTTATGATCACAAATTTTACCATCAAGTTGTTTATTTTTTAATGTTATTTTTTTTTTAATATTTAAATGGTCGACTTTTTTTATTTTGGTTGTATCAAATATCTATTTAAGAATTAGGAGATTGTTAATTATATTTGTCAATTTATTTATGTAAAGATATTACTTGAATGGAAGAAGAATTGTTTTTTTATTTATTACGTCTAGAGGCGTAACTCTACAATAGCAGAAGGGTGAGTAGAAGATCAACACAATCTGTGAAATTAAAACAAACTAAACGAAAGGTTCTTAATGAGCCCACTAGGGTTCAAGATTGAGTGCAAGGCTTCGACATCAAATGGGATGAGGTTGGGATCATACCCTAGGCGAATTTGGCGGAATGGATACCCCTCAGTCCTTGACTCTTAGCTAAAGAGGTGTAGCCTAAGACTACTCTCCATTAAAAAAAAATTAAAAAAAAAAAAAAAGGAAAGTTGCTTCTACCAACAATTCATTGTGTGTAACAAAGGAAACGTTAAGGTTCAAGTTTGGAAAGTTTTTCTTTTGCTTCTAAAACAATTAAAACAAAAATCATAAGTGATGCAGGAGCATCCCCGGTTCACAACAATCTTGTATCAACCAAAAACATTTTCCTTTTTGTTTTGTTTTCTATTTGCAGTTTCAATTTTCCTTTATGTGTGTCCCAATTTTGGCTCACCAGATCCTGTGGAATTGGATTCTACTTGAAGACTTGATCATCTTTCTTGCTTTCAGACCGCATCTCATTTGGATCACTTAACGACAAGATATCGCTACTATTTTCCTTGACAATTGCTTGCTATTGGTTGTTCCTTTGTTACTAGTTTCCTAAGACCTATTATGGTGATCTACCGGAACCCATTATGAAGCTTGCAAAGCCTTGGGCATTGATTTTGATGTTCCTTGCTGTGTGGCCAACCTTTTCCTGCGATCTTCGTTTCATCCTTTGGATTTTCTAGAGGAATCTCTTGGCGGAGGCCGACCTTGTTTATTTTGCATGTTAGGTCTTGTTCTTCGGGTTTTGATCCCTTTTGGGCCTACTGGATCCTTTGGATCAATATATATATATATATATATATATATTTAATCATGCTTTAGAATGAAATCAATTAGAATCAATGAGAGTATTAGGTAGATAGACTATGCCTAGAAGATAGATCTTTCGATTCAACGTCCCGGTTGTGACCTATTCTAATAGGCCTGTGTGTCGATATGTTGTAATCCGGTTGTTACCAGTTGGATGTAATCAAACTTCATGCAATAAAATTTTCTGTTATGCATTGTCTCCATCATATATGTGTGTTTCCGTTGTGTTTACTCTTGCTGGCCGGTCCAGATTGATCTCCTTGAGGTCCCTCCTCATCAGTGACTGCTTCAAGTGGTATCAGAGCGAAGTTCTATTCTGGTGGTTGTATGTCTTCAATTTTTGTTGTAGAGTGGCAGATTGTGGATCCAAACTACAATTGCAGAGGACTAGTGTGAATCGATGTTGTGAAGAGGAACTAGGAATGGTGGAGTGCATGGCAATGTTGACCCTATTGTGATGGAGATGTTGCGAGGAATAGCAGCCCGGTTAGAAGCCGTGGAGACAACCCAGAGAAGGGGCCGACATATTGAAGATGTAAGCGAAGATGAAAAAGAAGAAGCCCTGACATAACAGGTAAACCTATCGGCAGTAGATATAGATGAAGAAAGATTTTTGAAGGTTTTGAGTAGGGCGAACACTAAACCTCATTTTACCCCACTAGAATATGATGGGAAGTTAGATTTAGATGAATTGATGGATTGGATCTCAGAGATGGAGAAGTATTTTGATTTTGAAAACACTACATAAGAGAGGAAGGTGAAATGTGCCTGTACCCAGTTGAAAGGTCATGCATCTCTTTGGTGGGAGCATTTGCAAGTTGACAGACAAAGAAGAGGTAAAGAAAAGATTAAGACATGGGATCAGATGATTGCTAAGTTGAAATCAAAGTTTGTCCCGACGAATCATCAAGTGGATTTATTCCGGAAGTTGCAGAACCTAAGACAAAAGGAATCTAGTGTGAAGGAGTACACCGAAGCATTTTACAAATTGAACATTAGATCTAGAAATGTTGATGATAAAGTTGAACAAATTGCAATATATTTGAACGGATTGCGGATGTCTATACAAGATGAACTCAGTATGATCAAATTGGAGAGTGTTGAAGAGGCTTACCAATATGCACTAAAAGCTTAAGAGAAATTGAACAAAAAACATGACCAGAGACAGAGAGGTAGAGGTGGAAGGTTTATCGAAGGAAGATTTCAAGGAGGAAGAGGATATACCGGAGGAAGAGGAACCGGTATTGATTAGAACAAGGACAAGGAAGTGATCAAAGAAGGTAATTCATACCAGAAGGATGATAGAAATTTCTACTGGAATGAGAACTTTGGAAGACAAGATAAGAGGACATTTAGAGGAACTTGCTTTAAGTGTGGACGAGAAGGACACCGTGCATTTAAGTGTAAGAAGATAGAGGCTATCAGAAGAGAAGTAGTAGTGGAAGAAAACCCCACCGGATCAGACAATAAACCAGAAGATGGAGAACTGTTGATGATGAGGAGAGCTTTGTGCCATACCGGAGGAGATGAAGAGGCCTTGCAAAGGAAGAATTTGTTCAAGACCAGCTATAAGGTATCTAATAAGTGTTGTAAATTTGTTATTGATAGTGGTAGTTCAGATAATCTTGTTTCCGAAGAGATGGTGAATAAGTTGAAATTGGAGAGATTGAAACACCTTGAGCCTTATCAGATAGCATAGATTCAGGATGAACATAAGTTATTAGTGAGTGATCAATGTTTGGTAAAATTGAAAATTAGGAATTATCATGATAAAGTTTTGTGTGATATTATGCCTATGGATATTTGTCATCTTTTGTTGGGTAGACCTTGGCAGTTTGATAGGCATGCAATACATGATGGGAGAAAGAATACATACACTATTGTGGCCAATGGGATGAAGCAAACCTTGTTACCTTTGGAGGAACATTTGAAGAATGAAGTTTGTACAAATGTCGGAATCTGTTTAGTAGATGGGAGGAAATTCATGGATGGACAGAGACATGAGAATGTGTGTTTTGCCTTAATTCCTAAGAAGACTAAGAGACCAAAACCAGAAGAAGAGCACCCAGAAGAGATAAGAGATTTGCTGACAGAATAAGAGGACATCATTTCGGGTAATGTACCTAATGGATTTCCACCTGTTAGAAGTATTAGTCATTGCATGGACTTGGTTCCTGGAGCTAGTTTGCCTAATAAAGATGCACACCGACAGAGAATGAAGGACTGAATAGACAAGTGCAGGAGTTGTTGAAGAAAGGTTTGATCAGGGAGAGTCTGAGCCCTTGTGCAGTACCGACAATAGTAGCACCTAAGAAGAATGGAGAGTGGAGAATGTGTACCTATTCAAGAGAAATAAACAAGATCACAATGAAATACTGGTTTTCTTTGCCTAGGATGGACGACATAATGGACTGTTTGAGTTGAGCAAAATACTTTACAAAGATAGATTTGAAGAGTGGATATCATCAGATCAGGATCAGAGAAGGTGATGAGTGGAAGACAACATTCAAGACAAATGAAGGACTATATGAATGGTTGGTGATGTCTTTTGGATTGACTAATGCATTGAGTACTTTCATGAGGCCGATGAATGAGGTAATGAAGAAATTCTTGGGTAAGTTTGTTATTGTGTATTTGGATGACATTCTGATTTTCAGTAAAACAAAAGAGGAGCATTTGTTGTAATTAAGACAAGTTTTGCAGAGGTTGAGACAAGAAAATTTGTTGATAAATATCAAGAAGTGTACTTTCATGAAGGATGAGTTGGTCTATTTAGGATTTGTGATAGCTGAGGATGGTTTGAAGATGAACCTTGAGAAAGTGAAAGCCATTGTTGGGTGGCCTACACCAGAAAGCATTGGGGAGGTAAGATCATTTCATGGATTGGCTAGTTTTTACCAGAAGTTTATCATAAATTTCAGTTCAATTTGTAACCCTATGACTAAGACCACGAGAGGAGATCGGAAGGAATTCAAGTGGACCACCAGAGCAAACAAAGTTTTGAATTGTTGAAGCAGAAATTGACTGATCAGCCTGTGTTAGCTTTACGAATTTCAATAAGGTATTCCAAGTGGAACAACAATAGGAGCAGTCTTGAGTCAAGAAGGAAGAGTAGTAGCCTATTTCAGTGAGAAATTGAATGATACCCAGAAGAGATATTCAATGTATGATCAATAATTTTATGCCACAATTCAAGCCTTGAAGAAATGGAGACACTAGTTGCTGCCTAAGGAGTTTGTGTTGTATACAAATCATCAAGCTTTGCAGTATTTGAACAGTCAGAGTAATTTGAATCAGAGACATATGAGATGGGTAGAATTCTTGTAGAGTTACACCTTTGTGTTGAAGCATGTAAGTGGAAAATCTAACAAAGTTGTTGATGCATTGAGAAGGATAAGGAATTTGCTGACAGAGATGAGAGTGACAATATTAGGTTTTGAAGATTTCAAGACCTTGTATTATGAAGATCCAAATTTTGCAGAACCTTGGAAAACATGTAGAGAACCAGTTATGGTTGATAGGAGCAAATGGTTAGATTATTTCATTAATAATGGGATGTTATTCAAGGGAGTTTAGTTGTGTATACCTAAGAGATCCACGAGAGAAAATCTAATAAAAGAGAAACATAGTGGAGGTTTAGCCAGACATTTTGGCATTGACAAAACTGTTGCATTGGTGAGTGAGCAGTACTTTTGGCCCTAGATTCATAAGGATGTTAAGATATATGTGCATAGTTGTAGAGTTTGTCAAGTTGCAAAAGGTAGTAGTCAGAATGTGGGATCGTATAAACCTTTGACAATACCGATAAGACCTTGGGAGGATATAAGCATGGATTTTATACTTGGATTGCCTAAGACACCGAGAGGGAATGATTCTATATTTGTGATAGTGGATAGATTTTCAAAGATGGCTCATTTCATACCTTGTACGAAGATATCAGATGCATTGCATGTAGCAGACCTATTTTTCAAGGAAGTGGTGAGATTGCATGGATTGCCTAAGAGCATAGTTTCAGACAAAAACACTAAGTTTGTTGGCTATTTGTGGAGATCACTTTGGAAGAAGATAAAGACAGATTTGAAGTCCAATTCTACTTTTCATCCACAGACTAATAGACAGACAAAAGTTGTTAACCAGAGTTTGGGAAACTTGTTGAGATGTTTAGTGGGAGATAAAATTGTAAGTTGGGATTTGATCCTTGCAAAAGAAGAGTTTGCCTACAACAATTCAGTGAATAGAAGTACTGGAAAAACACCTTTTGATATTGTTACCGGAGTGCATCCTAGAGGAATATCAAAATTGAAAGACATTAGCAATGAAGACTGGAAGAGTTCAGAAGCAGAATATTTTGCAGATCACATGGAAGCATTGCATATATTCAAGTTAAACAACATTTGGAAGACATGAACAACAAATATAAGGAGAAGTCAGAGGAGAAGAGGAGACATAAGGAATTTGAAGTTGGCAATGAAGTGATGGTATATCTGAGAAAAGAGAGATTCCTGGTTGGAACTTATAATAAGTTACAGATGAAGAAGTTTGGACCCTATAAGATTTTGAGGAAATTCAGTTCTGGAAATGCATATGAAGTGGAGCTACCAGATAACTTAAGTATTTCACCTATATTCAACATTGCAGATCTTCATGAGTACCATGAACCAGAATATAGTGAGGATAGTGTTGCAAACCTTGAAAAACAATTGCCTTGGAAGGAACTGGATTGGATTGAAGAGATTTTGGATAGTAGGATTGGGCGTAATACCTAGAACAATTAGTATAAGGAATATCTTGTGAAGTGGAAGGGCAGACTAGTTGAAGATTCATCTTGGATTTATTAGGCAGAGGTAGACCGCCTTGGTTTCCCTCTGACCCCAACAAATTGAGAGGCTCACTTTTTTTCAATAACCCCAGATGTCTGATGCAAGAGCATCCTCGGTTCACAACAATCTTGCATCAACCAAAAACATTTTCCTTTTGGTTTTGTTTTCTGTTTGCAGTTTCAATTTTCCTTTCTTTGTGTCTCGGTTTTGGCTCACCGGATCCTATGGAGTTGGATTCTACTTAAAGACTTGATCATCTTTCTTGCTTTCAGACCGCATCTCTTTTGGATCACTTAATGGCAAGATATCGCTACTAGTTTCCTTGACATTTTTTTGCTACCGATTGTTCCTTTGTTACCAATTGTCTGAGACCTATTCTGGTGATCTACCGGGACCCATTCCGAAGCTTGTAGAGCCTTGGGCGTTGATTTCGATGTTCCTTGGCATGTGGCTAACCTTTTCTTGTGATCTTCATTTCATCCTTTGGATTTTCCAAAGAAATCTCTTGGCGGAGGCGAACCTTGTTTATTTTGCACGTTAGGTCTTGTTCTTCAGGTTTTGATCCCTTTTGAGTCGACTGAATCCTTTGGATCGATATATATATATTTGTAATCATACTTAGAATGGAATCAATTAGAATCAATGAGAGTATCAGATAGAGAGACTGTGCCTAGAAGATAGATATTTTGATTCAAGGTCTTGGTTGTGACCTATTCTAATAGGCATGTGTGTCGGTATGTTGTAAACCGATTGTTACCGGTTGGATGTAATCAAACTTCACGCAATAACTTTTTTTGTTCTGCATTGCCTCCATCATATCTGTGTGTTTTCGTTGTGTTTACTCTTGTTGATCGGTCTGTATTGATCTCCTTGAGGTCCCTCCTCACCAGTGATTGCTTCAGTAAGGAAACTTTCTATTATATTTTTTTATTGGATAAAGAAAACAAAACTACAATATTAAAAAACTATAATATGTGTTATTTAGTAGTTGAACAACAAACAACAATAGGCAACAATGCATATGTTCTCCTGCAGACTAGTAACATATACAACTTGAAAGCAATGAGATGTTGCATAATAACAACATAAAATCAATTATATGAAACATCACAACAACTACAAGCAGCAAAAAATAACAAAAACATCATCTTCTTGCCAATAAGAACAAGGATCCAACAACCTTTATAGATCCAATCAAACCCAATAAACATGCACACTATTGTCACTAGGCCTAACAATTGACATTATCTTTAGAATTGGAAAAAACTATAATACGTGTTATTTAGTAGTTGAACAACAAACAACAATAGGCAACAATGCATATGTTCTCCTGTAGACTAGTAACATATACGACTTGAAAGCAATGAGATGTTGTGTAACAACAACATAAAATCAACTATAGGAAACATCACAACAACTACAATAAGCAAAAAAGAACAAAAACATCATCTTCTTGCCAACAAGAACAGGGATCCAACAACCTTTGTAGATCCAATCAACCCTAATAAACATGCACACTATTGTCACTAGGCCTAACAATCGACATTGTCTTTAGAATTGGATTGCTACAATTCTCTTGATACTTCTTAATTTGAGCTTGAATGTTATGTAAAGTTCCAATATAATTTGAGTTTAATTGAGGAGCATTTTGTAGAATGTTAATATGAAGGGTCACACTTGAACAAGTCATTTGGTCTTCAACTTTAAGGGGAAAAAGGCACCAAGAAATAATAGCCAAGCATCTAAACCTCTAGAAGAAGTTAATAATTACTTGCCTCTGATTTTGGGTGATTACATTATGGTGAGAGGAAAGTCCTTGAAGTGTAGCTTTCTAAGACCATGTTTTAGTGAAAAGAGCTAGGAGGGTGACAAACAAGAAGCACCATAGTTTGCGAGCATGTGCACAAAATTAAAAGGCATGTTTTATAGACTCTTTCTTAGAGAAAAAGGAGCAAATCGGGGGTGAAAAAATGAAGGGAAGGCACTCACTGATTGGCATTTCAATGTGGAGCACTTTCCAAGCTATTAACTTTCTATTCTATTTTGATTTGCCTTGGAAAGTTTTTTTTCTTTTAAAAATCATAAATTTTCTATATCAATGTTCAATTTTTTGTGGTAGCTAAATTTTATTTAAACCCAACAAGAATAAATATTCAATGCAATATTCATCTATTCTAGGACAGTTGTTTGAGATGAATTATTTGGGTTTTGAGCATATGTTGACCTACTACAATCTTGTTGAGATAAATGGTGTCTTCTTCCTTGATGCTATCACATTTTTTTTATTGAAGCAAAACAAAATAGATACAAATAAAGGAGTAGCAAATAGGCTACCAAGGAAAGAAAAAAAATCAAATAACCAATCCCTAAATACCATATTATATACAACATATTAGAATTTTCTAACTAGACCCAAGAATCACATTATAAATAGCAAATTTGAACAAAATTACAACATTACAACATCCCCAAAATAATAATGCAAACATCATATTGGAATAAAACCTTCACTATAGCATTACAAAGAAGCAGATTTTAAACTTTAAATTTCAATAATCATTGCAATGTCTGGAACACATAGTGTCATTTGCTCGGAGTTGTAGAACTTGGTAATTAATAGTATCCAAATTCTTATTGATCTCACCTTCTCTTTGGTTACCCCCTACATATGAGAACATAAATAGACAATTTGGAAAGTGATGTTAGAATAACATTGAAGAATTTGTGCATCCTGATGAATAACTTGCTTTGAAAAAATTGCCAAACATCTACTCTTCCATATATTAATCAAAATAGTCTGTTTCATAGAGTCCACTACAAATTTATATGCAAGACCAACCTCAAAATGGTTTCCTTCCAAGATAGCCCATGGTAAAAAATAGCAGGCAGATAAAATTGAAAATTGCGTTCCATTTATTTTTATCCCATGGACAGTCCCAAAAGATTTGTTTTAGACTTTCATTGCCTTGACAGAAAGGGTAATCAAATGGTTGGACCTTTATATATTTCAACATTTCACTCATTGGCAATTTGTAGTGCAAAAGCTTCCAAGAAAAAATCTAAGCATTAACCTTAGCTTTTGACTTCCAAGCTTGAGCACTCAAATTCCTCCATCTATTTTCTTTAAATTTGCATTTCCATTTGAGGTTCAAATTGGGATTCAATGACATAGAGGGAAGGAGATTCAAATAAACCTTGTTTAATGGGAAGCAAGAAAACTAAAATTTTGACAACCATAACTAATCCTTGAAAAAGTTGTAGTGAAGTGGAGTGCAAATATTCATAGATAATTCTATAGGTACCAATGACTTGACAAAAATAATGAACCTTTAGATCGGTTATTTATGTCGAACATGTTTTTAATGCATTGTCAAGTTGCCTGGTCTAAATTATTGAAAGCCCATGTCCCTAAATTGTTGAACACCTTTATTAAACAAAAAAAGAACTTGTCTTGGAAAGGAAACAACCAAGGGTTGGCCTTGATATTGAACCAATTTGTTCCACCAAATGAATGATGTCCCAAAGCTAAAACTACGTTGTAAGGATAAGCTTTTCCTGTTACAAGTGCGATTGTCATTGCACCAAAAGATCGACCTATTAATGTTTGATACAACCACTAGACTTATAGAATCCATAGGAGGCAGTTAAGACATATCACAAACCTGACCACTACACTGCACAACACGAGGAAACTAAGGGCGCACACCTTGTAACATTTCCAATTTAAGCATTTACAAGCTTGTTGCCGAGATTTCCATATGGACTACAGTGGAAAATAAACTTTTATATTAAAAAATGGTGCAAGCATAAAATTGTCTAACCAATTAATGTTGTGCCATCTCCTCTTAATAGAATCCATAACAAAACTATATAGGGAAACATTGCTCAACATCATCCCAATTAAAATTTAAGCATTACTTAGAAGTCAACATGAAGTCTTATAAAATTGGAATGCAAAAGAGAATTAAAGATGGTTTGATGTGTCAACATGAACCATGAAAGACATGGCTTTGTTCCATCCACTAGTTTATATGAACTTACAAATACAAAAAAAGTAAAGAAAACAAAAAAAATGGATTATTTGTATAAGGTAATAGCAAGTCAAGTATTTCCCTTGGTAGTTTTTTTTTTGGTTTTATGCATATATAAATTGTGAAGTTCATAATATTCAATTTAAAGATAGACACACAAATCAATTTAGTCTTTATGAAGATCATATTACTAGAGAACCTAGAATGGTTTCATATGATGATGTTTTCTTAAATGTTTGTTCTTTCATTTCTTCATACTAGGAGCATATAGATGATGATAATCTTTTATGTGCACTATAGGAAAAGTTCAATTGGAAAAACATTGCAATAGTTTAATGAATTGCATGTTTATTTTAATTCATTTTAATGTTTATTGTAAGTGCGAGGCAATGGGGTTTCAAATGACTAAAAAATAGATTTTTTCACTTGAGTTGTACTCGAGGTAAATATGTCATTATGAAATGTATCTAATATCATTTATAGTTTTCAAATGTGTAATATATTTTAATATGAGCAAATGATAGAAGTTGGTAAAGTAAAAGATGCATAAAATTCACATATTTTTTAGCTTTAACAAAGATAACGAGATACATTTGTACACTAAGCCTAAAAATTCATAAAATGAAAGTATTTTTCAAATTCCTTTTATGGATGAATGAAATTAGTGTTAAGGCTCAAGGAATGGATTTTTTAATAATTTTTATTGATTTATTAGTAGGATGTGTGTGTGTGTGTGTGTGTGTGTGTGTGTGTGTGTGTGTGTGTGTGTGCGTGTGCGCATGTGTATATATGTATGTATTTGTGTGTGTATGCATACATACATATATCTATATCTCTCTCTCTGTGTGTGTGTGTGTGTGTGTGTGTGTGTGTGTGTGTGTGTGTGTGTGTGTGTGTGTGTGTGTGTGTGTGTGTGTGCGCGTGCGTGCGTGTGTGCGTGCGTGCGTGCGTGCGTGCGCGTGTGCGCGTGTGCGTGTGTGTGTGTGCGCGCGCGCGCGCGCGTGTGTGTGTGTGTGTGTGTGTGTGTGTGTGTGTGTGTGTGTGTGTGTGTGTGTGTGTGTGTGTGTGTGTGTGTGTGTGTGTGTGTGTGTGTGTGTGTGTGTGTGTGTGTGTGTGTGTGTGTGTGAAACCTCTCACATGTAAAATGACCTTAAATTGACAAAAAAAATCATAACATGATTTATTTAGTGTATAGAGTATGTGTGTGTGGAATTATTATGAGCCAACTACATCACACATTATTTACAAATACACAATAGAGTGGTGTATTTTGTTAGGATTAGGTATTACATATCTTGCAAGTCTTAGATCTGGTTATGATATGATATTTGGGTAATATTATAAATAATGTGTGCACATACAAAAATTGCAACACACCTAGAAAGAATATTGAGATCCCTAAGTTGCCACTTTCTCCACATGTCCTTGATCATACAATAGTTATAAGATGTCATTGAATAAGGAGTTAGCATGTGGACTATCATAGTACCTTTGAATAGTTATTAGTAGCATAAGAAATGTGTAAGAGATATTATTTCATCTAAATGGAACACTTGAGGGTTAATTTGATCCCTATTGGTCTTCATGGACAACTAATCAAAAATATGAATTATATTTTGGTAATGGAGTTACTTTTGGAGTGGGGTGATAGCTAAATTTGGACCACTTGGACTTTGGTTTAGGCTCATGGTTTTAAGTCCATATTTTTTGGGAAAGCATTGATGGTTTCATGATTTTCCCTAGATTATATTTTTAGGGTTGAGATGTGTTGGGTTTTTGGTGCCATCAATCTTGTAAATCCATTTATTTAATAATGTTCCTAATATTGTTTGTAATTCACCCATAAGGAATGGAGGATTTCACTAGTAGGAGTAATTAATAATTTACCAACCTCGACAATTGTAGATTTGTAGGCAGGTAGTTATTGGGTTATTATTCACTACGCAACCATCATGGTAAAAGTCAAAATTTATGTATTTACCCAATTTCGGTGTCCACCTTAGGAATGTGCTATTTTGGAGGTTTACAACATCTACCATAAGTTGTAAGAGCATTCACGATAGAACATGACAATTGCCATAAGATGCTATGCCAACTATGACAACGTTTATGACAAATATTTTCTATCTTGGTTGTTGGGCACTCATAATTGAAAGATGCCTTATGAAAAATATGAGAGCATTTGTAAGAGGTTATTTATGGGTCAAGTTGATGATTCCAAGGAGGTAGGCATGGATTTTATTTGGGTGTTTTGCAACAAATAGTTTTGATTTTACCATGATGGTTTACCATTCACAATCTTATCGATATAATAGGGGTTTGTGGTAATGGATTGTAGAGTTTGTTCAATTTTTATTTTGCAAGGGTTATGTTGGTGAATTGAAGACACGATTGGAGTTTGATGATATAGTTGATTTCTTTCACATGATAAAGACTATTAAATACGATTTACAATTTGATTTGAAGCTACATATATTGTTGTTTACCTCTTTTTTTCTAACAAGATGGAGATTGCACACAATGTTCTATGTAGGATTATATTGTTATAATTCCTCCAAATTTAGAGTGTAGACCTAATTGAATCACAAATACAACTATTGACAATTTGTAACTAGTAGTTGTTGACAATAAATTGAGTATGCTCTTTAAAGGTTGAGTTTTTCTTAGGATAAATTTAGTGTGTTGTGTGTTTTTATTTCTTATCATCTTCTTTTCTATTCTTTATTTTGTGTTTGTATTATACTAAAGTTTTGTTAAATATAATGCATGCTTATAGTGCTCTCCGAATTATATTGGCTCGGGATTGTCATACTTTCCTTTCATTTAGCTAGAATTTTCTTTACTTTCCTTTCCTATTTAAGGACAAACCTTGATTCATTTTAATCATCTAAGGATTGATGTAGAAATACATTAAAACACATCCCAAAATAAGAATAATAGAGTGCATATCTAGTATAATCTTGTGACATTGACATTACATCAACATCCTTGAAGCATATTGCATAATCACCTATTATTATTTTTCATCTTTGACCATCACTATTGAATCATTCCATTCAAAGGTTTGAAAATGTATAACTCTCTTGTGTAACAAGTAATCAATAATATTTATAAATTATACTAGTTATTTATTAGAGTTGATAAATGCAGAGATATAAGAGGTTATGAAGGCTTGAAACAAATAATTTAAGATCTACGGATTCAATTATTTTGTATATAGATCAATTTCATACTTATGAAAGTGAATCAAGTTGCCATGTACTCAAATAGTACTAGAATTGTCATTCAATAAACCTCAATTTTTCTTAAACGATGACAAATTTGTTTGTAACATTTGACATAATCAAAATCTACTTTAGATATAAAACTAATTGCACTTATTTTATTCATTTATTTTTTTATATTATTTTTCAATATTAATAGCAAGATTAATATTAATTTTAGTTCTAAAATTGTTGGTTTCTTTATTTATTATTGCTATTTAATTAATCCATCCTAAAACATTTCTATATGAGATCTTATTTTCTCTTAGAATTAATAGTCATGACAATAATAAATGTTTTATCACCTCTTCAGTGGTCAAGTGATGTAATTAGAATAGTCATAATATTAGATGTCTAATAAAATAAAAAATATACGACTAAATGATAACTCTTTGGTTAAAAACTATATTCAATGTTGGGTATCATTAGAAATAATCATTACTTCTTTTACAATACAAATATATGTAATTAGAATAAAAGATAGATAAAAAAAATCAAACTTAACTTTAAAATATGTCATATATCATTATATAATCATATTAAAATATTTCTTCAAAATAAAACCAATATAGAAATTGGAAATAGAGTTTAAGACAACTATTTTATAGTAAGGTTGGTGATTTATTCAATAGCTTTGGAGTTCTTTTCTTCCTTGTCTATTTCCATGTAATTATTTTATTTATTTATTGTTTCAATATAAAAAAATTAACATGAATATGCTTGTTTCATCATTACAATATTAAATTAAATTTTATTTAAAGATTTTGTTTTATACTATTGAGCGACTCTCATTGAATTTAAACTAATTTGTATTAGCAAGGATCTCTTAACATCAATCTAAACCATAATCCCATACAATTACTTATCTATGATTTTTTAAATTTTAGTAGAATAAATGATCTCATAGAAATTATAAATTAAACATAAAAGATAATTTGAAATATTCTATAATAATAAAACTGCTATAATTTAGAGATTAAACATAAAAAAACCTATAATATAATTTATATGATTGCACACATTTTTTTATCTCCTTTTCCTTATTTCCTCCAAATTTCACCTCCAATTTTTTCCTATATTTATAATTCATTTAATAATTAAAAATTAAAAAAAATCATAAAACCACCAAGTCAACTAAGTTTGACCGAATTAAATTGGTTATGCTTTTAAGCCATTGAAAAGCCTTAATTCAGATTTTAGAAGTGGAAATTTGGCGCCGTTGCAGTGAATACAAGTTACAACAGCCTTCAATTTTCTGGTTCGATATGCTTTTCGAGGGAACCAGAGTCAAGAATCGACTGCTCGGATCACATCTGCCGCAAACCCTGAGGAAGCGGGTTTTAAATTTTAATGTCAAATTCATTTTAACTCAAATAAATTACGAAATTGTGACGTCTAAGCGAGAGAGAAATACAATTTTCAGGGCAATGGCTATGCGGCGGACAAAATGGCCCGCGCATGCCATGCCTTCTCCATGGATGCCCCCCATGTCCTGACCGCACGGCACTGCACCGCCTTCCATCCTCCTGCGCAAACGTCAATCAAACCGTACACGTCCACCACCATCAATCTATCAGCTGATAAGTTAAATATTTAATTTTATTTATTTTATTTTTTTTAATATAATTGTATTATAATATATAATTATGTGATTTTAACATATATGTAAATTTTAATAATATTATTTTTTAACTTTTTAAAATACATTAGGTAAATAACAGTCTAATTTTTTAATTATATATTTCTTTTTTTAATAATAAATTTAATTTAAAAATAAAAGTAAAAAAGTTGTAATTAAGTAAAAATATGTGTAACTAATATAAAAATTTAACACATATATTAAAAAAATTATTAATATAACTTAAAAATAAAAGTATAATATAATTAAAAAGAAGCTTTAAAAAATATAAAAAATATGTGTAACTTGGTTAAATATTTTTAACTAACTTAGTTACTTAGTTCCTTTTATTTTTAGTTTAGTAAATTTTTGATATTTCTTAACTTAAATATGTGTAACTTAGTTACTTAAATATTTTTAACTAAGTAACTTAGTTACTTTTAGTTTATTTTTTAATTTTTTTTTAACTTAAATATGTGTAACTAATCATTAATTTTAACTTACATATGTTAAAATCGCTTAATTAGTTATATATTATGGATGTTAAAATTTTACATTACTTACACATAGAAAAATTAAAATATGTGTAAGTAATGTAAAATTTTAACATCCATAATATATAACTAATTAAGCGATTTTAACATATGTAAGTTAAAATTAATGATTAGTTACACATATTTAAGTTAAAAAAAAATTAAAAAATAAACTAAAAGTAACTAAGTTACTTAGTTAAAAATATTTAAGTAACTAAGTTACACATATTTAAGTTAAGAAATATCAAAAATTTACTAAACTAAAAATAAAAGGAACTAAGTAACTAAGTTAGTTAAAAATATTTAACCAAGTTACACATATTTTTTATATTTTTTAAAGCTTCTTTTTAATTATATTATACTTTTATTTTTAAGTTATATTAATAATTTTTTTAATATATGTGTTAAATTTTTATATTAGTTACACATATTTTTACTTAATTACAACTTTTTTACTTTTATTTTTAAATTAAATTTATTATTAAAAAAAGAAATATATAATTAAAAAATTAGACTGTTATTTACCTAATGTATTTTAAAAAGTTAAAAAATAATATTATTAAAATTTACATATATGTTAAAATCACATAATTATATATTATAATACAATTATATTAAAAAAAATAAAAAAAATAAAATTAAATATTTAACTTATCAGCTGATGGATTGATGGTGGTGGACGTGTACGGTTTGATTGACGTTTGCGCAGCAGGACGGAAGGTGGTGCAGTGCCGTGCGGTCAGGACATGGGGGGCATCCATGGAGAAGGCATGGCATGCGCGGGCCATTTTGTCCGCTGCATAGCCATTGCTAATTTTCAGTACCGTTCCATCGATAATAATAATAAATATCCAGTCAACTACAACAGCGGCCTTAACAAAGCGTATTTAAAGCCAAGGCGGCAGAAAGAAATACAGCAGCGGAAGGGCTATAGTAGCTTTGCTGGCCACAATTAATGTGAAAGCAGGTGTTTTCAAAATTTAATGTCTTCACCTAACCTATACTTGAAACTGTGTGCTAAAAATAATAATTGCAACATGAAGGGATGAGATTGCGTGAGATCTATAAGGATAGCTTAGCCCTAGTACCAGCCATTGTTCTGGAATTTAGTTTTGTTTCGATAGTCTGAAGGAGGAGAAAAATAGAGTTGTTTTGCTTTTCCCCTTTGCATTCTATTTTTCTCCGGGAAAATGGAGAATATTAAAAATTTTGCGCACAAGGTGGAAGAAGGAAAAGATGCGCAAAATGGAGAGCCTTCTCATGGCCCCGTTTACCGGAATGTTTTTGCTAAGGATGGCTTTGCGCCCATGCCCCCCGGGATCGAGTCTTGCTGGGACATGTTCAGGTAGTTTTGCTTTCTCTCATACTACTTAGAATGGAAAATTTGTAGGTTTCGTGGAATTTTCTTTCATATACAAGAACGTTAGAGTCAGATCTTTGTCTTCAGTGGTTTTATGGCGAAATCATGGTGCGTATACATTAATTGAATCAAAATTTGAATGTATATGTCTGATTATTTGCACAATTTGGAGTTTTTTGCGTTATTTTTTTGTTTGCTCAACTGATAAAGCTTAATGTATCCGCCTGAATTTGTATTGAACTAGTAAAATTTTACTGTTAAATTGGAAGCTTTCAAAGTACATTGCATAATTTTTTTTCAAAATGGAATAGTTAAACGTAATTGCTGATGACATATTAATTATTTATTTAGATTTACGAAATTTATTATATTACATAAATTTCAATTTAAATTGAAATAGAGATACTATGATTATTAAAAGGAAATTCCCCATCTCTTGAAAATTTTGATATATTTTTTAATTTTCGGAACTCCATTTTTTTTGATATAAAGCGTAACTTTCGGTTTTAACAGATACAGCTATTCAATTAAAAAATTCTTTCACCTTTGAAATTTTTGGTATATTCCCAAAATTTTTTCAATTTGAAAAAAAAAAACGCTCATATCTATCTCTATATAATTGAGTTAATTCCAATTAAAAGAAAATCTTTTTCACTACAAAAGTTTGATAAATTCATAAGTTTCTGTTAAACCGACGATGTTTACCCAATTAATTTCATTGAAACATTTCTTGTAAACAATTAAAATGTGCTATATGTCATAAATTTTGGGCATATTAATGTTAAGCATTCAAGTTTGAACGCTCAGGTCACATGACTGTTAATTGTGCATTTAAGTGAGCTATTGGGGCCTAATTTGTGGTGGATGCCAGAAAGTGGCCAGTAAACCTCATGATTTAGTGAAAATTCAAATAATCTTCAAATCGTTACTGTTATACCTCTATTAAATTTAGAATTTACTAGCTTTTTAGAGCCTTTCAAATAGTACAAAGGCCACAACTGAAATCCCTTATTTTCACTTTGCACAGTTCGCAACAGGTGGCAGAAATAGAATTAGGAACACCCGAGCCAGAGTATAACTCCGGCAATGGTTCTATGAAGGGGGCCATTTCTAAGATTTCTTACCTCTTGTTGTCAATTATATTGTGAAGCTTATTGCACCGTGTTGATCCCACAAAATACCAGTTTTACATTTCACAATGTTGCTTTAAAACAAAATTATACAGATATTTTGGGAGAAATCTCGCCATAACCTTATTACCATTTCGTAATAAAAATCTGAAAATTCTCTGTTAGTATATTACAAAATTCTAGCTTTCGGCATAAGGCAGTTTTAGTTGTTCGCTCTCTAGAAATTACACCTGGCTCAGCCGGAGTTCGAACCCGTGCCACAGAACTAACCCCAACCTTTATCAAAGGTACATGCCCTTGACAACTTCTAACTTCTAATGCCCTTAACAACTTCTAACTTCTAACTCTTATATTTTAAATGATATTAAAATTTAATTTGTTTGAAAGGTCAATGTTAGATTCAGTGCTTGCTTTTTTCGCCTGTTTTGTGGATCCTCAAAATTTAAAAAGTTGGGATATCGATAAGACTCCTTAAAGAAATTGATGACATGGATTAATTCCCTCGTGTAATCGCTTCTCAAGGCTCAGTCAAAGTAGTCCTTTGTCGCCGTGTATATAGAAAATAGTGGCCAGTGATCCTATATTCACTCAGTAAATTAAAAATAAAAAATATACTGAAGCTTTTTAATGGGCTCCCACGAATAAGATGGCTTCCTTACAGGTCGCAACTGTTTTTGGTCAATGCGGATTGAGGTTTTCTCCACAAATGAAATTTTATTCTTCGAGGAAAGTTTCGAGCGACACTCTGGATTGCGACTTCTATTATACCTTTAGGTTTCGACTCGATTTGGTCTTATATATACCGCTAACTCGTTTGGTCTTAATAGTACAGCAAGGTATCTGGCTCCAGACATGTGGCATATGTACGCTGGGTGTTGAACCTGCTATATATGTAACAAACCTCAAAGTAAAATTATTATTTGTTTAAAATTTGTGTTTTTATAGAGAGAAATGTTCATATAAATAAATAATGGCTTTTGTAAGAGATCATTTTGTAATGGTGAAAATTTTCAACGTCACTCAAAGTGGTTTCAGATAGAATGGACAACTAGCATTGTTATCAACCCTCACAAAAGTGGAGATCTCAATAACCCTTATAACTACCATACTACAATGATTGATTCACTTCTCAGAAAGCTATTTGGAAGCATGATAGAACATAGAATCACGAGCAAGGTAGTAAAAGAGGAAGAAAGCGTAAAAAGACAGGTTGGATTTAGATCAAGACATTCTACCATCAACCATTGCATCACTCTTGGACACCTTTCTAAAAAAGTTTGGGACATCTAAGGGGGTGAAGCCTTTTGTTGCTTCTTGGATTTCAAAAAAGACATTGTGCCTAGAGACAAACTTTGGAAAAGAATGGAGGAACTCAGGGTTCAGAATAAGCTTAGAGCAATAGTGCATAGGCTTTATGAGCAAGTTGGAGATAAGATCAGAACTAAAGAAGGTATGTCTGGCAATGACATTGGAGTAAAACAAGAATGCCTTCTTTCTCCCACTCTATTTGGTTTATATATTGCTAAACTTGAAGAATGGTTAAATAAAATTGTTTGGGAGGGCATCATGATGATTTTAGAACTCTTTTGCTGAGAGATCAGGATGCAGGTGAGCACCAACAAGACTGAAATCACGACTTTTTTCTTAAGAAGGAAGAAACGATAGGCTAATTTCATCTTTGACGAAAGCTCATTAGAGATAGTGGAGGAATACAAGTGATTGGAATTGATTTTCACAATAGGCTCAATTGTGAGACATGTAAAATGAAAAGAATACAAGGGGTTTGGAGAGCTGCTTTTATGTTGCAAAACAAGTGTAGAAAAGTAGAGTTATGGGATTGGAAAATCAAGAAAACCCTATTTGGTTTGTTGGTCACACTAGTTGTATTCTACGGTTGTGAGGTTTGGGGGAGTAGCCTATCAAACCACAAATGGAAATAGTTAGAAAGAATCCAAAAGCAAATAGTCACTAGTAGCTTCAAAGTCAAATCAATAGTTCCCTATGAGATTCCTTTAGCTGGAGCAAGAATTTTCTAGTGGAGCTTCAATGATAATATGTTTGCTAAGTTATCTAAAAAAAGTTAAAAACATGGATAAACATCGTTGGCGCAAAATGGTTGTTAAGGAGAAGTTAGACCATAGAAAGAAGACTTGGATGAAGCAAAACAAGTAGCAAATGAGCAAATTGGACATTAATTTGCAAAAATGCTCCAACATTAATAAAGAGATAAAAGGTTTGTGTTAAAAAAATATAGGACTGCCATGTGGAGAAAACAAATTGGCTGAAAAAAAGCACATTATGTTAAAGAGTTCAACTCCACATGGGAGCATGATGAAAAAGACAATTTGAGGATGGCAGTTATGGGTAAGGCTAGATTGGTAGTGGCTCAATTGAGAACCAAACCCCATCATCTTAGATGTGAGACAGGTAGATTGGTCTCTAAGAAAGATTGGGAAGGAAGAACATGTATTTTCTACAGAAAGGGGTGGTCGAAACAGTATGACACTTTATTTTTGAATGTGTTGCATATCAGGATATTCTTATTCAATATGAAAACAACCTGAAAATAGATCGCCTAAACAAGCTTTTCAAGGAGGTAAGACTTTACAGCACCATTGATTTCTTGATCAAGGTTTATAATAAAAGAGGTGACCTCGAATATTGTTAAGGATGCAATTACTGGCCCCTTAGATCACTAGTCTTGTGAATGTCATTAAAATTCCTTCATTCACTCCCAAATTAATTACAATTTTGTAATATCCCTCTTAATTTTTTTTTGATTTTTCAGTTTACAGTCAACACAAACACCCGTCAGGGTTAGAAAATGAAATCCCAGTACTGCTGAAAGTAACCTTTTCCACCTTTTGATCACCGAGAGCCCAATTTGGGAGGGTGAGAGCATATAGTGTTGAGGGGATCGTTAGATGCAAGAAACTGAAATTGATTACGATACTTGGGCGGCAAGCCAACCCCTTCCTCTTTTCAGCGGGATAATGAGAATACTGAAAGATCACTTGGTGGTAAACCAGCCAAGGACAAGCCAAGAACTAAAGAAGCAATCACTCAACCGCTTATCCAGCGAGAGGACTAGAAATGAAATTACAATCAACTCTACCGCTTATGCAGCGGGAGGACAGTATTACAATATTCAACATAGGCGGCAAAGCCGACCTCTTCCACTTATGCAGTGGGACTAAGAGCAATAATCCAATTAGATAGCTGTTAGTACTACTAACCAGCTTTACAATGCACAATATGGATTACAATTTAAGGGAAATCACTATTCCAAAGATAGGCGGCAAGGCCAGCTTCTTCCACTTATGCAATGGGACAAGAAAGAACAATAGAAACTGCTGTTAGTACTACTACCAGCATTACAATATGAATCATAGCATATAAGAGTGATGAACCAAGTGCAATAACATGACCAACAACTGCAAATGAAACCAACCCCTTTCTCTTCACACTAATGAACTCACACACCCCAAAACCAACTCCAAACACCAAAAACTCTAATTCTGATATACTCCCAGCACGCTAAAAACACACAGACCAACAATACCAAATCGCACTAAAATACTCACAACTCACCCAATTCTTAACTAGATGACACGAAACTGAAAGCAAATGATCACTAGGAGGTAGGCGATCATTCCCAGGACAACAAAACATGGCAAACCAACCCCAATAATTTATGCATGCATTCCAAAGCGCCCAACCACATGGTACAACCAGCTAAGGTACGATCTTGCAAAAATAAAATCCAAAACACCATTTTAAGCTCTATAAACTTGCAAAATGAATCGCCTAAACCATAAAGAAAGATAGATGAAATACCCAGAACGAGGAGAATGACACATTGAGACCTGCGACCAAAAATCCACTTCAGCACGCTCTGCGAGCAACAAGAACACTCAGAAATCCACACAAATCTTCACCACGTTAAGCCCAATCTGCTCCTCTGGATGAGAAACAGTCATACATTTAGCTAGGCGCTATCTTTCAAGCACGAAACTGAGGCACTCCCTCGAAGTAAGAATCTGACGACATTTTGACAACACTTCGTTATCATAACAAGATTGGATATCCAACAATCTGCTCCTTTGGATGAGAAATAGTCATACATTCAGCTAGGTGCTATCTTTCAAGCACGAAACTGAGGCACTCCCTCGAAGTAAGAATCTGACGACATTTTGACAACACTTCGTTATCATAACAAGATTGGATATCCAAATGAGAGCCCAAGGCCTGTATTTATAACTTTTCGCCAGCCAAATTCAAATTCAAATTCCACTCAAATGGTGCCCAAATTCCATTACATTTCATTTCACCCCTTAGGCATTGCATTTCATATTTTCCCCTTAGCAAATGACGTCCAAACATGACCCCTCTTAAGTCGAACTTTTGGAGATAACATAAAGTATATAGAATAATAATAATGCATTGTATTTTGGCGTCCAACAAGGGGGTGAAATAATTTGCCCAAGTAGACTTAGGATAGAATTATTATTTTCTCTTTTTCCTAAGTCGTTCATCCATAAAATAATCAAATATTAAAACCTTATGCCTAAGGTATTAATATATTAAAAATGCCTTCTCCTCAAATACTGATTATTGCCAAATTGAGCCGAAGACTAAAGTGCTGGAAATCACCAAAACTGAACTGAGTTGGAGCTCTGAACTAAACTGCTAAAAATAGTCATCTGAGTCCGAACACAGGATCCTGCCAAAAATAACACTGCCAAACATAGCCACTGAGCTGAGTTGCAGAACCATTGCCAAAAATAACATTGCTAAAAATAGTATTTACTATGAATAGCATATTGCTAAAAATAGTAAGTGTGTCAAAAGTCATTTTCATCACATTCTGAGCAGCAGTCATGACTTACTAAAAATAGTAAGTCCGGAAATCATCTCCGAAGAATTTGCATGTCAAACCACGCCGGAGCTCTCAAAAAACCTAGAAAACCCTATAAAGTAAACAACCTTTAGCCTGATGCAATTTACTAAAAATAGTAAATTTTGAAATCTTTTCTGATTGGAATGCATGTCATACCATCCTGAAGCTCACGAAAAACCCAGAAAGAATCTAGAGAGCAAACTGTAGAACTCCTGCAAACACCTCTCCGAAAACCTTCCTGAAGACAAAAACCCTAATTTAGTCTTTGATTAGCCTACAGGTTTCCAAAATAGGCTTAAGACTCCATCAATCAGTCTAGAATTGAGAATGGGACATTACAAATTTGGTCTTATACACACGGTTAACTCGGTTTGGTCGTAATAGTGTAGCTAACCATTTGTCTCTAGACATGTGGCATATGTACATTGGTGTCAAAACTTTCTATTGTAGAACACCTCAAACTTGAATTACTATTTGTTTGAAATTTGTGTTTTTATAGATGACAAATATTCAAATGAATAAATAATGGCTTTTACAAGAGGTCTTATTGTATTGACGAAAATTGCATACCCTGTACATTTCCCAATAATTTTGGACTTTATGACAAGGTTAACCTTTATGCAATGACTAGAGTACAAGTAGTGTTCCTACATTAAAGTTGGCACATTCTCTAAATCTAGAATGATTCAACATCCTTTAATCCTTTAATCTCCATGAATTGGATTTGATCCTTAGTTTACCCCTTTACCTCTTTGTTTTGATTCCTTAACACAAAATTGAAACTGGTTCTATTTTGTGACATGGCATTGAACCTAGTTCTATTCCATGGTACCTAATTGCTCATTTTAAATTTTTTTAAAAAAAATTAGGTTAGTGTCGCCCTCCTTAGCTAGACATTGGTTGTTGACTCAAAGCATAAAATATTCAAGTTGTACACTAGGGAGATATATTTAAGGGCATGCCCTTAGTCATTTTAGATTATCCACACAATATCGAGAGCTCTCACTTATTCTATGCATTGTCATTCAAAGAGCATATCTAAGCATTCACAGTGACATCAACATCTACATACTTAATGAAAGTAGGCACATTTCATGGTTGTTTGTTGTCTTTAATTGTTGTTCATAAGTCATTAAATTGATCTACTTAGGGGTTTGGCTTAGAAGAACATGGCTCTCGCCTAACAAGCTCTTGTAAACACTATAGTCTATTTTCAAATATTGGAATGCGAGGCAAACTAGTTTTCAAATTATGGAGTCAAATAGAATTATTTCGCACACAAAATTGTGATATTTTATGCACAGTATTTAATTCAGCACATTGAAATCAAACTAGATCTATTTTGCATTGTTATTTTGCCCTAGATCTAACGATGGTGGTTGTGTGAAAAATATTATATATTTTTATGTGGTGGCTGCATGAAGATTATTTTTTTTTTTTCGGTAATTGGCCGAAGCCTGAATAGCTTTTGACTAGAGCTATGAACCAGTGGGGACACAGTAGGGGGCCCCATCCCCATTACATATCTTTGAATTATTATTATTATTATTATTATGTTTGATTAGATTGACCCAAGACCTTCCCCATCCTATGGAAGGCCAAGAGTCACAACTTAGAATTCCACTTCAGATGTCCCTATTGGGAATTGAACTTGGGTCTCCACAGTGAGGACCCAGTGTTTTAACCAGTTAAGCTCAACCCCTTGGATGGCTGCATGAAGATTATTTGTACTTTGTTTTCTGAGCAATAAGATAATATTTTGACTAATTAAATTAAGTTGTCTTAAGTTAAGTTTCTAGGTGTCTTTATTTAGTTAATTTTCATAAAGTGACTTAAGTTAAAAAAGGTATAAAATAAAGTCACTTTATGTGGATCAAAAAGGTTATTATTTTAATATAGAGGTGAATTAAAAAAATAACTTATCTGTGAAATTATAAAAGAGTAATGGAGGAGCTCATTTTCACATCTGGACATTTTATTTCTCTAATTGCAAGTCTACAATGCGTGTTCAATTTCGAACCCTATGATGAAAACCCTAGAGGCATTTGGCTTCAAAGATAAAAGATTTTTTCCTAGTCAAATTCATGTGGATTTATACAAGATTTGTAGTTGTGCTTAAATTGAGAAACAAGGGTTTGTTTATAGTTGCCACCTTCAAATTCTCATATTCAAATTTATTGTTATTTGTAGACAAATAATAAATTTGTTATTGTGGTGTTGCAAGTGGTGAAACAACATGTATTATAAGTGTTGTGTGTGCCATTGAGATATCAATAAAAAATATTGTGTTGTGTTAGGAGTGGAGAACATAAATAAAAATGCAGTGAAGTGTGTGCAATGTGTGAGAAGTGGAGAACATGAATAAAAATGCAGTGAAGTGTGTGCAACGTGAACCAATTTAAAATCATATATATTTATTTATTGCTGAGCCTTTTACCCAGCCGCACCATGCCATGCTCATAAAAGGACAGTCGTACATTTTAATGAATACATCAAATGGGGTGATATAAATTTTAAAGGCTTGATCCTTTTTCAATACTCATCACAACCTAGAAAGGGTGCCTTAGAGCTGTTGCAGCCTTTTTTAAAAGAAGTTGCGACACTTTCTTACGTTGTTCACATTGGTTTTCCCAAATAGAAGAAAACAAAATCAGTATAAGTTTTACTTTGAAGGCAGCATTCTTGAAGAAGTTACAGATTACAAATACCTTGGAATTGATTTCAACAAAAATCTTAGTTGGCAAGGCTGCAGGGAGAAAAGAACTTTAGGAGGTTGGAAAGCATTTTATGCTCTTCAAAATAGGTGCAGAGAGGCAGAGCTACGGGACTGAAAAACCATCCACAATCTTTTTCAGGCTTTTGGTGCTGCCGGTTGTCCTTTATGGTTGTGAAGTTTGGGCTAGTAGTACCTCAGTCTCTCAATAGAAGCAAATTGAGAGAGTTCAAAAACGTTTAATCACAAGCAAGTTCAAAATTAATAGCATAGTTCCCTATGATATCATGCTAAGTGAAACGGGAGCTGCCCCTATTGAAATAATTGCTATGGTGCATCTCATCAGCTATTTAAAAGAACTGAGCCAATGGGAGAATGTAGATGGCCTATGGTTGTCATTAATGACATATTGTGCAAAAGAAAGAAGACGTGGATGCAGCAAAACATCAAATGGATGAGGAAATGGAACATTTATTTGAATATGTGCCCCACAAATAACAAGGAGATAAAGTTCTTTGTTATGGATAAGTTCTACATGAGAATTTGGGGTATTGGGCTAGGAAGAAAGAAACAAATACCATATCAATGAGTTTAACCCCACGCATGATCATCTTCAAAAAGTTTACGTAGGGGCTAATATATTATGGAGAGATAAAATTCTTATTGCTCAGCTTAGAACCAACTCTCATCAACTCCGCTGCGAGACTGGATGGTGGAGAAGGCCAAAAGAGGCTTGGGAAGAAAGGGTTTGCACTTTTTGCAACTCTGGGAATGTGGAAACTGAAAAGCATTTTATCTTAGAGTGTGATGCACTCAAAGACAGCAGGGATAAGTTTGTCAATAACTTAACTGCTACCACGTGGTATAATTTATTCAGCGAAGAGTATATCGAGAAGCTGGGAGCATTCATCATCAACTTGCATAGGCAAATAATTGATTTGTATAGGTCGGTTTTGATTGAACAGGCTGTCCCATAGGCTATCCTTAGCCTCGTGGATGTTAAAATTGGTTTCTTTCTTTCTTTCCAAGGGCGAATACTTTGTTGAGGGTGGTCGTACAGCCCTAGGGGAGTGCAAGGAGACTTTTGGTTGGATTGTTGACTTGTCAAAGGTCCAACTCTACACTTCTATCATTTAAATATTGAGTTTTGAGTGAAGAAATTCTGTTGTATGTAATTTCTGAAAATATTAAACTGTAACAACAATTTTCAAGATAATTTTTTTTTTTGTTAATTACATTTTGCAAAAAAAATTGTAATAAAAAGAATGGATTGCAAATATGTGAAGTTGGAAAGTTGATGTTATGATGATAACTTGTAATATCTCTCAAAAACAAGTTGAAACAAATTAAACAAAAACAGCTAGAATGCAAATTGTTTGATGAACTGCTTGCTTTTCAGAAATTGTGAAAAGTGCAAAATTTTGGTTTTGAAAAATTGGGACAGTATATTAGAGTGGTATCAGAGCACAGTATCCTGTCAATGTGTGGGAGTTTGAGTCATTTTTTGTTAGCAGAATTTCTTATACAGCTAGGGGGTTCTCACAAATATTACTTTAGAAGAAGACCAAACAATCTACTAGAGCAATCAGAGATTGAAGAGGAAGTTTCGATTGCAGATTTGTTTGGTGGAGGAGTTATTGGAAACATGGGTGATAGAAGAGAAAACAATGAGGGCAGTACTATGCAGATTTTGAATGATCTTGCTAGAGGACAAAAGTAGATAGTGCAACTGATGACACAAATGATGCAACATATGAACATAAATCAGAACAATGGAGGCTAGAATGGCACTCAAGGAAACAATAAAGAATGTAGTCACACAAACATACCTATTAACAACCACTACCGAGCTACTTCTAGACCCTTGATGCTTACTTTCTTGCAAAATAATGTTGCAGCAGGGGGAAATTAGTTGAACACAAAAGAGGGTTTTATGGATTGGTTACGTGAGTAGGAGGCATCAGGTGATGAGTTTCATGTTGCTATGTCACTACACAAATTTTGTCACTTGAAGTTAAGGAATAGACCTAGGAGAGACAGAGGCCCTAATAGCTAGGACTTATATAGAAAAGGTTGGGTAGGCTCTTTATGCCCACTTTTGATGGCTCCAATTAATGCACAGCTAGACCATGGGTTCAAAAATTGGGTACTTACTTTTATTAAACCACGTGTTCAAGAATGAGGCTATCAAGTATGCTACTTCGCACTTGGATGGTGAGGTTCATGAATGGTGGTATCACGAATTGGTAACACAAGGACATAATCTGATTAACTCCTATGCTGAGTTCAGCCACAAGCTGATAAAGAAATTTGATAAGAAAGATCTTGAGCTGCAATTTAAGGAGTTGAAGCAGAGTGGTATCATTGATGCATACATTGCAAAATTCTAGAGTCTTGCTTTTATGGTTCAAGATGTATCAGAAAGGAGGTTAATAGTGTTAATTTTGTGGATCAAAATTAAAATTTATCTTGTTCTATGTATTATCTATCACTGAATTGTTGTATAAATCTGATTGTCTTCTTTTATGTTGCAGGGGAGGAGGAGCATTTTTATTTCGATGTCCATTCTCAGACATTTCATTTGGTATATGTAGTGGGTTGGGTACGGTCAAGCGATGCCTTGACCGGCCATGTCTTTTGGACATGGCCGATCAAGACATCACTTGATCGTGCCCCCTCACGATAATAAATGTTTGAATGAGAGACTTCATTTATCTCTCATTCAATCATTTATCTTACCGAGGCTATCATGCATTAACACTCCCTCTTAGCTAGGTAAGATAAATGTAAAAGGTATTGGAAGCAACATTCATAAATCATATGATGCTTATCTTGGGACCATAGTTTCAAGATGTGAATTGCCTCTGTCGGTGATTCTATTCACAAACTCTTGAGTGGATTGCCTCAGTCGGCGATTCTATCCACAAGCTCTTGTGTAGATTGCCTCAGTCGGCGATTCTATCCATGAGCTCTTGTGTTGATTGCCTCAGTCGGCGATTCTATCCATGAGCTCTTACGTGGATTGCCTCAGTCGGCGATTCTATCCACAAGCTCTTACGTGGATTGCCTCAGTCGGCGATTCTATCCACAATCTTGAGTTATTGTAAGATCGTCACCTTCCAATAACCTCAAAAATACAAGTGGAAATCATTTGGAAGTCGTCACTTCCTTATGATTTACACAGGGCCCATAAAATAATTATTAGTATTAATAATAATAATCAATATTTACAATTTTTACCGCAGAAGTGCTCAATCTTGATTAGTAAGCTCCCTCTCAATCACAAGGTATCTTGAGTTTCTTCTAGAGAACGTATTTTCTAAACATACGTCTGAATTTTTGACTTCAGCAAGGGACGCTTGTAGTTTAAGTTTGAGAGGACAAGTTCTTGCAATTTGGCCATATTCAAGACTTTCAAGGAGATATCAATCTAATCTTAATCGGATCTTCCTTCAGGCGGTTAGGCTTTATAGAAGGAAACTTGGCTTTGATACCATGTTAATTTTGTGGATCAGAATTAAAATTTATCTTGTTCTATGTATTATCTATCACTAAAATGTTGTATAAATCTGATTGTCTTCTTTTATGTTGTAGGAGAGGAGGAGCATTTTTATTTCGATGTCCATTCTCACACATTTCATTTGGTATATGTAGTGGGCTGGGTACGATCAAGCGATGCCTTGACCGGCCATGTCTTTTGGACATGGCCGATCAAGACATCACTTGATCGTGCCCCCTCACGATAATAAATGTTTGAATGAGAGACTTCATTTATCTCTCATTCAGTCATTTATCTTACCGAGGCTATCATGCATTAACAAATAATGCTCTTCGTTGAGGGGGTTATGAAAACCTCTTTGTGGTTGGGTTAAGGCTTTTGATCCTCCCACTCTTCAAGATGCAATTAAGAGGGCCAGGAGGATTTTCTACTCCAAAGGCAAAATTCTAGCTTAAGTACCCTTCATCAAAGAAAGATAAAAAACCTATCCAAAAGGAGTGGGCCTAAGAAGCAAAGCTTGTCAAATGAGCCCAAAAATAAGTTGAGGAAGAAGTTATGTTTCTCTTGTAAGAAACCATGGGAACTAGGACACAAGTGCCTAGAAAAAGGCAAAGAACATTACATCTAGGTGATTTCATACAATGAAGAAGAGAATGTAGATAAGGAATGAGTAGTGAATTGAGTGACTTGGAGTAAGAACTGGTTGATGCAAAGGAGCACACTTTAGGGGTGAAAAGGGAGGCACTATTGCTACACTTTTAGGAACTCCTACATACAACTCTTTCAGAGTGAGGATTTTTATAAGCACGATGAGTTATTGTCTTGGTAGACAGTGGAGCAACCCACAACTTTGTAGATGAGGCCTTGGTAGCCAAGAGAGTTTAACAGGTAGAGGACTATGAGGGTTTTAGTGTGATGGTTCTTGATGGATTTATTGTAACTTGCATTAAGTGGGTTCACTAGTTGAGCTTTGTCTTGGGCAAGCATACAATGTGTTGTCTTCATTTTTGGATTTTCAAAAAATGTGACAACCCCTACAAATTTTTGCTTAAAATGTGTTGTTTTTGTCTCCAAGGCACGTTTTACGAGGTACAAAACTCACATTTGTTAGTTTCAAATCATTGGGGGGGTGTCTTTGCCATCATTGTCCAAGTTTCAGAGCAGTCATTGCAGGTTGAAGATTTTACTCTTAAGGCACGCTTCCTGAGGCAAAAATTTTGCTTCTTGCTGGACTGGACTAATCTTTGGTCCATCCTCGATCCACATTTCAAATTTCATCGCGTTTTGAGTTCGTTTGCTATGTTTTTTCTTCGATTTCGGGTTTTTCCTTCCTGACTGCAGGTGGGAAATTTTCCTTCTATTGCAAGTCTAGAGTTTTCTTTATGTTTTTGTGTTCTAGGGAATTTTTAAAACAATTACAAGTACACTTTATTTAAAACTTGTAACTTGTAACTTACTTATTATTTCCCCCTTCCCTTTTTGTCTTTTAAGTTGTTGTAGGAACTTTTTGGACAAATTACAAGTGGATTTAAAATTATAAGTTTAATAAGAACTTGTAAGTTCTCATAAAAGTTCCTACTTTGTGTTTTTAAGTTGTAATAGGGATTTTATTTCCCTATTACGAGTCTTTTTATGTCTTGTGTCTTACTTGTAATGGAAATTTTATTTCCCTATTACAAGTTGTTATGTTTTTATTCTTTTTAGTTGTATTAGGGATTTTATTTCCCTATTACAAGTCTTTTGTTTAAGTTGTGTTATTTTAAACTTGTAATGGGGATTTTATTTCCCTATTACAAGTTGTTTTGATATTTCTTTTTTCTCTTCTTCCTTTCAAACCCGAAATTGCTCAAGTGAAGGAAAAGTAATGCAATTTAAACCCCTTGTAAAGGGGTTTTAGAAACCTGATTGCATATTTTGGAGGACACATTTTTCTTGAAGTTGGAGAGGAAGAACCCAACCTGCACTCTTGCTCTCATAAATCCGCTTTTTGTGGCATTCTTCCCTTGAATCCATCCCACATTCTTGCTATGCTGCTGGAAATCGTTGGTAGTTGCCACGTTTTCAGAAAAAAAAAAATGGTTTTGGCAAACACTTCTTGCATTTATGAAGACATTTTTGAATCTGTTTTTGCTACGTTTTGGAGCTTGAAGTTTGCCCTTGTTGCCACATTTCAAACACATCTTGCACGTCCTCCATTAATGAGTGTTTGAAGTCAAATCTTTTTCTCTTTCATAGCCGTTTTTTGTGGAAGGGTTTAAAGGCTAAACCGATTTTGTTTGCTGATTGCAATCATAATGTGGTGGCTTCCTTATCTATTTAAAGAGCATTTCGGTTCTTCCCAAGCTCATTTGTTTTGGTCTAAGGCATTCTTCAAGCAAGGTTCATTGAATGAAAGTTGTAAATATGCAAGATTTTCCCCTTTTTCATTTTTCCTATTTACTTGTATTCGGGTTTTCAAAACCTAATTACAAGTAACTGTGGTAATGTTGATCTTCCCCTTTGGTAAAAAGAGTTAACATTATTTTACAAAATTGCAATGTTAAAGAATTGCCATGAGACTCATTAGATTTCGGGTTTTATAAAGCAAATTACAAATTACAGTTTTTTCCCTCTTCCAAAGTTGTCAAGCTGAAAATGTGTCTTTCCTTGTCACATAAAGTTTGCCATTACTGGTCAAAATCATTCTTTCCATTTTCCCCTCATGTCAAAACCCCATTTCATCCATTCATTTCACACCTTCATTCGTTTTTTCCATTTAAAGTCTACTTGCAGTTGGAATTTTAAAACTCGATTGCAGTTGTGTCTTCACTTGCAGTCAGCCTTCCAGAACTCGAAATTGGTCCAAATACACTCAAAAAACACTTGAAAATGAGTGTTAAAGGTCCAACTACAAGTGCAAACTTGTGTTTACCCATTACACATGAAGTTGCATGTTTGTTCTCCGCAATTGCAAGTTAATGCTCTTATTTTTCCACACATGTAATGCAGTTTCCAAAACCTGAAATTGAGTTTTGGCCCCATTTTTGCATCAATTTATCCCTTCCCTTGTCAGTCTTGTTTGCACACACGATCTACCAAATCAATAAATTAAGGCATGGGCCTTATTTTGCAAGCAGATTCTAAGATTGGAGGATGATACAAAGAATACAACAACAATTCATGGTTGAGAGCATAGATCGCTTTCAAGACAGAGATAGGCTTCTTACTTCAGCCTTGCAAAGAACTCCCCTCCTGAAAAGCTAGTACTACCCCAAGCGAGAAGATAAGGTTGAAGTTCGTTGGCCAAGGACACAAAGATCATTAAGGATGCAAATTCCCGTTCCAGTTCAAGATGTCTTCACCAATCCAAAATACTTCAAGCGGCATGAAGATCATCACAGACAAAGGACGATGCAGTTAGAGTCGTGTCTTTGGAAACTTAGATTAATTATGCATTTGTAATTTTGTTTTGACAAATTACATGTAATGCCAAATTTGTAATTGCAAGTGTCACTTTACTTGCATTTTTGCAAAATGTAATTACATGTAAAGCAACTACAAGTTGAGTTAGATTAGGATTGTAGTTGGAGTAAGTCATGGTGGTTCAGAGAATTTCTCAAGTTAGTTAGCATCCTCCCACCTTTTTCTCAAGGCTCCTCTACTATAAATACTTGAGGGGATATTGTAATTTTTTTCTTTTGGCAATGTAACAAAATTCTGCCAATTTGTATGTGCACTCTACGACTTTGAGCTTAGATGTAAATCAAATTGCTTTCAATAAAGAGGCAAGTTGTGTTGAGACTTTGTGCGAATTCAAGTTGTTATGTGACAACATTTTCTGGAGTTGATTGTGATCTTTGTTCTATTGTTCAAGAGGGTTTTAAATGCAATCTTGCAGACTTTGAGCTGGTTATTGCGTCTGGAGTTTTAGATTGGTTTTAAGATTTGATACTGTAGACTTTCAGCTGTTTGTCATGTTTGAAGCCAGTTTTGAAAGCTCAAGCAAAGGGGTTACTTGCAGACTTTGTGCTGCTTTTATTTTCTATGTTTGTGCATAAGAGGTGCATCGTGTGGTTAGACTTTGAGTTGCTACATATTGTGCTTAGTTACCAGAGAATCATCTACAAAGGTTGATAGGATAGTAGAAGTGTTGAAGACTTTGTGCTTTCATTTTTGTTTTCCTGTCTCGGGGAAGTGACGGAGGTCTTTGTACCTTCATGGAAACTTTGCTTCCTTTTATGTTCCAAAAGTCCTACAAAAAAGTCTCATTTTTGTATTTGTTGTTATTTATTTTCAATTGCTATTACTTTTCTGTGAAGAGAAAAGAGTATAGTTTTTCTTGAAAGAAGAAGACTGCTGTCCCACCCATATTAGATTAGTTTAGTTTGTAGATAGGGGGAGCCTTCCCTAAATTAGGAGAGTATCATACTCACACACTGGCTGAAACCACAATTTTGCACATCCCCCAAGTGTACAAAATTTTTCAACCAACAAAATGACAAATGATTTTTATGCTGTAGATATTGGGGATACTAATGTTATTCTAGGAATTCAGTGGTTGCATTCTATGGGAAAATATTCATAGAAATATTAGAGCATGGAATTGAGATTCAAAGTAGATGGTAAAAAGTTTGCCCTTTGTGGTATATCAAATGGTTCACCCGAGATCAATTTTGCTAAGAGGATGGAAAGCATTTTTCACCATGGTAATGTGGCTTGGGCAGCCCAATGCTTCATTTCTTCTGAGGATCCTTCGGATAAAAAGAAGACATAATGTGGATATTCAGTGTATTCTAGACAAGCATAGTGTGACTTCCAACATTATTCGTCCTGTTGACCGACAAAGAGGATTTGAGCATGTGATTGAGCTTGAGGAGGAAGTTAATCCAATGATTACTACTCCTTACCGTCACCGAAAAAGGCACAAAGAGGAGATAGAAAAAGGACATTCGAGAGTTGCTAGATATGAGGTGTGTTAGGTTTAGTTCGAGTCCTTTCGCTTCTTTTGTGGTGCTAGTCCAAGAAGGATGGGACGATGAGGATGTTCATAGAGTATTGGGCACTCAATAAGAAAACAATTAAGAAACAGTATCCAATTCCCAAGATCAATGAATTTATTGATGAACTTTATGGTGTAATATATTTCTCTAAGATTGAGTTTCAGCCTGGGTGTGTGACGTCCCAATTTTTGGAGAGGAATTAATTAATTATTAAATTAGTTAAGTTGTCCAAATTATTATTATTTTTCATGGATAGCTTAATTAATTATTTTAATTAATAATATTAAGTTATTAGTTATAAAGTTATCAAATAAATTAAAAATTAAAAGATGACTTTATATTTAAGTGACTTAATTAAATATTATATCATAAAGTCACTTAAGTGAAATAATATTATTTCTAGAAGCTTCTAGAGATGGGCTGGAAAAAGTATAAAGGGAGATCTAGTTGAGCTTCAAAGCAGCTTGGGATTGGATTTGATATTGATTGGGTTTTGTAGAGCTAGGAAGTTTTTGCAAAATATTGTCTTTCGGAACGGAAAATCCCATAGATAGCATAATTGAGGGAGTGAAAGAGCTCTCGAGGGGTTGCATTAAGGAGGTGATATTTGTTGGCGGCAATATTGTACACGAAAATAAAACTAGTTAATTAAGTTGTAATTGTGTTGGTTAGTTGGCAACCGAGGGGTGGCAGTTGCGGTGCGACGGTTGGCGCTCGCACCCCCTCGACATCTTTATATACTTTCAAAATGTAACTTGTGGACAACAACAATTATGAATGGAATAACATCTGATATATTGCATCTGATATCTATGGCATTATTATTTTGCATTACGTGTTTCATCTGTGTGCTTTAAGTTATTTACCCGAGAGGGCAAACATTTGGCGTCGTTGCCTAGACGTACTCGGGAACGGAAAACGCGGATGGCGCACGGACACGATGGGCCTACCCGTTGGTGAAATAAACCTAGAGGCCGATGACACGCGAATAGAACTTTACACAGGAGAAGACACAACAACGAGAGAATTTTCAATTTTGCTCCAGGTAGCCATCCAAACCTATGTCCGACGAGAGGTGACGGAGGCAGAAATCCCACCAAGTGTCGTGTGGACAACATTGGAGGTGCGAGATGGCGCCAGACCAAGAAGGAATTGAACCTTGAATCTTCTATATTCAAATAAAAGTGTCATTGAGACGAGTTGTATCTGAGGAAATGTATTGCGAATTATGGAAATGTACGACAATAAATGCCCAATCTATTGAATAAAGATAGAAAAAAAGAAAAAAGAAGAGGACGAGTGGGAGGTCGCACAGGGGGCCTTGATTCTGGAGCAGCAAGTAGAACGAAGGCGTAGGCTAAGGTAGCTTGCCGAGGGACGACCGGCCGAGGGGTTGCTCGAAGGGAACCCAGGAGGTGTCACGGAGGTTGTGGAGGCAGAGATAGACGGAGAGAAGTACACTCTCTACACCGTCGTAGGGTTGCCCGAAGGGAACCTAGGAGTCACGGAGGGTGCCGAAGGCGACCTCTACAGTTCGCCTAAATACCACCACAGTAGGGTAAGAAGTCGCGAAGAGTTGGTGGAACAAAGAAGGCGAAATCTAAACTTGATCGACGCTACCAGAGATCTACTAAAGAATTTGTCCATTTCGGAGGACAACCGGAGGGAGATGACCGAAGGTGACGGAACGGTCGACGGTGCCCAGGGAGCACAAGGGTACCGTCCGGGAGGCAATCTATTCGGTTCGGGGTCAACAACCTTCTTCGAAGGACCCATGAGTGGAGGGTCAGGTGCAGGAGGTGGAAGCGGAGGATCACCAGGTACAAGCACACAAGGCACCAGAAGGGTACCGTATGGGAGGCAATCTGTTCGGTTTGGGGTCAACAACCTTCTCCGGAGGACCCACGAGTGGAGGGTTAGGTGCAGGAGGTGGAAGTGGAGGATCACCAGGTACAAGCACACAAGGCACCAGAGGAGCGAGACCGAGCGGTGGGATGGCCAGTAAACAGAAGTTGCCGAAGTTCAATGGTGAGGGGAAGGAAGATCCCGTCCACCATTATCGAATGTGCGAAACCATATGGTCAGCGAATGGTGTTACTGATCAAAACAAATGGGTAACGCAGTTCCCAGCCACATTACGTGGAGTTGCCATAGATTGGTACTCCGATGTGGACAAGCAAAAAGTGGCCACATGGGCCAACCTACAGAAGGAATTCACGGAGGAGTTTCGGTTGCTCCGTGATGACAATGAAATTGTAATGGAGATATACAGTACCAAACAAGGTACCAAGGAGACAGTACGGGCATACAGTAGGAGGCTGAAGGAATTGCTGGGTAAAATGGAAAGCCAACCAACAGATGGATTGAAGAAACGATGGTTCGTTGAAGGATTGAAATCCTCCCTACGAAAAAAGATGAAAATTGTACCCTCGATGTCATATGACGACGCCTATAATAGGGCGATGGACCTAGAGAGCGAATACAAAACATCAAGGAAGAAGAAAAGTAATAAATATTCATCTGACGATGATGAAGACTGACGGGGAAAGCAGCAGCAGTGGCGAATCGAGTAAAAAGGTGCACGCTCTCCAAAAGGACATGGAACGAATGTTGAAAGAATTCAAAGCCATGAAGGGGAGTACAAGTAAGATTGAAGAAAACGACGTGGTGTATCGACTATAGGAGTGACGGACACACCAAGGGGTCCTGCCCCAAAAAGGCTTTCTGCGACATTTGTTAGATTGCAGGACATTTGACAAAGGAATGTCCCTACAATATGAAAACCAGGAGCCAACAAGTTCTCTTCACACAAGAGCAACCGGCCGTCGGAACTTCGCAAACCAACACAATGGCATCATCTGGAGGTTACCGGGACAACAGACGCGGTGGCGGAAGGAATAGCAACAATAACAATAACGGAAGCCGTATCCAGTATGATGCCAAGGGCCGGCCAATTATCCAATGTAGGGCTTGTAATCAGTGGGGGCACTTCGCCCATGATTGCATGAAGGAAGCCACCCCTCAGAACCTTTGCCGATGGTGTGGGCCAGGCGACCATGAGGACGCAAATTGCCCACAAGCAGGGGTTAATCTCCTCAACATTGAGAAGACTGGTGAGAAAGAAGTACTGGCAATCACCCGCGCCCAGACGAAAAAAGCCACTTATCTCGACCCCCGTATGGAGAAGGAAAGATTACGGGAGGCAAAGGCCAATATTGAACGAGAGATGGCGGCCGAACAACGGGACGAGGTGGCAAGTACATCATCCCGTACAAAAGCGGAAAATAACATCATTGGGCAAGTACTGCAGATGGAAGTACCTATAAGGGTAAAGGACCTTCTAGAAACAATGCCACAGTTAAGAACCACCATTTTTTATTCCATACAAACCACTGCGTAGGCACCTTTGCGTGCCACACGAGCGGAAGTTTCGGTCAGCCCCTTGGCTGACCCGATGTTGTTGGCCTTGAATAGTGGTCGGCATCCTGCTGTAGTAGAGATGGGAATTCTCGGGGCTATCCTCAAAGACACCATTGTGGACGGAGGTTCGGGGGTGAATGTACTGCCAGAGGATACGTGGAAGAAGCTGGGGAAGCCAAAACTATGGCCACCCACGTTCAACTTGGTAGGTGCAGACCAACACGACATCAAGCCACTCGGCACCCTGATGGCCCAGCGGGTCACCATCGGCACGCAACCTTTCATACTAGATTTTGTGGTAATCCCACTCAAGAAGAAGCTGTACGACGCCATCTTAGGCAGAGGGTGGTTGGTTACAGCAAAGGTGAACCACGACTGGATAAAGAACACCCTTTCTATGGAGAAAGGGGGGCGAAAGTACACCATTGATCTGAGGACCCAGGTTGTTGAAGAGGAACTGACATCATCTTCGGAATTGGAGGGTGAAGGAAAAGGCTACCTGAGGGACGAAGGACGAGGCTACAGGGAGCCCAACGACGAAGGGATTCTCAAACTAGGAGAATGCTCCGAGGATGAGACAGGGTCATTGAACGGGCTCTTCCACTGGCAGATGGAGGATTATGAAATGTTCCAGAGCTACAGGCTCGAAGTAGAGGAACCAGAGCAAGTAACAGAGGAGGTGCACCTGCCAGAATACATAGAATATGGGAAGGGAGATGCCCCAAACCTCGATGACGTAGATAATCCGAAGATCAATTGTGTCAGCAACGATTGGAACCTTGTGTGGAAGGCCGCAGCTTTCAAAATCTTTATTATTCTTCTTCTTCTTATGTACAGGAAGGGGGCTGTGGTCCTTGTAGAATTTGTGGTTCCAGGTCTTCAAATGGCCATTGAAAATAGATTGGCCACCAACGGGCACAAATTGAAACCCTACCACGCGAAGTGCGCAGGGGACCTGAGAGGCCGGACGGACACCCGAGAGTTCGGAGGGGGACTCGAGAGGATGGAGGGGGACTTGAGAGGCTGGGCAGGTGACTTGAGAGGCACGAGACCAACGCGGGAGACTCTTGGGCGAGGAAAACCGAGAAGGATGAAGGGCGATCCCAGCGGCATGGGACTCGAGCCGAAGACTCTCGACAATTAGATTATTAAAAAAAAAAAAAATCCACCGTACGGGTTCGTATGATTGCCAAAAAATAAAATAAAAATAAATAAATAAAAAATCGTGGGGCCACCGTACGGTGACCACATCGACGGTGGATGCCACCGTGCGGTGGACACCCGCACGCCGCACTTAAAACAACCCCCTGCACCATGCAGCCCTCGCAAGGAAAAAGAAGGAGAAGGAAACCCCGTGGAGGTGTCAATGCTGTTGTTGACCGTACGGGGAGGTTGCATGGCTGGGGTGACATTACAGAGGAAAAAAAAAAACGACGATGACCAGATTGAAAAATGATTCGATGACATCTGGAGCTTGGACACTGAAAATATTGGAGTGTAGAAGAAGGGTTTTGACATCATAAAACATCATAGAAATGATGCGCTACCCCTCGACCCCGCTGGGGGCGTTGCCCCCAGACCCCCAGTTTATTTTTGAGCTACAGAATACCACAGGAAGTGTTGTGGTTGTTCGTACTGTGAGAAAGAAGCCTGCAGCTAAGCATTGGCGAGGAAGCCATAAGCCGTAGAGGGAGACGGATTTGGAGGTTGGGAACAAACAGAGTTTGAGGGAAGGCATTGCAGGTCTGCGCAGTTGTATGACACCAGGGAGTTATTCAGTTCAGTTTTTAGCCTTTGGGGAGTGTGATGGAGGATTTGAGGGGTCTCCTAGCCTTTGTGCCGGTGGGTTGTGGCCACCTCCAGGCAGGAATGGTATGCTTTGAGGAACTTGGAGTAGGTCTCAGCTAGACATGAGGTTGCCTTGGTGGATGCAGAGAGGGCTTGGGAGGAGCTGACCACCAGGTTGGAGGCAGTACTAGCGTGAGACGTAGCTCAGCGTACCCAGGAGTTGGATGCCGAGAGGGCAACGTCGACGGCTATCGAGGACAAATTGGCTAGGGAGACAATATCATTTGAGTAGCAGTTGGTGGAGGCTGAGACTGAAAAGCGTGTTTTGCAGACAAGATTGGTTTAGGCATAGGAGGATGGTGATGTCGAAGGAAGCAATAATGGTGAAATCTGCACTTGAGCATCAGATGGTAGCAGCCAAGGGTTTTCAGGCGAGGACGCAGTAGGTGTATAAGTTCCGGGCTCGACTGGCGTCAGCCGTTTTGTTTAATGTCATCTCTATTTTGTGTTAAGTCGTCCGGAGACTTCTTTTCTTTTGGGGGGGATGATGTTGGCGGCAATATTGTACACGGAAATAAAACTAGTTAATTAAGTTGTAATTGTGTTCGTTAGTTGGCAACCGAGGGGTGGCAGTTGCGGTGCGACGGTTGGTGCTCGCACCCCCTCGGCATCTTTATATACTTCCAAAATGTAACTTGTGGACAACAACAATTATGAATGGAATAACATCTGATATCTATGGCATTATTATTTTGCATTACGTGTTTTATCTGTGTGCTTTAAGTTATTTACCCGAGAGGGCAAACAATATTTCAGTCATCTCGATTGTGCTTCATTGGTGGCCAAAGGCCAATTTGATAGGTTCGGACTTGAGGAAGAGTTTGAAGACCATGGGAGGTCATAGGATCTCATTGTTAAGGAGCTGATTCCATTAAGAGTAATAGACTTTGGATAAAATTAATATTTTCTCCCTTCCTAAGTCGTCCATCCATAAAATAATCAAATATCAATACCTCATGCCTAAGTTATTAATATATTAAAAATACCTTATCAAATATTGATTATTGCCAAATTGAGCTTGAGACTGAAGTGCTGGAAATCACCAAAATTGAACTGAGCTGGGGCTTTGAACTGAACTGCTAAAAATAGTCATCTGAGTGAATACAGGATCCTGCCAAAATAATACTGCCAGAAATAGCCACTGAGTTGTGTTGCGGAATCCTTGCCAAGAATAGAGCACCAATTAAAATGCTAGAAGACCAACTGCTCAAACCGACCTTTCGGAAATAGCCATATGAATAGGTCTATTGACATCCTGCTAAAAATAGAATTGCTAAAAATAGTAAGTTTTTCCAAAGTGATTTTAAGCACATTTTGAACAGCCATCGCACTTACTAAAAATAGTAAGTTAGGAAAAAGTCACCCGATGTAGCACTTACTAAAAATAGTAAGTCAGGAAAAAGTCACCCGATGTAGCACTTACTAAAAATAGTAAGTCAGGAAAAAGTCACCCGATGTAGATGCATGTCGAACCATCTTGAAGCTCTTTGAAAACCCAGAAGGAATCCAGAATCCAATATGTCAAACTCCCACATATACCTTCTGAAAACACCAAAGAATCCTCCTGGATAATAGGAAACCCTAATTTCTTCCCCCGACTAGTCTACAAGCCTCCGAACTAGGCTAACGGTCAACGTAACTAATCACTGCGGAGAAGGGGACATTACACCTTGGCTTTAGGCCTCAAGGGACACTCATGCTCAGGTGTGTAGGGTGCTTTACACCAAAAACATAACTTTTTCCTCCTCAAATCATTCAAACTCTCTTGATTCTTGCCCATACGAAATTTATTCTTGAAATCTGATTTTTCTTATTTCTTATGAGAAAATTTGTTATCTTTGTTGGAAGAAGAGAACTTAGATGGGAACTTGCTTCTAGGTGCTGTAAGCTCCATGTTGCATGCCTTTTTCGCGGCCTCCAACAAAGTGGGTGGGTCAAATGCCTTAACCCAACCTCTCAAGGGCTCCAACAATCCCTCCATAAATAATATGACCAGCCTCCTCTCTGACATGCTAGGCACCATCTCGGCAAGTCTCTGGAATTCACCGATATAAGTTTCCAAATTACCCACCTGTTTCAGCTGCGCCAACTCTCTGAAATACATCTCAGGATCTTTGCGATCAAATCACTCTATCAACTTGTCAGTGAATTCTGCATAAGTGGTAATGTGATTATGCCCAAGAGTGATCAAACCCTGGTACCACCACTCATGAAAAACACCCTCTAAATGCAGTGTAGCAAATCTAATGGCATCCTCTTCAAGCATTGGGCTCAATGATAGATAGTTATCTAACTTTTGTACGCACGCTCTAGCTGTAAACCTGTCACTCCCATCAAAATATGGCATGGTAATCTTACCAAGAGTATGCTCATAATCAGTTTGTGCTAGAGTGTGATATTCATTTCTTCCGCCATTTCTCCTACTCCTTTGATTCATGAACTAATCAAAGGTCCATTGATCTCTCAAATTAGGAGGTAGGGTGGTATATTCTAAATATGCTTGTCGTGCTTCATTTGCATAAGGTACAGGGGCAGCAACATGTGGTTGTTCTTCTCTTTGATCGACTGTCCTATCCCTTCCAATACCCTCCACATCATTGTTGCTACTACTCCCATGAGCACCACTATTTTCTCCAGAATTTTTCTGATGATTTTGATTCTGATCAGGTTGCTGATTATTGTTTGTTTGCTGTTCCATTTTCCCTAGTAAGCATGACAACATATCAATCATTGTGTCAAACTTCCTTTCAATTCTTGCATCCTTGTCATCTTCTGCCATGTTTGGGACTGCTTTACTGTTGCTTCTTTCTCTCAAAGCCTCTGAAAATGTCTCAACTTCAAGTACCTGTGGGTTTTGATACTGCTGTCTTCTTTGTTCCCTCTTATAATATCTGATATCTCTTTCACTCATCTGACAACTTCATCCAAACTAATCACAGGATGGTAGGATCTTGGCTCTGATACCATTGAAATATCCCCTGCTTATATAGGACTAAGAATGCAAGGAATATTGTCAAACAATTAGCTGACAACCTACTATTCTAAGTCACAGACTGTATAACCTGCATGTTATGCGGTTTGCTAGACAGCTGAATAACTTGCATGTTATGCTGTTTAGACTGTTACAGTACTTCAGACTTGTTTTGGAAGCATTAACCACAAGGTATAATCAAAGTGTGACTTGCAAACAACTATTAAACAACAATATAAACCCCTAGGATAATTGTGCAACCTGTTTTTGAGTTTTCCAATGCAATTACATGAATTTGAATGCAAGAAACACACATCTACAACTGACTGGAATTTTAGCAAATAGTTGGCATAAAACCATAAGACAATGTGCAAAAGAGATGCAACCTTATCACTCTTTTATTTATGAGACAAGAGGTTCATTACAATGACCAAACAAGTGCCAAAACACCTAACACTTTAGCAATGAATTTTCAGAATGTCTGAAGATACATGGCGGCTATTGAAGTATGCATACAACTAAAAATTACAAGGAAGTATTGATGCCAAATGAACCTGATTAAAGTCGCCTAAGCTTGTGATTGAAGAAGCAAGCAATATTGTGTTGATTGGAGCATCCACTATGCCAAAACAATTGGATCTTCAAATCGCCCCTGCTGCAAGTGTAAAGGTCTGATAATAATTAAAATCCAGCTCTAAAGTCTCCTCTTAAACCCTTAACATGATCGCTGTCCTCCTCCAATCACAGTGTTGTCACCAAATGCCAAGTTTGATGCTCAAACAAGAAGATCTTAGCAAAATCGTGGTAATGGTGATGTGGTTTGAATTGCTTCAGATCTGATTTTACCCCTGCAACTTCACTTATTCACCTTCAAATGCATTCTAAAATGAATTGCCTTATGTCCTCAATACAATCGATGCAATATATGTCAAATATGGATAAGCTGAAAACACCACAAATCGCCTACCATGAAGATGCAATCAAAACTCAATAAGCACAATGTGAAGGACTGAATTTATCCTCCACTCTCAGCTGCAACCCCTCGGAGGATCTCTCACCACCTCAGTTAAGCAAATCATAGGGAGGTATTGTTCCCACTAATCAAGTCTGCAGAAACCCTTGGCTCCACAAATCTACACAAGAGAAGATGTCAAATAACCGATGATCAACAATGCACCAATCCTCTTTATTTATTCTTTTTTCTCCAACCGTTTTGTCTCCTAGAAGATTCTCCTCTCATAATATTTAATTGCACTTTATTATTATTATTAATTAATTGCACTTTTAAATATTATTTCATTATAATTAAAGTGCACACGTGACATCATACGTGTAATCTCCTTATCTCAATATGGAATTATGTAGACGTAAAATGTGAAGCCATAGCTGCTGCCAAAACGATCCCCTTATCAATTCCCTTGGCCTACGAGGGTCAAATGATAGGCCAACCTCGTGAATGTCTGCGAACTAAGGAGAAGGGGACATTACATTCACAAAATTTGTCTTCCTTGATTATGGAGGTGGTGCTAATGGCTTTTTTTGGGATAACTATGTAGGGGAAAAATTGGAAGATGTGTATAGTTTTAAGTGGAGGAATTGGAGGTAGCATCTAATTCGGGAGCATCATTGGGTTGAGGCACCCTTGCATCAAACCAAAAATATATACTGATGGTATGATATGCTTTGTGGGCAAGTTAACTTGTGTGCGTGCTTTATGTTGTGTGGTAGATTGTTGTGCCAGAATAATTTGAATGGTTTTTCTCCACCCTTGATGTTGCACCTAGGCTTTGGAGTAGATTTCTCCTGTTGTAAGTCAAATCAGTCCTAGCTTTGCTGCATTTGGGTGTGTTTCAAAGTTTTCAGCATTGGGGGAGGAGTTTCCAATTATCTAACATTGTTCCAACAGCAGCCCCACCATTTGGGAGCCACTGTTCAGTCCTATTACCAGCCATACAACAATTATTTGCTCATATCTGCATTTATTACAGTCTGATTTCACTTTATTTAGGCTGCCATACACAGAACCCTTGCTGAAATTCATTGACTGGGTCATCATACAGTCAGTGGAGTTGGATCTCCTCATTTGAAATTGGAATTACAGTGTTTTGTGTTGGTATTTGAGCTGATCATAAATTGTTATAGTACTTGGACATTGTGCTTGGCTGTAAACAGCTCTTGCTGCTATTACACCCTTTTATTTCTTCTGTACCTTGTCAATCATTGAAGGATTCTGCTGATGCAATATCATTTATAATTAACTGTGAGGTGGCAGATAAGGGTTACATATTTGTATCACCTAATAATAGCTTAGATCTGCTATGCACTTGAGGGTCTCAAAAAATATAAAACAGTATTGTGGGATGTTGCTTTCACTGTTTGGGAATTGCATATTTGGTTGACAAGGGTTTGCAACAAGCATGTTTTTCTGATCAGCATTAATTTTAGTCATATTTTAGCATCTACAATTGAGCATCGGTATTTGTTTATTGTTTAAGTTTGTACAGTGTGTGAGATTTCATCTACTTCCTAAGGTTGCTTGATTGGGCACATTACACTTGAAACCATTTATGATTGACACAATTATGCAATGAAGGTGGCTAAAATCTTGCTGTTGGTTGAGCAAGTGAAGGAAGTTTATTTGAATTTCATGAAAGAGGGGATGTAGATGTCATCTCGTGGCTTGACAACCATGTTCAAGTCATCTTAGGTAGAGGGTCACAAGTCTAGTTCATAAAAGAACCATGTACAAGACATACATATTTGATAACCTTGTGATGAAGTTTCTTAAATATAGTGACCCATGGATTATTGATATTGGAAATTTTGTTTGCGATCAAGCTCTATAATTGGAAATAGCATCTCCAAAGGAGTAAAGATCTCTGGCTCATGTTGGAAGTAATGGTGTATTTATTATAATATTTAATTATATTTTAGTCACTTATATTTAGGTCTTTTATTAATGGTCATTTAGCTTTTTAGCTTTTTAGTTCGTTCTTTTATAAGAACCCATAGTTTGTTTTTTACTTTTTTACTTTTTAGCTTTTTAGCTTTATTTAGTGTTTTATGCTTTTTAGCTCCATGTTGAAGCTTTAGATTAACGGTTCGTTCTTTTTAGAACAGTGTCTTCTAATTCCTTTATATATGGTTGTATATTCGTTATAAATTTATTCAATATCATTTGATTATTGATTCAATTATTTTTCATGGTATTAGAGCGGGTTGATGGGATTTTTTAAGATTTGGCGAATTTTTTAATAAAAATTCCTAGAGGCGCATTTCCAGAAATTTTTTGTTTAAGGTTTTTTTTATGAAAAAAATCTGAATCATAGGTTTTTTATCATTTGAAAATTTTCTATCAGGGTCAACAGTTTCTCAGTATTTTAGTGCTTTCTACGCGTTTGTTTTTGAGCCCGTGTTCGTGAAGGTTGTTTCACGGATTAGGGTTTTTTGAATTTTTTTTTTTTTTTTTGTGGAAGATTTTTTGATGTTTCTTCTATGGAGCAACGGATTTGGCGGCGGCATTTAGTCTGAAGATTTTCGTGCACAATTTTTTTCTTACATCCATGCGCGTTTTTTCGTGTTTATTTTTCATCGTGTTTTTTTCCCTATGACTGGAAGGGTTTTTCGGCACCAAAAGTTTCATGTCTTTTCCTGTGCGTTTTGGGTATTTTTGGCACCTGATTTTTTTTTTTTCTGGCAAAAATCGTGATTTGTTTCAACTTGGTGGCAATGTTTTTTTGACGTCGATTTTTCTATGCCAGCGACAACAACCTTGATTTTCTCCCGCACGATGCCTCTTCTTCCTGTTGTGCGATGTCTGTGTTTCTAGATTCCGTCGGTAGCTAAGATTTTTTTGGGCGTTTTTCAAGGGTGGCATTTTCTTGGGATTGTCGGCGGATTGTGAGCGCTTCTTGTGTTTTCGTGGCGGGTTTTTGCCTAGATTGCTGCTCCCAATTTTTGCGGGTTTTTTATAGTTTCTTTTGCCTTAAAAATATTATTTGTAAGGTTTTAATAATTTTTCCTCAAAAATTATTTTGGCGGTTTTTTTATGATTTTTCCATTAAAAAAAATTATTTTGGGGTTTATAATTTTTTCCCTTAAAAAATTATTATGGGTTTTTTGATTTTTTGCCACAAAAATTCATGGGAGGGTTTTGCTTGATTTTTTCCTCAAAAATCAGGGTTTTTCCGCTTGACATTTTAGGGTTTTCATGATTTTTTCCTCAAAAATCAAGGAGTGATGTTTCACCACGTGCTATTTGGTGTTTTGTTGAGTGATGTCTGATGTTTTACCACGTGATGTCTGGTGTTTTTCCACGTGATGTTTGATGTTTTACCGCGTGATGTCTAGTGTTTTGACGCGCAACGTTTCAGGGTTTTGTTCATTTTTCTCCTCAAAAATCTTTTCAGGGTTTTAGTTCCTGTTTAGGGTTTTTACCATTTTTTCCACAAAAAATGATGATTTGTAACTTCAATTTTGGAGTTGGTTACCCAACATCAGGTTGGATGGATTTTGGTAATCTTGGTCGTTAACACTTTGCAGATCTAGGGAGGGTCTCTGCCGTAGTAGAGTGTTCTTTCCGTTTGTGATCAAAAAACCTGCAGTGTCTTCTGTAGGGTAGTGAGTAGATAGAATGACCATTAATGGAGGGTATTGGAATATTTAATTATATTTTAGTCACTTATATTTAGGTCTTTTATCAATGGTCATTTAGCTTTTTAGCTTTTTAGTTCGTTCTTTTGTAAGAACACATAGTTTGTTTTTTACTTTTTAGCTTTTTATCTTTATTTAGCGTTTTATGCTTTTTAGCTTCATGTTGAAGCTTTAGATTAACGGTTCATTCTTTTTATAACATCGTCTTGTAATTCCTTTATATACGGTTGTATATTCGTTATTAATTCATTTAATATCATTCGATTATTGATTCAATTATTTTTCAGTATTGAGTTGTTTTCTCTTAGTTTCTAGCTTGTGCTTTGGTAAGGTTAGAATAATAATTGAGCCTACACTTTGTTACTAAGGAAAATAGTAGGTGGAAAAGAAACTAAACACTTTTTAAAACCAATTGGTTAAAACCCCAAACTATTTTGGATATAATTACAATTACAAATAATTATTCATGCAAGGGAAGGACCTTCAATGAAGGCAATAAGGAAGTAAACAACAAAATGGAAGACCAAGAATGTAAATTGATGTTGTTACACATATAAATCAAGGTTTGGAATAGAAGAACCAAAGATGTCCTTATACACTACAATGAAGGGCTAATAAAGGATTTAAGTTTGATACGTCCTTGGGTGAGTAAGTTATCAATGTGTGCTTGCTCATATGGTTGAGATTGTGGACCAAGGGGATTGGTAGGGTCCTCTATATTGAAGTGAAGTAAACCCATGACTCCTAAAATGAGAGTGAGAGCGTTGGCAAGCTTTAGGAGTTGTACTTGTATAACAAAAACTAATTCACCTATCCTAAATTGGGTGTCAATTGCAATTATTCAAAAGGTGTTTCATGTTTTGAACATCTATGATGAGGTAAAAGGATGTGACCATGTTGGTAGCTCTAGGGGTGCTCTTCAAGGTTGTATCCCTATAAATGACATATTCTCAAAGGCAAAGGGATATCTATTTGATTAGCAATAGGGAATTAATCAAGTCATTCTAAATAAAATGATATCTCCCCTAAATCTTATACAAACACTTGAAACTAAAGTGTTCATTAGTTTCTACTTCTTGGAAGAAACAAAAATTGTAGATCTTCTCTCTATTAACAATATGGAGTTCAATCTCAATCCTTGGCTAGTAGGACTTATAGTTAGCTGGTCAAGGGGGGACCTCAAACCATGGTAGCATTACATCTATCCCATTGACACTGCAAATGAGATGTGTAAATGGAATTCGATTACATGAGTTTAACATGGGAAAAAGTGCCAAATAGAACCCTAAACCATAAAAAACATGAAAAAATGGATTATTTAGTAACCCCCATTTTGAATTCAGTTCACTAGATAACTTTTAATTTTCTTTAAAAACCCGAGCTTGACCAAGTTAGATGTGTGCTGGTTTGACTTGGCATAGCCCAAGTGTTGGGCGGTTAACTTTGGTAGATGTTTTACAATTTAGCTTCAAGCTTCGCTTTTAAGGCTCGATTTTTCAACTAAATGAATTCTATTGTCTACTTATGTGCTTCATTGAGATAAGTTATCATCTATGTGTCTTTGAATAAACCAAGGATTGTCTTGCAATTATTGTTACCTATAATTTTTGGTTCTAGCTCTTTATTAGCATCCATGGGTCTCTAGGTAAACCATTATAGATAGGCTAAAGAAGGAAGGAGGAAGGAGGAATCGCAATCTCTGAATTAAATTAATATGGTGTTGGCTATAGGTTGAAGAAGTAAAAAGAGAGATACTTTTTTTAACGTGGATAAATCATCATTGACTGCAACCCTTGCCTTGAAACATCTTGTTGGTGAAGGGTCCTACCTCTAGCCTTTATAGAGATAGGATTGGGAGAACCAATATTGTATGATCTAGCGAAAAAAGGTACATGTTTCATTTGATTAAATGCAGTTAATTGTGTTTTATTTCCATTTAATGCTTCTATGCCTTATAGGCTCAAACAATGTGATCAATGATGCTAGAGATGCATTGCTTGAATGATGGTGCTATCCACAATTTTTAAGATGCATTTTATAGAAAGCGAGCTTGGGGTTGAAAGGCTTTGGAGGAGAAGTTCATGTGATTTAATGAATTGTCAATGTTTAGCCTCTTGAACAGCTCTATTGATGGCCTTCTCTAGAGAAGAAGAAGAAGAGTCACATCCAAGGAATATTTGAATGGAGCAAAATTATCTTAGAATATCAGCTTTGTCTAAGGTTAGTGGGAACCAAAGAAGATGTATTGTTAGCATCTACCCTTTCTAACAGTTCTGTTGATGGCCTCCTCTAGGGAAAGAAGAAGAGGAAGGATATCCAAGGAGTACTGATTGCAGAAGATGATTCAATAGAGATGACAAAATATTAAATTTTGAGGGATCCAAAGATGATATGTTGTGTTTATTTATTGATGAGCAAAGTGGGGAATTATTCCGTTGGTGTTTGCTTATAAGTTATAAGAAAATCACAAGTATTGGATCTAGTTGGCTGAACGGTTTATTATTATTCTCTTTTCCTGCATTTTTCTTCTTCTGTATTTGGTTTTTAATTTATCTATACACGAACATCATTGTAACCATGGAGAATAGAAAGTGTGTTCACTGAGAATCTTGACAGAAAGCATAAACATTCAGATCCTTATCCCAATAGAAGCCATAGTTGCATTATTGTTAGTGGTACCAACCAACATGAACTTGATTGGATGCTTTACTTGCATAATAATGTGATAGTTTAAACTTCATGAAAATTGTCCCAAGTGCTGTTAGAGCTACATACCATGGGCTAGTGTGACATGAGTTGTGGTGACTCACAAGTGAAACTCCAAATGTTTACAGGAAAAGGGATTTTCTATCATGTTGAGCTACAAAGCATTCTTATGACTGATTGGCATGGACCACTTCTCCTTTTTTGATTATTTTACATGAACCTATAGAATTAAAATTATAGTAAATTTCTTTGTTCATGACAATTTTTTCTAGTCATTATGTGTATCTAATCTCGTTAACATTGCTTATAATTGAATGCTATTTGTGTTGATTGGTCTATAACCTATTCAAGATCATGTTTAATTATGTTGAGGTATTCTGAGTAACCCCCAATTTCTTCTTCTTCAGTTTATATCTCCTATTGAATGATTCTTGCATCCAATAATCAAGAGCTATTTCTTGTTTATGGACACATCAGCTCTGATTCTGTAGCTTTCTTATAGTCCTTTTAACATTTCATCCTGGGATAATACCAAGTGAAAAGAAAGGGCTTCATGTGGGTGTCTGCCTTGCAAGCGTGTAAAGTGTCTGTTTAGATTTTAGGTCTTCATTTGTAAGCTGGATGTTTATTCATTTCAAAGTACCATGTTCTTATTAGGCTATAGATGTGTATTTGTTATAATATAATTGTGAGTTGTTAGAATTGCTGCTCTTTTTACTGAACAGTTGTTTGTTTGATGTTACTGTATGGAAATATACAAGTGTTGTGTTAGTTGTTGCTCATTCAGCAACATTCCCCAGAATACCATTTCTGCCTGTCAGTAGCTGGTTATCTTGTCAATGACAAGCTGACATCTCAAATATTTTTATGCCATATCTTGCAGCCAGTCTGTCCAGAAACGACCACATAACCAAATGCTAGGCCACCGGGAGATTGAAAATGGAAAGGTGATTCACTACTGCTGATTTTATTGTGTTGGAATTCTGGGCCTGTTGTCCATTTGTTCTTTTTCAATTTACTTTATTTCTTCCTTGGTGGACTAGGAATGTTTGCATGTGCACAGTTTTAAATTTTAACCTTGTCCAGGCAGGAAAATATGTGTGGCTGACATATCAGGAAGCATACGACTTATCAATTCAAATTGGATCAGCTATAAGGAGCTGTGATGTTGGTTCGGTGAGTATCATTTGAAATAATAACTGATTTTTCATTTGTTGGCTTGATTAAAATTATCTGGTTTAAGACATTGTTTGTCCAGTCCATGAAGATAAAAGCATGCATTTAGAATAAACTCTGTATTTTTTTTGCATCGATATTTCAGAACACACTCAGTGATCTGTCATCAGGTGAGGAAGAAAAGTAAATTAGATTGTGGATTAGTCTCTCTAAATACTACAATCCATCATTTCTTTTCATTCCCTGCACCTTTCTCCCTCTCTTTCCCTCTTATAGTATTTGGGTAAACTAATCTACAATCTAGTCTACTTTTCTTCTTCATCTTGATGGTGGATTACTTTGTGTAATCCAAAATTCAAAAAGCATAATCTTATTATCTGGTTTGTTATCAGAAGTGAACTTTATTTATTGTAGTGATTCCAAAGTGAATTAGAGAGATTTCATAATCCTTGTAAACTTAAAGACAATACCTCATCTCAGAATCCATTTAGGATGTTAATCCTGTTCTACTCTCTTCCACTAATTAATCATTAATAGTGACTGCAAATTGTCACAGGTCGCAAAATTATGTTGCATGTTAACAAACACTCATCAAGATGCTAACAACTTAATGACATGTCCGCATATCATAAAGGGAAATGCTTTGCAATGTAACCATTTTGCAGATATTAATTAATCAAGTGGTTCTTAAAAAAATAGTTTGAATATAACATACTTAACAAGTCAGAATTGATAAACCTAAGAATGGTGTCATAGGTCTTGGCATTTATTGTTGGCCCTGAAATCCCAAAGGGTTACATGTGATTTTCCACCAGTCATTAGAGTGTAATATGGTGACTGTCAGTGCCAAACTATAATTAACTATAATTATAGCAAAATTCCCTCCATAATCACACTTAAGATTGTTTGTGATTTTTTGTATTTCATAATTTTCTAAAACTACCAGATTAGTCTCTCTAGTCATTATATCAACCTATCCTACTTTTAGATGTAGTGCAGACTCACACCTCAAAAATTTAAACTACAAAACCAGGTCAGGTGAGGTGCTAGAAGGGTTACATATGTTTCGTGCAGAATTCTTGTGTAATTGATTTCATATTTTGTTTTTTTGTAATTATATCCCTTTTATGTTCAAGTGATTATCTTTTATAATCTATGCGTTAAAGTATTTGTTTGTTAATGTGCATGTATGGTTCTTATTTTTTTGAATCCCTGAGAACATTATTGATGATGCAATATGTTGTCGAGTCTTCTTCCGTTCTGATATTTTGTTGATGTGATTTACATGTGCTAATAATTTAGTGTTTGTAAGTTGTACAATTTCAGGGAGGTCGCAGTGGAATTTATGGAGTAAATTGTCCTGAATGGATTATTAGCATGCAGGTACGAATTTAATACATTTAATGGTTCTTTCAATTTAAATTGGAAAGCTTTAATGCAAGATCTGTATCTCAAGAATTGAGTAGACCATGGTGCCTTGCATTTTACTTTGGTTTGCGATCTCTCATGCTATCTATTTATTTCTTATGTCAAGAAAATGTAAAAACATTCCTACTATGCAACATCTTCATACTTAATTGTTTTGGGACATTTATAATTATAGTAAATTTCCCATTTCTCTGTGCACTGTTCCAAAGAGAAGATTCAGTAATTCCCATGAATAGATATATGTACTGTTAATCGCATTTGTGAGTTAGCATAATCCATTTATGAAAAAGCCTGCAGATTCTTATTTTTTCTGGGGATTTTTTGCAGGCTTGCAATAGCCATGGAATTTATTGCATTCCACTCTATGACACTCTTGGTAGGTAATCAAGTTCATACAACCAAATAATGTTGTAATTGGTTTGAAATGTTAGATTTCTTTTGACTTCCCATTTCTGTATGCATCAGTTGAAATTAGTACCACATACTTTGAGTAAACACTCATATGGTTATCTTATTGAAAAGGAACTTTGCAAGAGAATATGTCCCTTTGTTTGCTTGCTAGTGAGGATTAATTGCAAAGATAACTAGGCATGTAAATGAATTTTAAAGAGTAAAGTGGTATCTGTCATTTAGGGTTGTTTTGGTGCCCAGAAAATCTACTCAAAAAGCTATTTTAGTATTTTGTGTTAAACATCTAGATATAAATAAAGTGAAGCTGCAAGATTTTGACCTGATTATAAAACCTAATTTATTCTTATCATTGATTACTTTTGTTACTTTTTCAGACCATTCTGTGCTTTTAAGCCGTTTTATTGTTTGCACAAAAGTGTTTTGTAAATCGGTCATGGTGTAGTGTTTTATTTCAATGCTTGAATCATGCCCAATTTAAGGACTTAAACTTGTGTAGAACAGAAAACCACCAAATGTTTACTTAATTTAGAAAATATCTGAGTTAATAACTGTAAGCAGATTCACATTCCAAGTTTGATTATTTATTGTTTGACAGAACTAAGCAGCTTCTACCAGACATTGAATATAAAAAGAAAGAAGAATCAAGGACATTGGATTCAAAAGGCAGCTTGTCTGGTGTCAACTAACTTTCCTCTTGCTTTAGGCAATTAATTTGTGAGACTCAATAGGTGTTCAATAACCAATTGTTTATCCACATGCGTGGCTTTAGTTTCAAGCATATTTATATGAGCGTATTACCATATTCTTTAGGACTTCTTATTGGAAGAAGAAATTCTGTAATTGAACATGTAGCTTCCTTCTCTATGCTATTACTTTAATAGACCCCTTTCCCTGCACCTTCAAGCACAGAATCGAAACCCTTACTGTTATTGTTTTCAATTCGTACAACTCACTCTGTTGATTGTATATTGTATCCTTCTGTCAGAATTAATATTTATATGTGATGGTTTAATTGCTTGTTAATTTGTACACATTGGCATTTTCACAGTACACATTGACAGTTCTTAGTAGACAACTACTATAAAAAACTCCTTTATTTCAAAATTTAGATTTGAAATCCACTAATGCTTTAATGTTTGGTTATATGCTTCAATAAAAGAAACTAGTTTTCCTGTACTTTTCATGGTGTTCGTGCCCTTTAGTTTAAATTTGTGGTTATGGCATTATACATTATGGAGTGCTGCCACCGTGCATTTATCATTTATATCCTCTTAACTCAGAAGCCATGCTAATCTACCATGGTCATTCCTCAAAGTCGTCCAGTCACTACCTTTTCTTTTTGATGAATGTGTCTAGCCTTGATGCATCCGATTCTTGAAAGTAGTTTTCTGAATATGCTTTGAGGAATTTTTATATTTATTTTTCCTTTTCTTTTTTATTGTTATAACTAAGTACTCACACTCCTCTGCTTTGAACCCCTTATTTGGTTAAATGTTTTTTAATAGCTCTCGTGTGTATATCTGTTGGGGCAGAAGATAAGTAGATCATTATTATTAAAAAAAGTCATAGATCAGATACCAATAGTATAATAAATATTCTCAAAAAACTGTTTTATGACTGTAGGTCCAGAAGCAATTGAATTTATCATTTGCCATGCTGAGGTTTCAATAGCTTTTGTGCAAGAGAGCAAGATACCTGCGGTATGTAGAAATTTCACTCTTCACTGGTTTGTTATCATGAATACAAATTTGATGTTTTTGTAACTACAAAAGGAAAATATTTTTTGTGTTTGAATTTAAACTATGAAGTGGAGCACAATAATTAGAAACTGCTGGTAAGTCAATTAATTAAGAATATAAGATGTTGTGGAGCTTGAGGAACAGATTGACCTCTCCAATTACAAGTAACAATAGCAACAAAAGAGGGCAAAAAAACTGCTAGGAAGATTATAATAACATGGATGGCATATACCATATGTGAAATTAAAACACTATAATGGAGCAAAACCTACTGGAACCGGCACTGTGCTGTCAACTAAGTTATCCTTTTTTTCTTTTTTTCTTGTTTTATTAAGAAAGATTCCTAGGAGAGGATGGATCGTTCTTGTGCATTGAGGTGGAATTTCTATAGTCCTTTGGTTGATGATTACTACTGTACCTTGATTAAGAATTGCTATGGTACCACAATACTCTTGCACGGTAACCTTGATTGCTACAATATCTTCTACAGTAACCTTGACAGTTCCATTCTACATCTTAGACTATTTGATTGCTACAATATGCTCACAAAGGTTCTATAATGTCTATGATGAATGCCTGATTAATGTTATCATATGACTATTTGAAATTTCCTTATATTTCAAATTTTTTCCTATTTTTTGATAGCCATCCCCTATTGTCCCATGAAAAATGGCCTTAAAAAAACCATCATAAAAATGAATCCCCCCATCCCCTGTCAAGCATAAGTTAATAAAGGCATGCCTGACTGGTGTGTATATTCAAGTAAGGGATTTATGATCGAAGTTTACCTAAAGCCTTCAAGACCGCATGTTCCATTGTCAAACTCATTAACAAAGAGGAATGTTCAAGTAAAAAGATAACTGGTTATATTCTAGTTTGACTTTAGTTATAACTGGTTATGTTCTAGTTTGACCTTAGCTATAACTAGTTATGTTCCAATTTGACCTCAGCTGAGATACTAATTGTAACATGCATAAACTAGCATCTATAAAATTTGCAATATTGAAACTGAAATTTGGAAACTTGAGAATCTAGATAACTTTTTTTTTTTAAATATAAAGAAGGAATTTAAACTAGAAAGAGTATATAACACTCACTCAAGATTGATTGCATAAGCATAACATAGTTCAAAACATAAATAAAAACTTGAGAGAGGTTTAGTGTTTACAGCTTCTTGAATTCATTATGAACTTTAGATAATCTTTAGAATGCTGATAGAGGGAAAGTATCATCAAGGTGCTTTTCTGCCCAACCATGAACTTACTAGTCCCTCGTGCCACTTCCAGCTGGAAAGGCCCGACCCTTGACATCAAAGTAATAGATGTTGGATCTAATGCCATCTGAGACTAGTGTTTGACCCTACACAATTCCTAGTCGATCACACACCATAGGCTACTCCTAACTGGTATGACCTCTGATTGGGTCGCATATCTAGACCAAAAAGAACTGACTGACGCTTACAGTTTGTAGCGTCACCTTGGCCAAAGGTTTTATGAGTTTGCGACACATCAATGCGTGTAGTCATTGTTCATCACCCTACTCGGCTAGAATTTAACTAGTGAAGATTTTCCAAGCCATCATGTCTGTCTCTTATGCTAATTGCATACTAACTCTTTGGAGGCTTACTGGGCTTACTTACATGTTTGTACTCAAGTTAAACATACGGGTCAAATAAATTCGTGGTGATAATCAATCTTATGGATTAACCTTTCATTTGATAATTACTTAGATTATTCATCTGCTAAATTCATTCTTGTGCTCATGAGCTAGCATCTTGCTTGCTCATGTTCACAGGAATGAAATCCTTCGTTTAATAACAATGCTGAATTATCTATTCCTCATTTTATGTGTCATAATTCTTATCAGATTTAAACAATCTTTAATTTGCTGTAGTTATGGTATTTATAATTTTGCAACAATCTCAATACTGTTTGAAAATGATACATAGCCGATAATTGGCCATTGGTAACTGGTATTTGTGGTTGAGATACAAACTAGTTCTAACCCTTCATTGCTATTTTGTTTTCTACCATAAGCCGTAGCATCCAATGGTAACATTTCTGGTTTCTATTCTTTTCATTAAACAATGGTACGTTTTGTCTCTGTTTTTGGCTTCCTCTGAAAGCCGTTATGTTCTTCTCAGCATAAGATGTTCAATGTTCTCATCATGATTTACCATGACATTGGTTTCTATAAAAATAGTGCGTTAATGCACAACTTTTAACTCTTATAAGTTTTCAGGTTTAAAAATACGTTTAACTTGTCTAACAGTAACTTGCTATCTAAACCGTAATGGCTAATTCCTTGTAATACTTCCATATTCCTATCTTTTACATTTAACTTCTGTGTGAGCAGAGATGAAGTGCATTTCTAATTAAAGGAAGGAAAAATCTTTCTTTTATCTATTATACCTTGACATTATTAATTCTTTTCATCAAAAAAAAACCCAAGTACGTAACCTAGAGATGTTGTTGACTGATTAAAATGCAAAGTTCTTCTTCTTGGTTGAAGAGCTACATCCCTTCTTTCCCAGCTGGCTACAACAATGATAATGCTAGCCTATTAAAATTTCTTGCTGAAGCATGAGCTGCGAGCTTCTTTGCAAATTGATATTCTTATCGAAAAGTTCCTCCAAACAGAAAACGGTGGTCCCAAAGTGATATTCTTCTCTGTATGTAGCCACGGATTTCAAATTGGCTCCCATTTTAATAATAAAAAACAGTTATTAGCATTTCGAATTGTTTTAGGCAGATTTAGTTTCCATCTGACCGAATTTCATTTCAATTCACTATATTTCCATTCCCTCACTATGTGAAGGCGGTGGTAATGGATGCGTTTTAATAGAATGCAAAATTAAAATTCGTTCTCCTTGGCTAAGAGCCGATGGCTCTCATATATTGCTATTGAATTATATCCCAAGGTTGGCAAGGTTTGATATTAATCGAACTTACTTAGCATGGAGCACAGTCCACTTAAATTGTGGCAAGGTCTATAAAGCCATGCATACTTGTTTATGTGTGAGAAGAATTAATCTTTACTCTTATATACATATATATATTATATTTTTACAATATTCACACGTAATCATGAATGTATTCTTTTTGTCATAAGAATCATTAGAGATAAAATAAAAGGATCTTTTTTATTTGTTATAGTCTAACAAGATAAACATAATCTATGACACAAGGATGAAACAATCCTAACGACTCGACTAATCATTAGGGTTTACCGGAGCGGCATCAAACCCTAACTCATCTCATAAAGTCTAAAAACTTACAAGTTAGGGTTCCAAATGGTAGTAGGTCTTTCTTTTATTACCTCTCGTTCTTGATGATACTTTCCCTCCCTTCTCGGAGGATGACGATTTTCCTGCATCCAATAGGTCAAAATCATGTAGTTAGTCTGCAATCTTATCATAACACTAACATTTGCATACATAATAAAAATTTAGCTCATATAACATAATGATTTAAAACCAAATCATTAACATGTGCATTGCAAATCGCCATTCAACAATATAAAGCAATAATATTAGTGCATTTAAACATTATCAAAATATTAGGGCACAAGTGGGATGTAACACTGATAGATGGGATTGTTATATGGGTTGTCTGTGCAGGGCATGATTGATACATTTTTGCATTACGAAAGTGACATTTCTTGACGACAATGACTTAACTTGTATTCAGCAATATAATGAATGTAGCATGCCAACTATGTTGGTGGCAGTCCTTGGATACCAAACAGGTTCTCCAAATTCCAATGTATGAAGCAAGATAATCCTTGACTGTGACTTCGACTATGAAGATGTAGAGATCTGCAGTAGGGGATATGCATTTTGTAGAATTTGTGATTATGATTGATCATTGGTCTATTACTTTGTTAGACTTGCAATTTGGTGGGGGTTTGGGGACAACACCCCCAACAAGGGCCCCTTGTAGGGTTTGGGAGCAGCACTCGTGCGTTCCCAGTTGCAATACAGGGTGGGTTGAAGGGGCAAAGCCCCTGCCATCAAAGCCCAAATGAAGACCTTCAAAACAACATAGACCTTCATGGCATACACCATTTTCATAATTTTTTGTAATTTTAGGTGGACATGTCATAAACCAAACAGGTATTGAAAGTTTAGAAGTTTAAAAAAAAAATAAAGTGACTTGAATGTGTTTGGGTTACATTAGGGGATAGCTAGCCATCTCTGGGATTGATGGGGGACATTTCTGAAAATTTGAAAAAATAAGGGGATGGGGTGAGGACATTTGCTACCCATTCTTGCATCCCAAAATGTCCGTTATAGTGGGGTTATTTTTGGCTAGGGGATGCATCCCCAAGGAGCATAGAAATAATACTCTACAATTTTGAAGTATTTGCATGCTGCATATGTTCATCCGCATTTATTTTTCATTATTGAAAATGTGTTTCAATCATTTCTTCACACTTTGTGATGCCAAAGTTATGAAAGAAATGTGTTTGTGAATTTGAATAATTAGATGTTTGTTTTCAGTTAAATTGTTCGTCTGCTAGACAATCAACTTTGATATGCTTGTTTCACAACATGATGTTGGATATTTTATTGTTTCATGAAATATAAGTAAAATGTATACTATTCAAATGGAAAGTATCTGAGTTATCACTGTCTAAATGGATATAGTTCTACTTGGTTTGTCATCTATTTTGATTAGATGAAGTGTCTATTGAGTAATTACTGAGATTCCCTAGAAAATGCTGAATGCAGATTCTGGAGTGTTTGCCCAAGTGTACAAAATACTTAAAGAGTAAGAACAGTTTATTCCTAATGCTACTGCTAATGCATTAAAATTAAAGTGCTTCCATGTTTTTAATGCAAAGTATGACGTTTAGTGTTCACATGCAGCATTTGTGAGCTTTGCAAATATAAGTGATGGGCAAAGGGAAGTAGCTGAAAGAGCTGGAGTGAATGCATACTCTTGGGCTGAGTTCTTATCACTGGTAATGCTTACTATCTCCATGCATTTACAATAAAAACTTAATTTAGTATCTAGTGCACCTAGGGTAGTTAATGACTAAGAATACTACAGTGTAATCATTATACCATTGGTGATCCTAATGGAGGTGCTTTATGGTTTTTGATGACAGATAGTACTAGCAGACTACAACATTTGTAGGTCAAAGATGTTTTGAATTTGTAACTTATTTGAGGCTGACACTAGGATTTTCAGGAATTTCTTGTTCTTATCGAGCAGATTATGCAAATCCATACTTCCTGAAGCCACTATAATTTGTGGTGCAATGTTATGCTCCTCATGAAATAGGGGGATGCATTTTCAGTACCAGAAAAACTTTCCCATATTTTAGGGACAACAAATTATACGTGTATGTGTAAGGAAATCAAAAGAAAAATTTCAAAAAAAAAATGTTATCGCTTTTAATTTATATAGTTAACTGTTAACCTTTAAAACATCATTAAAAATTCTGAAGAGCTGATGTTTTTAAAATAACATATATGTCGATGACAGTGAACAATGAATATTAAACATTGAATGCTGAAAATTGAACTCAAAAATTGAGTGGAACACCGAACATGAATATGAATATGTAAACATAAACACCTGATTGTCATTTTACTTGCATCCTTGGGAGTTTGTATCACAATTTTTCTTTTGTTATTGACCTAAACATTATATTTCAATAGTTTAACTATACATTTATGGTCATAATCGACTTTATTTTTAGGGATTGCTCTCCAAGGTTGCTCTTGAAGTACTCTATAATATTTTTGTTTGCTAGTCTGATTATCCTTGGGATTTTACATTGCTTTTGTGCTTGACTGTTTAATCAAGTTCTGCTTCCTGTAAGTGAGCCCAAGCTTGCTCAAGCTGATTAGAAGCTCCTTTACATCGTTCTTCAGAAATATGAGCAGTACTTAATGGTTTTTGCTTACAGTTGTCTAATACATTTCTAAGTGAAAGTAGATTATCTATTCATAAGTTGAATGCATTTTTAATCTCTTTCATTTTCTTCAAAGTTTTGGTGATTGTCCTCCAAGGACCAAAATAGACAAGCAGTTTTTAAATGCATTGAGTGAGCCGCAAATGTTTTTTCAAGTTGCTCTGGTTGATGTCAAGTTGAATAGCTCAAGTGATAAAGTAATGAGGCTTTTGTAGTGATGAATGAATATTTGCCACCTTAAAACCATCACCATTGACTCCTAACTTCCTCATACTTAACATGATTCCATCCATTTGATATCAGGTATACTGGATTAAAGGTTTTTATGTTTGCTGTATAAAGGTTAGTGGAACATAGTTTGAGCTAGCATAATTTCATTTCAAGACAGACATGTAGCCTTCATAATTCCACTTAGAAGACTTACCATACAATTATCCTTTACATTCTTATCCTATTTTGATCCAGTGTTTCCATTATCTTTCATCTCATTCACTTATGGTTATTCAATCTTGCAATTAAATTATAAGGAACTAAATATGTTGGCTGTATATAGGATGTATCACACTCTTTTTCTTATAACATTAGCATTATCAAATAAATATGAAGAGGGAAATTATTACTGAAGAAGAACATCTATAGATGATATTACCTGACCCATATTGCAAAAATGTGAATATTGCCTAGACTTCAGGAACCAGGTTGAAGTCGGGCTAATAAGAGCACACAACAAATTAATGCATTCAAATCCTTTATTTCTTGCAAAGATTGTCATAATGGCAAATGCACCTTTGTTTTCATAGTTGATCATTTTGTGTCTCAACTGACTAGTGAAGTCATTTGACATTTTTCTTTGCAGGGAAAGAAGAAAATATATGAACCTTCGCCACCAAAGAAGAACGATATTTGCACAATTATGTATACCAGTGGCACAACAGGAGAACCAAAAGGTGTCTTGCTGACAAACGAAAACATAATTGCAGAAATTTCTTCAATTGATCACTTGCTTGATATTACGGATAAACCAGTAAGTGCACTTAAATTTCCTTTCCAGATATTATTCTGTTATAACATATGAAGTATCATTTGATAAAATGACTTAAAAGAAAACAGGAACAAGATCCTGACTTTTTAATCTCCATTATTATTAAATGCAAATATGTTTGTGCTACCTTTCCTAAACTAGGAATAGATAGAAGAAGAAAACAATGACTAACGTCAGTCTAATTTAGACTTCACATTTTCTTAGATGTTGCAGTTTGGTATGTTGACTGTCAATGTTTTACAAACCTCAATTTTTGTTTGAAATTTGCTGAAGTTTATGATATCACATGAAAAAGCTACTCTAGTAATGCATTGTATCACACAAAATAAATGTTCCTGGTGGTTAGTTCTCTAGCATGCAACTATATACAACTAAATGTACAATCTTGACCTAAAAATAGGAATTCAAAATTTCGAGGCATTGAATTTAGAATAGCATGATGTTCATTTATGTACTTGGCATTCTTATTCAGTAATACGTTTTCATGTACTCGAGTAAGAAAGTGTTAGGCTGTGTCTTTTGATTATATGTGTTTTTTGAGCATTATCTAATTATGGGTTAGTAGATTCTTAGATTAGTTTTTCATGGTGTTTGTCATTAGGTGTCTAATGAACACACTCGAGAGTATTCAAATATGTAACTGATTCAGGTGGGTAGGGGACGCGATTGTATTCTTTGTGGCTCATTGTTCTTTCTATAGAATAAATTGTATGTGCTATGCTACATGAATAAAGTTTCAAGTGATATTTTCAATTCTAAGCATGTTATGCATTCTTTCTTTTTGGTCTGGTTGTGAATACTCATTTGCTATCCTGCATTTTGGTGTTTTCACCTATAAAACTATGATATCTCCATACTGGATATCTGCAAACCAATTTTGTGATGTCTCTGAAAGAGACAAAATTGCAAAAGATGAGATCCGAAGTAATGACTGACTGATAAACATGAGTAAGATAAATTACTTCCACCGTAGGTCAAACATCACCCATATGTGAAGAGCATCTTTGTAAAAACAGAATTGGATCAAGTTATCAATAAACACGTAATGATCAATATTGTATGAAAAGACCCAAATAATCATTATCAATAATACACCAAGTAATGATATCGATGGGCAATCACCAAGCAAGAAAATACATATATTCGTTGCATTCATGGGATCGATAGAAGAACAAACCAATGTAGAAAAGAAGTACGTACGACTTAAGACATAAGATATATGGTGACTAAGGGATAACTTGTACGCTGAGTGGTGATCACAGCGATTAAGGAGATTTAATGAGTCAACTTAACATTTACTAAACAAATATATCAGCCGACTGAGAGGAAGGTTGATTACACTACATAAATATAGTGATCATTAAGCTATTGAATCTTTATCAGTAAGCATCGAGGAATTTAGATATCAACAAAAGAGAATAATGGCCAGATTGAAGTCAACTCCATTTGAAGTTGCAATCTCAGTATTTGCGTGGGAAGTAGGAAGGCTTTGAGGAGAATCGTGGATACCATGAATTTTGAACTGGTTGATTAAAGCAAATAAGGGATCGTAGTCATGAATCATTGCAATATGAATATTAACGAAGCAATTATATGGTTTCTCTAACAAATGACAAGCCATAAGTATGGAGCATTGGACGTCGGAGAACAATAGTGAAAGAATGAAGGTTATGTCCCGTCATCGATGTGTGAATAATAAGGAAGATGTCGATTACTTGGTGAAAAGTCGAAATATTAATGTGTACGGTGTTGATGTCCTCCGCTAGAGTGTAATATATCTCCTTATACAAGCACTGCGGTATTAAGAGTCACATATTAGACGTTGCAGCAACTTAATCTTCCGCTGTTGTGTGATGTTATATCTTGGGGATGTGGGCACAAGTAGAAGTTTGGTGCCTCTTGAGAAGCAATCAAGATCAGAATACTACTATTGCTAATGTTGGCAATATCCAACGAAATGATAACCATCTTTCCTGATGTTAGGTAGTGATCACTCAAATTAATGCTAACATCGATTAGTCATTTAGAAAGACAATTATAAACTAATTGGTATTTTATGAAGAGAGACGATGAGGAAAGAATGTGTCTCATCGTTCATTAAAAGGTGCGATCCATTCATACTACAATATATGATGGCAATGGGATCCATTTAATAAATCACTAGGGGATATCTTATTTTTTAATTGATCACTAAGCATACAGCCGATGGTCTGGATGTGATTGGTCCAGCAATACGTATCAGGGTAACACTTAGGAAATTATTATAATACATAGAATAATTCCAGCAAGCAATCATTCCGGTAGACATATATCCGGTTGGATCGCTGAAGTAGAGCATTGACCGGAAGACATGAATTAATAACACAAGGAATACATTCAATATCAAGAGAAGGTAGTTCCATTATTGCAAGCATTCAAGGCTAATCAGAAACCACATCAACCGTACTATGTACATCTTCACAACCAGCGCTCAGTTAGTAAGGCCGAAAGCCCAATATCGTAGCAAGTAACAATCAAATCATTTATCAGATAAGGCTCATTTCCATTAGTATATACCAAACACTTCCATTCATTCAATATCGGTCTTGTACATATTCATATCTCTATGTCAGATTTGACGATTGATATCTTGTGTGATCTCTTTACTTGACTCTAATTGCAATTACCAGATAGAATAAGAAGACATAATTGTGTAATTGTCCCAACTTTCGGAGACAACCGAAATGGGGACATCACAAAAACATTTGGGTTAAGAACATCATTTGCCTTAATGGAAAAGACAGTCTTAATCCTTTTGATGGGTAGAGAATTTAAAGCACTCGAGATACATCAAGAGAAAACAACTGTTGTTCATAGGTGATGCAGGAGCATCCCTGGTTAATAGCAATCTTGCATCAACCAAAAAATATTTCCTTTCTGTTTTGCTTTCTGTTTGCAGTTTCAACATTTCTTTCTGTGTCTCGGATTTGGCTCACCGGAACCTGTGGGGTTGGATTTTGCTTGAAGACTTGATCATCTTCCTTATTTCCAAACCGTGGAGCATTTGGATCATTTTCCAGCAAGTTATCGCTACCGGTTTGTCATGTCCCCTCTTTAGCTCTGTCTAGTAGAGACATGTGAGTCAGCTTATTTTGGGGTCTTGTAGGCTGACAGTGGTGGATAGAGACTCAGTGAGGATATTTAGTGTTTAGGATTTGGTATTCTGGCAGTAGTGTACCAGTTTGGAGCAGTTCCTTAATTTTAGGAGGCATTTCCTTCTTTTGTGGAGGCTATTCCTACTATTTAGGAGGATTTGGCAGTACCCAGGGTTGGGTTACCATGAGACTATTCCTTGGGTTCAGTTTCAGGAGATTTGGGCATCCCTAGATTTTAGGGACAAGATTGCTCGAGGATCCATGATTTCTGACAACAGTCACATACAAGTGGCAGACTCCGTTTCAGACTTGTGGTGTCATTTGAGCATTTTGCAGCTATTTGGGTTATATTTTTAATATTTCCTAAGTTAGCGTTTATTATTTAAATAAGGCTATGTTTATAGCCATTTTGGTATAATAGCGTATCCCTTGGTGTAATAGCTCGTTGGAAAGGTCTTGGACTTTTCTAAATATTTCTCTTTTGACTCAGATCCTTTCGGTGAACGGATTTCTTTATATTTGAAAAAGGGTCGTTTTTCTATGCACTTGGCAACTTTAAATGAGAAATATAACATTTTAACCCTAAACGCCACATTGCGTCACTTTTAGGGTTTGAGCTAAGTGGGAAGGTGTTATAAGGAAGTTGAGACCTAATTCTTGGTATCTTTTACACATTTTCATCTTTGATTTGGAGAATTTGCTCTGGAGAGCGATTCAGCATCTGGGACGAAAACCCCAGGGTCTTGCTTGTCTGGGACGTAGCCCCCAGCACCGTGGTTATTGGTTCTAGCATTCAATTTCAGTGCCTTGGAGTTGGTGCGACATCTTTCTGGAGGATTCAGTGGACAGAGTTAGGGTTCAGCATGGAGGTTGGGGTTTCCAGCTTGGCATCACCTAACAGTCATACGGTTGTACCTTGCAGCCATTTCTCTTCACACGTGGAGCTATGTAAGAGCGTTGGACATTTGCAGCAGCTTCATTCTTGATTGCAGTATTCACTCTTTATCCAGGTTGGAATCATTGTTATTGTAATCTTCCTGGAATTGTTTGGAATCACTATCTGGATAATTATTTGATTTAAATAATCAAAAATCTGCTTGGTACGATTCTGATTTGGCTGTGTATGAACATTTATTTCCAGTACTCTTTTCATGTACTTGTTCTTCAATTATTACTTGGTGAAAAACTATCAAAAACACAAAAATAAACAAACCTTCTGCAACTTCTGTCTATTCTCTAAAACCATTAAAGGAAACACAGGAAAATATAGTTTATTAATTTAAAAACTACAGCAGATCAGCAAGGGGATCCATCAGGGATCTTTCACAGTTTCCGGGACAGTTTTCTATTACCAGTTGCTTGGACCTATTTGCATTGGTGATCTACCGGATCCTTTTTGTAGCTTGCGGAGCCCTCTGCGTTGGTTCTGATGTTCCTTGGCATGTGGTGGACTTGTCCCCGTGATGTACACTTCATCCTTTGGACTTTACAGAGGAATTTTTTTGGCGGAGGCCGACCTTGTTGGTTTTGCATGTTAGGTCTTGTTCTTCGGGTTTTGATCCCTTTTTGGGCCAACTGGATCCCCTTGGATCGTATAAATCATTGTAATAGAGCATTAGAATGTAATCAAGAAGTTAGATTGAGCATAGAAGATAGATCTTAAGATTTGAGGTCCTAGTTGTGACCTGTTCTGTATTTTGAGCATGTTTTGGCAGGCCTGTTAGTCGGTTTCTGTAACCCGGTTGTTATAGGTTCGTTGTAAACAGTTTTCATGATATAATTCAATCTGTTCTGCATTGCCTCCATCATGCCCCCGTGATTCCATTGTGTTTACTCTTGCTGACTAGTCTGGACTGATCTCTTTGAGGTCCCTCTTAGCCAATGACTGTTTCGAGTGGGTATTAGAGCGAGCTTTAGTTCCGGAGATTGTGTTGTCCTGAGAATTTTGTTGTAGGGTGGTAGACTGTGGATCCGACTTGCAGCTGCAGAGGACTAGCGTAAATATGGCGCGAAGAGGAACTAGGAATGGTGTAGCGCGTGGGAATGCAAACCCTTCTATGATGGAAATGTTGCAAGGAATAGTAGCTCGATTGGAAGCTATGGAGACAACCCAGAGAAGAGGCAGACACATTGAAGATGTAAGTGAAGATGAAGGAGAAGAAGCCCCAACAGAACAAGTAAACCCATTGGCAGTTGATCCGGATGAGGAAAGGGTTTTGAGGGTTTTGAGTAGGGCAAATACTAAACCTCATTTTACCCCATCGGAAAATGATGGAATGTTGGATTCAGATGAATTGATGGATTGGATCTCAGAGATGGAGAAATATTTTGATTTTGAAAACACTGCAGAAGAAAGGAAGGTGAAATATGCCTGTACCCGGGTGAAAGGTCATGCATCTCTTTGGTGGGAGCATTTGCAGGTTGATAGACAAAGAAGAGGTAAAGAGAAGATCAGATCGTTGCTAAGTTGAAATCAAAATTTACGCCAGTTGATATACAAGTGAATCTGTTCTGGATGTTGCAGAATTTGAGACAGAAGGAATCTAGTGTGAAGGAATACACCAAAGCATTTTACAAGTTGAATATCAAATCCGGACATGTTGATGATGAAGTTCAACAAGTTGCATGATATTTGAATGGATTGCAGGTGTCTATACAAGATGAACTCAGTTTGATCAAATTAGAGTGTTGAAGAGGCTTACCAGTATGCCTTGAAGGCAGAAGAGAAGCTAAACAAAAGACACGAGCAGAGGCAGAGAGGCAGAGGTGGAAGGTTTTCCAGAGGAAGATTTCAAGGAGCAAAGAAGGTAATTCAAACCGGAAAGGTGATAGAAATTTCTACTGAAGGAGAGAACCGGATGGCTACAGGTATGAGAATTTTGGAAGAGATGATAGAAGACAAGACAAGAGGGTATTTAGAGGAACTTGCTATAAGTGTGGAGAAGGATATCGTGCTTTTGAGTGTAAGAAGACAGAGAATACTAGAAGAGCAACAGTGGTGGAAGAAAACCCCACTGGATCAAATAATAAACAGGAAGATGGAGAACTGTTGATGATGAGGAGAGCTTTGTGTCATACTCGGAGAGATGAAGAGCCCTTGCAGAGGAAGAATTTGTTCAAGACCAGATGTAAGGTATCCGGTAAGCGTTGTAAAGTTGTTATTGATAGTGGTAGTTCAGATTATCTTGTTTCAGAAGAGATGGTGAATAAGTTGAATTTGGAAAGATTGAAGCACCCTAAGCCTTATTAGATAGCATGGATTCAGGATGAACATAAGTTGCTAGTAAGTGAGCAATGTTTGGTGAAATTGAAAATTTGGAATTATCACGATGAAGTCTTGTGTGATATTATGCCTATGGATATTTGTCATCTTTTGTTGGGTAGACCTTGGCAATTTGATAGACATGCAATACATGATGGGAGGAAGAATACATACACTATTGTGGCCAATGGGATGAAGCAAACCTTGTTGCCCTTGGAGGAACCTTTGAAGAGTGAAGTCTGTACGAATGCTAGAATCTGTTTGGTGGATGGAAGGAAATTCTTGGATGGATTGAGACATGAGAATGTGTGTTTTACCTTGGTTCCTCAAAAGAGTGAGAATCTGGAGCATGAAGAGGAACAACCTGAAGAGATAAAAGATTTGTTGACTGAATATGAAGACATCATTTCAGATAATATGCCTGATGGATTGCCACTTGTGAGAAGTATCAGTCATTGCATGGACCTGGATCCTGGAGCTAGTTTGCCTAACAAAGATACACACCGGATGACACCGATAGAGAATGAAGAGCTAAATAGACAAGTGCACGAGCTGTTGAAGAAAGGTTTGATCATTGCATGGACCTGGATCCTGGAGCTAGTTTGCCTAACAAAGATACACACCGGATGACACCGATAGAGAATGAAGAGCTAAATAGACAAGTGCACGAGCTGTTGAAGAAAGGTTTGATCAGAGAAAGTCTGAGCCCTTGTGCAGTACCAGCAGTATTAGCACCTAAGAAGAATGGAGAGTGGAGAATGTGCATCGATTCCAGAGAAATAAACAAGATCACAGTGAAATACTGGTTTCCTTTACCTAGGATGGATGACATAATGGACTGTTTGAGCGGAGCCAAATACTTTACAAAGATAGGCTTGAATTGTGGATATCATCAGATCAGGATCAAAGGAGATGAGTGGAATAAAACATTCATCTCAAATGAAGGACTGTATGAATGGTTGGTGATGCCTCTTGGGTTAACTAATGCACCGAGTACTTTCATGAGTTTGATGAATTAGGTATTGAAGAAATTCTTGGGTAAGTTTGTTATTGTATATTTGGATGACATTTTGATTTTCAGTAAGACAAAAGAGGAGCATTTGTTGCATTTGAGACAAGTTTTGCAGAGGTTGAGAGAAGAAAAGTTGCTGATAAATCTTAAGAAGTGTACTTTCATGAAAGATGAATCAGTCTATTTGGGATTTGTTATATCTGAGGATGGTTTGAAGATGGACCCCGAGAAAGTAAAAGCAATTGTTGAGTGGCCTACACCGGAAAGCATTGGAGAGGTAAGATCATTTCATGGATTGGCTAGTTTCTACCAGAAGTTCATCAGAAATTTCAGTTCAGTTTGTAACCCTATGATTGAGACCATGAGGGGAGATTGGAAGGAATTCAAGTGGACCACTAGAGCAAACGAAAAATTTGAACTGTTAAAACGGAAAGTGACTAAGCAACCTGTGTTAGCTTTACCGGATTTCAATAAAGTATTTCAAGTGGATTGTGATGCAAGTGGAACAACACTAGGAGCAGTCTTCAGTAAGGAAGGGAGAGCAGTATCTTATTTCAATGAGAAATTGAATGATGCCCTGAGGAGATATTCAATGTATGATCAAGAATTTTATGCCATAGTTCAAGCCTTGAAGAAGTGGAGACATTACCTGTTGCCTAAGGAGTTTGTGTTGTATACGGATCATCAAGCCTTGCAGTATTTGAACAGTCAGAGTGAGTTGAATCAAAGACATATGAGATGGGTAGAATTTTGGCAGAGTTACACCTTTGTGTCGAAGCATAGAAGTGGGAAATCTAATAAAGTTGCTGATGCATTGAGTAGGAGAAGGAATCTGCTGATAGAGATGAGAGTGGCAGTATTAGGATTTGAGGAATTGAAGACCTTGTATGATGATGACCTGGATTTTGCATAACCTTGGAAAGCATGTAGAGAACCGGTTACAGTAGATAGAAGCAAGTGGTTGGATTACTTCATTCAGGATGAGATGTTATTCAGAAGAATACAGTTGTGCATACCTAAGAGTTCTATGAGGGAGAATCCGATAAAGGAGAAACACGAGTTTTATGAGGGAGAATTCGATAAAGGAGAAACACAGTGGAGGATTAGCTGGACATTTTGGTATTGACAGAACAGTAGCATTGGTGAGTGAGCATTACTTTTGGCCTCAATTCATAAGGATGTTAGGAAATATGTGCAAAGTTGTAGAGTTTGTCAAGTTGCCAAGGGTAGTAGTTAGAATGCGGGATTGTATAAACCTTTGATAGTACCGGTAAGACCTTGGGAGGATATAAGCATGGATTTCATACTTGGATTACCTAAAACACCAAGAGGGAATGATTCTATATTTGTGGTAGTGGATAGATTCTCAAAGATGGTTCATTACATACCTTGTAAGAAGACATCAGACGCATTACATGTAGCAGACCTATTTTTCAAGGAAGTAGTGAGATTGCATGGATTACCCAAGAGCATAGTTTCAGACAGAGACACTAAGTTTGTTGGCTATTGTCAGAGATCACTTTAGAAGAAGATGAAGACAGATTTGAAGTTCAGTTCTACTTTTCATCCACAGACTGATGGATAGAAGTAGTTAACTGGAGCTTGGGAAATTTGTTGAGATGTTTAGTTGGAGATTAAACCGGAAGTTGGGATTTGATTCTTGCACAAGCATAGTTTGCCTACAATAATTCAGTGAACAAGAGTACCAGAAGAACACCTTTTGAGATTGTTACCAGAGTAGATCCTAGAGGTATATCAGAATTAAGACATATTAGCAGTGAAGACCAGAGAAGTTCAGAAGTAGAAGAATTTGCAAATCACATGAAGGACTTACATATTCAAGTTAAGCAACATTTGGAGGACATGAATAGCAAGTATAAGGGAAAAGCAGATGAGAAGAGGAGACATAAGGAATTTGAAGTTGGCGATGAAGTGATGGTGTATCTGAGAAAAGAAAGATTCCCAGTTGGAATTTATAACAAGTTGTAGATGAGAAAGTTTGGACCTTGTAGGGTCTTGAGAAAGCTCATTTCTGGGAATGCATATGAAGTGGAGTTACCAGATAGTCTGAGTATTTCACCTATGTTTAACATTGCAGATCTTCATCAATATCGTGAACCAGAATTTAGTGAGGACAATATTGCAGACTTGGAGAAACAGTTGCCCCGGAAGGAACCGAATCAGATTGAAGACCATTTGGACAGTAGGATTGGGCATAGTACCCAAAGCAGTCAGTATAACAAGTATCTTGTGAAGTGGAAGGACAAACCAGTTGAAGATTCGTCTTGGATTTCTCAAGCAGAGGTACACTGCCTCGGTTTTCCTTTGACCCCAACAAAGTGAGAGACTCACTTCTTTTCAACAACCTTGGATGTCTAATGCAGGAGCATCCCCGGTTCATAGCAATCTTGCATCAACCAAAAAATATTTTCTTTCTGTTTTGCTAACTGTTTGCAGTTTCAACATTTCTTTCTGTGTGTCTCAGATTTGGCTCACCGGAACTTGTGGAGTTGGATTTTGCTTGAAGATTTGATCATCCTCCTTATTTCCAAACCGTAGAGCATTTGGATCATTTTTCGACAAGTTATCGCTACCGGTTTCCGAGACAGTTTTCTGTTACCAGTTGCCTGGACCTATTTGCATTGGTGATCTACCGAATCCCTTCCGTAGCTTGCAAAGCCATGTGCGTTGATTTCGATGTTCCTTGGCGTGTGGACGACCTTTCCCCGTGATCTACACTTCATCCTTTGGATTTTCCTGAGGAATTTCTTTGGCGGAGGCTGACCTTGTTGGTATTGCACATTAGGTCTTGTTCTTCGGGTTTTGATCCCTTTTTGGGCTGACCGGATCCCCTTGGATCGTATAAATCATTGTAATAGAGCATTAGAATGTAATCAAGAAGTTAAACTGAGCATAGAAGATAGATCTTAATATTTGAGGTCTCGGTTGTGACCTGTTTTGTATTTTGAGCATGTTTTAGTAGGCTTGTGTGCCGGTTTCTGTAACCCGGTTGTTACTGGTTGGTTGTAAACAATTTTCATGATATAATTCAATCTGTTCTGCATTTCCTCCATCATGTCCCTTTGTTTCCGTTGTGTTTACTCTTGCTGACCGGTTTGGACTGATCTCTTTGAGGTCCATCCTAGCCGGTGATTGCTTCAATAGGCCTCAAATATCTTCGTAATATTCCAATTGAAGAACATATCGATGATGAAAGATGAGAAATCTACATATTCTCCTTCATTATCAAGGGTCAAGGAGTGGAATGAGCACATGGAACAAGTATTCTCCACTTTCCCCAGCTCTTGACCTGTTGTTATTTGCTGATGCATGAATTGGATGATAATTGAGTGTATTTTTTGTGCATGGTGATCTAGCAATAGTACCAAGATATGATTGTCAAGAATAGCTTGCATAGCTAGATGATATACATTGATTATGTCATGATCAAGAATGTGGTCATGAAGGTTTATGGGTAATATTTCACAATGCCCAAGAGAACAATATCTTCGGGTTTGCACACAACTAGATGAATTGCACAATTTGAAGAAGAAACCTTGAATAGGAGCTCTTTATAAGGCAATAATAGAATCAGTGTGTAGTGTTTGAAGTTTATTAAGTATGAATTCTTGAATAATGAAGCAATTGTTTTAATTTGTGACTTCAAGCATGAACTCATTGAAATTTTAGGAGACCATGTTAGAGTCATCGATACATTTGAGGTTTAGAGAAATTGAGAGCAAAAAGAAAGCATGTCCTAAGGCCCACATAAAAGGATATGACATGGGCTACAAGGATTGATTTGGGTTGGGTAGGAGTGGTGACAATGCATGTAATGATGGTTAGAGAGGACTCTTGAACAAAAGTTTACAATTCTATTCTAATATTGGCTTGTCTCGTAGTCAAGGATTAGCAAGAAGATAACAATGTTTGGCTTGTGTTCACATTTTTGAATTCTCAAAAAATTGACAACCCCTATGAATTTTTACTCAAAAGGTGTTGTTTTTGTCTCAAAAGGCACATTTTAGGTGGTTAATACTTGTATTGGTTGGTGTCTAATCATGGGTGGGTGAATTTGCCATCATTGTCCAAGTTTTGGTTGGTTTTTGCCTTCATTGTCCTAGCTTTCTGTGCAATTTCGGATTTCAAATCAGTCGCTGCAAGTAGGAACTTTTAGATGTCATTGCAAATAAACTCACTGCAAGTAGGAAATTTTTACTGTCATTGCAGGTTAAGTCATTGCAAGTAGGAACTTTTTGACCTCATTGCAAGTGGTAGGAACTTTTGGATGACATTACAAGTAAATGTGCTCACTTGTAGTTGGGTCTCGGGCCTCTGATACTCGATTACAAGTTAGTCCATTCTTTTAATTGCCAAGTTACTTGCAAAGTCGAGTCTCTAGAGCATCATTACAAGTTGCATTATTACTTGCAATCGGGTCTTTAAGACTTGACTGCAACTAAAAGTTCATTTGGTTGTGCAGTTTTGACAAGTCAAGTCGGCTTTCATGTCCACATTGCAAGTACGTGGGTGTTTTGCTTTTGTAAGTAAAAGAGATTACTTGTAATCGGATCTTCAAGACCCGATTACAAGTGAGTTGGTTGATTTTACAATGTTATAATAGACTTGTAATCGGGGACTTGCAATCGGGGGTCTAGGACCCGATTACAAGTAAGTGAAAATCTTTCTTGCAACATAAAGTAATTTACTTGCAATCAGGGATTTGGGGCCCAATTGCAAGTGCTTGTTGTGACTTAAACAAAAGTTGCCAGCATTCAAGCCTAACTTGTATACAAGCTCCCAAATCCCAATTTTCAAAAAGTGTTTCATGTTATGCCATTCTTAAAACCCGATTTAGCTTAAGTGTACGTTTTATGCAACATGTAACACAAAACCCGATTTTTGTCTCTTGTTGTTGCTTGTTGTGCCTGCTACAAAACCCAATTGCACTCTTGTCATGTGTAGTTAACACTCAAAAACCCGAAATTGACTTAAAATGGCCTAAAATCGGGTTATGTGAACTTGGTTACATCATCATGACATTTTTCCAAGTTGCCTTCCAAATACATGTTGTCACATGTAATCAGTCCTCCAAAACTCGAAATTGTCCCAAAATGCGCTCAACAACACTTGACAATGAGTTTCTAGGATCCAATTACAAGTGTGAACTTGTATTTTCCCATCGCATATATGAAGTTGCATGTTCGTTCTCCAAAATTGCAAGTCAGTGCTCTTGTTTTTCCACACATGTAATGCAGTCCTCAAAACCCTAAATTCACTTGTGAGCCCGTTTTTGCATCAATATATCCCTTCCCTGGTCAATCTTGTTTGCACATTTGATCTATCAAACCAGCAAATCAAGGCATGGGCATTGTTTTATAACAATTTCATCTTGAATAAGGTGTTATGGGTTCTTCATCAATGAACAAAGGAAGAATAGATACAACAGTAATTCATGAGGCAGCCCAAGGGTCAATAATCCTCATGAAGTCGTCCAGTGACAAAGTGAATCAAGCATGGAGAAAGAACACGATGAAGAGAAGGATTTCCCTCCTGAAGAAATGGTACTACCCCAAGCATGTGATAAGGTTGAAGTTCGTTGGCCAAGGACACAAAGACTATCAAGGGTGCAAGTTCTTGTTCCGGTTCAAGATACTATTCCCAAACCCGAGTACTTCAATCACAGAGTATCTTATAATAGCATGAAGATCAAACAGAGGATGACGTAAATAGAGTCCTGTCTCTGGACACTTAGTTTCAATTATGTATTTGTAATTTCATTTTCACAAATTACATGTAATGTCAAAAATTGTAATTGCAAGTGGTCACATTACTTGCATTCTAGAAAATTGTAATTACATGTAATCACATTGCAAGTTGAAATGCAATAGGACTTGCAATGTTGAATAAGTCATAGTTAGTTAGTTAGTTGTGGAATAAATCTCGGTTAGTTAGACTTCTCCCACATTTTGCTCTTAGCCTCTCTCCTATATATAGACGAGGGTGCTATTTGTAATGATGAATCTTTTGGGCAATGCAACAAAATTCTGCCAGTTTGTATGTGCACTCTAAGACTTTGAGCTTAGATGTAAATCAAATTACTTTCAATGAAAGAGGCAAGTTGTGTTAAGGCTTTGTGCCAATTCAAGTTGTTATGTGACGATATTTACTGGAATTGACTGTGATTTTTGTTCTATTGTTAAAGAGAAATTTAAATTCAATCTTGCAGACTTTGAGCTGCTAATTGTATGTAAAGTTATAGGTTTGGTTTTCAGACTTGGTCTTGCAGACTTTGAGTTGCTTATCACGTTTGAAGCTAGTGTAGAAAGCTCAAGTAAGGAGATGACTTGTAGACTTTGTGCTGCTTTTTTTCTTTAAGACTTGTGCATGTAAGGTGAAGTGCATCATATAGATAGACTTTGAGCTGTTGTGTGTTGTACATTGTTATCATTTTGAGAAGGTTGATAGGACAGTAGAAGTGCTGAAGACTTTGTGCTTTCATTTCTATTTTCCCATCCGGGGGAAGTGACGGAAGTCTTTGTGCTTTCATGGAAACTTTGCTTCCCTTTATCTTCTAAAAATCCTACAAAAAGTTCCATTTTTGTATTTACCAAAAAGTTTCATTTTTGTATTTACCGTTGTTGCTGTAACTTCTTTTTTAAAATAAGAGAAAGAATATCGTCTTTTCTGAAAAAAGAGAAAAGGACGACGTCCCACCCAAATTAGATTAGTGTTTAGTTAGTAAAAGTAGAAAAGGGGGAGCCTTCCCTTAAATTAGGAGAGTTTTATACTCACACAATGTGGTTGAAACTACAATTTTTCACATCTTCTCAGATGTACAAAATTTTCAACCAACAGTTTGCCATCATATTGAGATAGAATTGGATTTCATTGAGATTGGAGTTCTTGCTCATAGACGAATTGAAGAACTTTGGGGTGATTGTGAATTATAATCAGGGCATGTGCTTGATTTTTATTCCAAAACAAGAGAATGTTACATATTAGCAATGATACAAGAATGGATAAACTCTACTAAAACCAAGGTTATGGTCTTCAAGACACTATTCAAGTTTAACCTAATCTACAATGGTAAGCCTTTAGAAAGAGGAAAGACGTAATTTTGGGAAAATACAATGTTATTAGACAATATTTTAGTCTTGAACTTGCCTCTCAATTGTGCCTTTGCAAGGGATATGGATCAACTTTAATCTTCCACAGCCAATGCTTTGAGATGAATTTATTGGATACCCCTACATAGACATGCCTCTTCAATGCAACTACTAGTTCACCACTCTTTACTTTTTTGAGATTGTGTGCCTTAGTTTGTAGTCTTCTCACTAGGATTGCATAGGAGTCCAAAGTCTTGTGCTCTTTATTTCAGTACAAACGGATAGCCCCTTAGTATATCATCTCAAAAAAGTTTGTTACCCAAACCTGGCCCCTTGAGTGTATCTTCAATCTCACTTTCTATATCCAAAAACTTAGATCCTTAAGTTATTTTAGTTTTAAGGCCGTGCAAAATACCCTTATTTGGGTTTTGTTCTTCAAAGAGGAGTTAATTGTATTGCACCCCTGTGAAATTAGTCTTTTGAACATGTCGTTATTGTGCCTTTCTAAGGTCATTTATCAAGGTCATTAGAGACAATCTAAGAGGAAGAAAGCTAGACTTAGGATTTGTGCAAGCTAGTAGGGTATGATTGAAAGACCCTACATTAGCCATGATAGGTGATTGATAAGTGGAGAATACATACAAATTGTGCCTAGCTAGTGATGTTGAAACTATAGCAGTAAAAATCTTTTGGAGAAAAGATTAGCAAACCAAAAGATTAAGATTTTACAAAAAACGGAATTTAATCGAGAAAAATTTTGGATTTTCAAAAAAGGTAAAAAATGCAAAAAAAAAACATGTTTTACTTTTTTAAATTAAGGCATTTAATTAGCATAGAGATATAGAGAGGAGTCAAAATTGAGAGTTTATTCCATAAACTGTGGAATATAGATTTTTATTATTTATGTTCATATTGTTGACTACATTGCAACCAATCAATCAAGTCCAAAATATAAATGTAATCACCAGTTCAAATAGCTGATCCCCTTCATATATATTTATTTTCACAAGCCCTCTTTAATAAAATTTGATATCTAAGCATTGGTGATCCTCAACATATGAATTGAACTAGAAATGTAATCTTTGCACAAAAATCCAAATCCTTAAACTTTCAATCTATTTTGCACAAGCAAACTTGGAAAATCTTCACCTTCAGCATCAAATCATCCCCTGCAAATCTCTGTAGCACTCGAGCTAAGATTTTGAATGAATCTCATCTTATTGACCAAGGAGGATCTCCCACCACCATAGCCAATCTTCTTCAAAAGGGTTTTGTCCTCTGAAAATTTGAGACGAACTAGGTTCAATCTCACAAACCGTCAAGGGTTTCACCAGAGAGAAATAACCAGTGTTCCACAGGCGTTGGGGATGGGGGGACGCGGGGACGCGTCTCCGAGACGGTGGGACTGTTGATGTGTTTTTAATGCACATGCGAACACAGAATAAAATACCTAAAGGTACCTTATCCTCTCTTGAGCAAAGTTTCCTGACCGCTGAAGATCTCGCCGAAGGATCGGTCGAGGCAACTCCAAGGTTCTTGTATGTAGGTTCTCTACTCGTGGATAAGCTCTCTGTGGTATGATGTGATTTTGCTGGAATCACAAGGGGACTTACACTTGAGGACCTAAACGTCTGATTTGCTGGAATCACAGGTCCTACTAACTAATTGGAAGACAAACAAATGACAAAAGATGCAGAGTTCGGGAAGTCTACTCTACTACCTAGAATGCGAGAAGATGGATGAACAACTAGGTGGAGTCCTACTGGGCTGGGTCTCACCATCAAGTTGAACAATTCAACACCAACTCAGTGTGATCTTCTGGGGGATGCTTCAAATATATTCAAATCAGACACCATCAAATATTGATCATCATTCAAGATAATGCATGAGCAATAGACGTGTAACGACTTGAGATTAAGCTCATTTTATGCCAGTTGACCATGCAGGGTGCACTTACAATCAGTAAGAGGCTAGTGGTATGGATTAGACGGATTCCACACAGGTGCATTCAACAACTTCTTTCATTCAATTTAATTATCTATCATCTAAAATGAAGATTCAACAAGAGACCATGCATATTGCAACGAAGCAACATATTTCACCATATCTTCAATGAAAAAAAAGTCTTTACAATTAAGGCAACAATGTCATGTCTTCTCTTCCTAGTCTACTCTAATTGCTATTCTATTTGCTATTCACCGACTATCAACTATTTACTAACTATTCTCTATTAGCTAACCATTAGCCTTTACAAATGAGGAGCCAGGGCTTATATAGTGCTCTCAATACAATTCAATGGCCGAGATTTTACAATGAAACCCCTAATTAAGGTTTGTTACAACAACTCAATTCTAGCCAATGAAATAATTGCATTATTTGGACACATGTCTTCTCTGGAATATTCAACCAATGGATAACAAGGGTAGGTACATCGATGTTAGTGCCATCTTTGATGAGTTAGGTACATTGAATCTGGATACGCTGAGGTGGACCAATCCGACTGGAGGAGTGATGACTGGGATGCCACCTTGTCTGACACTTGCAACTTGGTAGATATTCAATTTGATGATGCTGAGAAGCCAACTTTAGTTAACTCTTTTGAAACTGTCTGCTTCTCCAACGGACCCTTGCTCTGACCTCCTTTGTCTTTGATGTGCAGGATGGATGGTGTACTTTTCCTTGGAATGCTGGACTGGAAGATGTCGTCCCTGATGATGCTAGACTGGAGAAGGTCGTCCTTGTTGATGCTGGACTGGAGAAGGTCGTCCTTGTTGATGTTGGACTGGAGAAGGTCGTCCTTGTCTTGGTCTGGTCTTCTTTCATCTGCAAGACAAACCATAAGATGATTAAGGACACATAATATATTTATTCTAACATAGCATTTTATACCTTAAATCATCAACAAGAAGACATCAAAATGAAGTTTGTTCAAGATTCTTTCTAGGGACAGGCCCTATAAGAATTTTGCCCTGGACCCTCTGGAAGGGTCAGGAGCGAAATCTGCATTCCTGGCTCAAATTGTTCTCACTTTGCAACCGTACTTGCTTAGATACGTGCCCAAGGACGCCCTCATTCTCAACCAAAACCAATCTTGATGCAAATTTGGGGCAAAAGAGAGGTTTTTAAGAATTTTGCTTTGGACCCTTTGGAAGGGTCAGGAGCGAAATTCACTTTTTAGGACAAAATCTATCATGCTTCCTCTCCAAAATACCTTCCAAGGCGAGCACACACTAGTTTTCCTTCCTCCAGAGCCCAGGGATCCACGCCTTGACCTCTGTCATGAGCAATTTGAGTGAAATTGGGAATTTTGCTCTGGACCCTCTGGAAGGGTCAGGAGCGAAATTCACCTTTTAGGTCACAACTCTTCATTTTCTTCACTTCAATTCATCTTGCAGGGAAAAGTAACATCATTTCAATCTCAACTACGCCTTAGGACTCCTAGTCTTGACTTGACACAAGGAGGAAATAGGTAGATGAAGAATTTCGCTCTGGACCCTTTGGAAGGGTTAGGAGCGAAATTCACACTTTTGAAGGTCAAACATCTTTCCAAGGCATTCCAAATAGCTTTTCTCACCCTAGTCTAGGCTTGACTTAGCACAAAATTTGGAGGATAAGATGGTTTTTAGGATTTTCGCTCTGGACCCTTTGGAAGGGTTAGGAGCAAAAATCTTATTTTAGGCTTATTTCCTCATCTTTTCAACTCCAATCCACCTCCAAGATCAAGGACACATCGCCTCACTCCTATCTAGGCAATAAAAACCAAAAACTTGACTTGATTTGCAAGGAAAAAAGGGTGATCCTAGGAATTTCGCTCTGTACCCTTTGGAAGGGTTAGAAGCGAAATTCTCATTTTGGCTTCAAAATTTGCATTCTTGGTGACTAAAATCCACTCTAAGGCAATCCAAATGACTTCTCTAACCCTTGTCCAGGTTTGACTTTGCTCAAATTTTGGAAGAAAAGATGGTTTTTAAGATTTTCGCTCTAGATCCTTTGGAAGGGTCAGGAGCGAAAATCACTTTTTAGGCTCAATTCCTTCACATTTGATAATCGTTGATAAGTCAAAGTTTTTTCTAAGGACCTCTCCCATCAAAACTCACCTTAGTCAGCACTAGGCTTGGCACAAAATTGGGAAAAAAGGTGGTTTTGAGAAAATTCGCTCTGGACCCTTTGGAAGGGTTAGGAGCAAAATTCTCATTTTGAGCTCATTTCTTCATATTTGATGACTCTTGACAATTCAAGGACATGCCTAAGGACACCTCTAACCTTGACCCACACTAGACTTGGCATAAATTTGAGGGAAAAGATAGGTTTTGCACAATTTCGCCCTGGACCCTTTGGAAGGGTCAGGAGCGAATTTCCCTTTCTAGCCCAAAATCATAATTTTTTGAGACAAAAATCCATTCAAGGGCAATCTCAAGGGCTTGACTAGGCTTGACTTGGCACAAATTTTGGAGAAAATGATGGGTTTTAGGACTTTCGCTCATTCCTCCATCATTTCAACTTGAATCCACCTTAAAAGGCAAGAAAACACTTGTCCTCACTCACCCAAGCTACAAAAACCCTTTGGAAGGGTCAGGAGCGAAAATCTCATTCTTGACTTGATCCTTCATCTTTTCACCTCCAATCTTCCTAGAAGGTAACTAAACATCATTCTCATGCAAGGGACAAAGTCCTAAGGTCAAAAAGGTAAGATTGTGAGGGATTTCGCTCTGGACCCTTTGGAAGGGTCAGGAGCGAAATTCACCTTCTTGGCTAGAATCCTTAATTTTTTCAAAGCTTTGAAACATTTCCAACGTCCAAACATGTCCACTCTTCCCTTCAAGATGCCTTACAAATCAAAATTTGGTCAAATAAGGCAAGAAATGAGTCTTAGGTTGATTTTCGCTCTGGGCCCTTTGGAAGGGTCAGAAGCGAAAATCACAATTTGGGCTTGATTGCTCATTTTTCAAACTTCAATTTTCTCCTAGAGGCAAATATAGATCGTTTTCCATCTAAGGAGCAAGGTTTCAAGCTAAAACAAGGGAGCAAATGAAGTTTATAGGGAATTTCGCTTTGGACCCTTTGGAAGGGTCAGGAGCTAAAATCTTGTTTTTTCAAAGCTTCTAACTCCCTCTCAAGGCAAAAACATACCCATTCATCCTCCATCAAGCCAACGCCTAGCCAAAATAAGGAAGAAAACATGAGTCATAAGGATTTTCGCTCTGGACCCTTTGGAAGGGTCAGGGGCAAAAATCATGTTCTTGGCTAAAATCTTCACCTCATCCACCTTTACTCACCTCCTAAGGCTAGAACATGTCAAGACACCCCCAAACATGCCTTAGAAACTAGGAAATTGGTCTTGACATGTGAGAAATTTAGGTGTATAAGGATTTTTGCTCTGGACCCTTTGGAAGGGTCAGGAGCGAAATTCACTATTTGGCTCAAAATCCTTCACTTTTCAATGCTTTCAAACATTTCCAAAGGCCAAACATGTCCACTCTTCCTTTCAAGATACCTTGCAAGTCAAAATTTGGTCAAACAAGGAAGAGAATGAGGTCTAAGAAGATTTTCGCTTTGGACCCTTTGGAAGGATCGGCTGCAAAAATCATGATTTGGGCTTGTTTGTTCAATTTTCAAACTTTCAATCTCATTTTGGAGCAAACATAGATCATTCCTCATGCATCTCCACCAAGATCTTGACTTTGGCTAAAGGAAAAATGAGTGTTTTCAAGAATTTCGCTTTGGACCCTTTGGAAGCGTCAGGGGCGAAATTCATCTTCTTGGCTAAAATCCTTCATCTCCTCTACCTCAAGTCGCTCTCTAAGGCTTAGAACAAGTCAAAATACTTCCATACATGCCTTAGGACTCAAAACTTGGCCTTGATAAGTGAGAAATTGAGGTTTAGGGGGATTTTCGCTCTGGACCCTTTGGAAGGGTCAAGAGCGAAATTCCTAATCTTGGCCAAGATCTTGACTTCATTTTCACATTTGTTCATTCAAACAAGCGTTTTTACCTTCATTCAAGCCTGGGAATGCGTTAGTTCTAGGTTTTGGTCAAAGTAGAATGTCTTATGGAGAATTTCGCTCTGGACCCTTTGGAAGGGTCAGGAGCAAAATTTGACATTTTGGTCTCTCTGTCAGGATCATTTTATGGAATATAACATTTAAGTGTTCTTATACTTTAAGTCATATTCCATATATACTGTCAGGATGTTTGAGAGTGGTTTCGGACCTCCAGGAGTTATATTGCAAAATCTAGTTTTTGGAGGATTCTTCAGTTTTCCAGACTTAGTCAAATTTCAGGATTAAGACATTCCAGACTTAGCCAAATTTCAGGATCAAGACATTCTCGACGGCCAAATTTCAGGGCATTTGAAGATCAAGATGACATTCCAGACTTCATCACTCACCAACTTGACCTAGCTTGGACCTTCAAGAATGATACTCACTCACCAAGCAAGACACAATTAGCAACAAGAGCAAAACCAGGCCCTAAGGAAGACTTTCAAAGAAACCCTAATTCTGGGGTCCCAAAGACTCAACCTAGCTCAAGCAGATCCTGCCATCCAGGTGATCCCCTTGGCGACACTCGAAAAGCAAAGGCTAACAGACAAAACTCTAAGACCCAGAAAGCAAAACCCCACAAAGCGAAAAAAGTAGGGGTCCCCATTTGCAATGGGGCAATGTGTGAATACATCACAACAGGGACCAAGGGTCTAAATTTGGGGATGACGGGGGGACGGCGGGGGGTGGCGAGGTGGTTGTGCTCATATACTTATACATATAGTACTTGAAAAACTAGTTTTGAAAAGATGTTTAACAATATAACAGTATAAGAATTAGATTTCAAATGAAACTATAGGAAATACCAAGATTACTTAGATTAGTAATACGTAACTAATTGCTAAAAGTAAATAAAATTTGATAAATGAAATTGTCAAATTGGAGATTTCTCATTTCTATCATATGAATATCGAAAAAGGAAAATGAAAATACGAATATCTGATGCCATTGCAAAGTCTATAATAATAAAGATGATTACATGATTCATCATTACAATGAGTAGCCAAATACTAATACGTGTAGCAATAGCATTACAAAAGAGACTAGAGTCAAATACAAAATGACAAAACTGAAAACTCAAAATGTAGCTAATGGAGGCCTCTAATCATCTGCGAACTCCTCCTCACTGGAACTGCTGGACTCCTAAAGATCAAGGTCCCTCAACCTCACACCAACTAGCCCTGCATCTGAAGTGGTAGGATCATCCTCATCAATCTGTGAAGGCTCCTCTAGCTCTACATCCCATCGTGCCGCTGGACTCTCCTTGTACACAAGTGTCTTGCGGTCCATGAGACGCAAAGCACTGTGTACAACCACAAGCTTCTCTGCTCTCTTAGAGGTAAGCCTGTTCCTCTTAATAGACTGGATGAAGCTGTATGTAGACCAGTTCCTCTCAGCAGTTGAAGAACTGGAAACCTGGGATAGCAGACGGATGGCTAGAGTGGTGGTCAAAGATTTCGGGCCATGACAATTCCACCATAAAAGTGGGTCCTCCTATGCCATGCTGTCTATATCCATCTTTGCCGCATCTGAATAACCTCTAAGAGTGGCAAATCTTCCCCACTCAGTGCGCATTGTGTCGGCATCTTTGGAATCAAACATCTTCTCTATGCACCTAAAGAAACCCGCCTTCACCTCATCATCTTGAATCGGTGTCAGTCTACCTGGTCTAGCCTTGTACCACTTAGGATTCAAGGCAAAGGCAGCCATATGCAAAGGAGTGTTCAACTTGTCCCATCTACGCTGAATGATAGGCTGGATTTGCTCATTGTAGAATGCTAAAGAGGGGTCCTTCACTCGCACAGCAGCCCTCATCTGGTCAAGCATAGAGTCAATGCACTCATACACCTCTCCAAGGTTAGGTGCATCCCCATCCCCATATCTGATCACTTGGAATACTGGAGAAATGATAGAGACAATGTATTTTGCATCAATCCAAAACACATCACTCCTCACTATCTCCTTCACCCTTCACCCCTGCTTTGTCTTGGCCTCAACCCACCTATTCCACTCATTAGTCATAACCATGAGTTGCAATGCCTCTTGCAACTCAATCATTCTCTCCAAGAGAATGAAATAGGATGCATATCTAGTCTCAACTGGTTTCAAGAACTCCTTCGCGAAGATCCTGAAGAGTGCATGTGAAGTGTGGTGGTTGCAGATAAACATCTGCACATCTCTCGCATCGGTGACCACTCCTCTAATCCAGTCTATCTTCCCCATGTCCTTGAGTGCATTGTTCATGGCATGCACACAACATGGGGTCCACCAAATGTGTCTATAGGCTGCCTCAATGAGTCTCCCTGCTGCTCTACACACATCGGCTGCATCTGTCACTACTTGGACCACATTTTGTGGCCCAACCTCCTCAATAGCCTCCCTGAGGACTTGAAACTGGAAATTAGCATCTTTACTATGCCCTGTACAATCAATTGCTCTAAGGAAGTATGGGCCCTCTGCACATGTGACCATGACGTTGATGAGTGGACGATGGCTAATGTCTGTCCACCCATCCATAACTATGCTGCACCTTGATGCCACCCAACATGCCTTCATCTTCTCCATCAAAATATTGATCTTGGAATAGCATTTATCCAAGATCGAGGTCCTCATTTTCGTCTCCCCTGGTGGCACATAAGATGGTCCTCCCTTGGCCACCATAGCCAGCCATCATCTCCCTATAATAAGGAGACCGTGTAACATGAAATGGATTGCCATTGGCAAAGAAGAACTTGCCAATGGATTCATCTATCTCATCTCTCAGCTACACATTAAACATCATTCTGCAACGTACGTTTCCCAGCCCTGGCGGCAGTAGCAGTGGAAGTGGATGGAGATCCAAACATCATTCCTCCCGTCTGCGAAGCATGAGAAGTATGTGGCACATTCTGATTGCCTTGAAGTGCTGCCCTAGCAAACAAAGTAGTAGGCATTGAAATATTTGTGTCATCTGGAACCCCCCAAAGCCTGTTAAACTCAATTCTGTACTGTATATTTTTGGCTTCCTCCAAAAACTTACAATGTTTCACGCCTTTTCCTCTCCAAAACAGAAAGTGTGCATTCACCCTACTAATGCTACCGAACCATTCTATGTCACAAATATTGCACTTCCACTTCCTTGTTCCCCCACTTGAATGTGATGTGCCTTGTACTGATATTCGTGATGCAAACTGTTTTAGAGGAGACTTAGGATCAAAATGACCCCTAGCATATGGTGCCAACAACTCTGAAGGGCAACCTGTACTCGCTGGTGCACTGGCCATAGAACTAGATTGGGCTCCAGGATCAGCCCTATGGTCATCCCCCTCATTTTCAGGTTCATATTCTGAATCATTCTCACTATGAGAATGGATTTCCATGTCATCTTCACTCATGCCTTGGGAGCTCATTGTGAAATTGACACTGCATTTCACAAGACACAAAATAAAAATAAAAATAAAATCAGCCTAGTTTAACAATATATTTTTAAATTTCTTTCCTATTCATTTCAAAATGAGATTTGATGTTGAATCTTGAGGGCAAAATGATTCAAGATTCAACATCAAATCTCATCATTTTGTCCTCAAGATTCAACATCAAATTTCATTTTGAGTCTTGAGATGAATAGGGAAAAAAAATCCAAAAATGACATAGAACAATGAAAATCAGAAAATAAAACAAAAAAAAACAAGAAAAAGTTGAAAAACCCTACCTTGTGCTTGAAAAATCTCTCCAAAATGTAGAAGACTCTTCTTCTTCCTCTTCTTCTTGCTCCTATCACGCTTGCAATCAGCTTTTCTTACCCCTTCAATCAGTCTTCTTCAAGTTTTTCCTCCTCTTCAGCTTGCTGGAAAAAAAATCAGTTTTCCAAAGTGAGAGTTAAATCTAAAAGAAAATGCTTTTGTGTTGTTTTGGGGGGTTGGGTGGGGCCCACGTCCAATTAGGGTTACCCCTTAACCCCCCCAAAAGGCACATGTTTTTTAAAAAATGGCTTTTTCGGTTTGTTTAGATGTGGGAATGCGGGAGACGCCTAGACGTCTTTGAGGAGATGTCTCCACGTCCCAGCGGTGTTTGGGTGGCGGTAGCCCACATCTCACATCTCCCTGGGAGACACGGAGACGTCTCCACGTCCCGGCGGCGTTTGGGTGGTGGTAGCGGGACGGTGGGGGACGTCGCGTCTCCATCCCCCTGTCCCTAAGACGTCTCTGACGGGGGGACGTGCCCAAAAAAGGGGGGGACGCGTCCTGGTGGAACATTGGAAATAACATAAACTGCATAATTCCAAACAAGCCCCTGAATTATCTTTTATACTTTTTTCTGGCACTCTTTCCGGAAAGCACAATTTAAAATTAATCTTTTTAATTAAAAGTCCATTTTAGTTCCAAATAACCTTTTTACTAAAATAATGATAAATTTGATATGCAAGGTCCCTATTTTATGTGTGTGCAAGATTTAAAACTTTTCATCCTCTTTCCAACAAACTATAACACTAAGGTCTTTTTTAATTAATTTAAATAATATTAAGCAGCCTTAGTAAATAATTAAATTTAAGCCATTATGATTAATACACTTGATTTGCAGAAACTGTTGAAAAGCATCGAAATCTAGCTGCACTGATAATGGGTAATGAGAATCAGGGCCAACCAAGTGACTTACTATAAATAAACGTTCTCCAAAAATCTTGGTGAACACAACAGAAGTCAGTATTCACATTGGGAAGTGGCATAAGTGTCCTCAAAACTAACTGAGTTCACAGGCAACATCAAATAACCCCTCTGACATGGCTGACTCTCATCGAGAATGTCAGAGCCAATTGTAGTGTTAGATCATAGGCTCAAATTTATCTCTCATTGAATTAGAGTAGATTAATTCACTATCAGATTGGATCATCGATGCCAATGATCATGTATTTATTGAGGATGAGTACATGTGGGTAGATCAAGTTGAGCTTGAAGTAAAGGTAGTGCAAATACTTTCCTTGGATGTTGCTGACAAATTTGCAGGTATTATTGCTGCTACAGCATTTAGTACCTATTAAGACGTAAGACCAAGAGCCATTGTATACCTACTAATGCTAAGACAAGTGATACAGGCCCCTTTTTATGATAGCTCATGACTTTGTGTTGTGCTTTTTGTTTTTAATGCCACTGATATCTGAATCCATTAGATTTCCTTTTTTTACAGCAAAAATACTAATATTTTTTTATATATTCAAAAATATTGTTTCCTCAAACTCAAATCTGCTCTTGTACTCATTTATTTGTATGTGTAATCAAAGCAGGTTGTAGTTGATTAGTTTGTTTGTCTTTGAAGTAGTTGATTTAGAGAAGAATGAATAAGAAAACATGTGCTTTCTTAGAAAATTCTACATATCATTTTTTTGGGTCAAATTTCCAAGTTTGTGTCAGGTTTTTGTGCCGAGTCCAAGTCCAATTCTGGTAATACTAGTCTCGATTCACTGATAGAATCAACTAAATCATCCTCGCTTGTCTAGTTTTCTTCGGTTTTATCAAGGTCTTGACCCAATAATTGGTTTTCTCCATTTGAACCTGTGGTTTTTGAGCTTAAAACTTTTGATTTCATGGAATTTTATGGAGCATGGAGTTCAAATTTAAGGCAGAAAAAGATTTAAAACTGTAGGGAAAAAATCAGCAAGAATACATTTCTTTATGAAAAATTTATTTGTGTAATTGGAATTTTATTATTTTTTCCATTCCATGTAGGCAACAGAAACGGATGTCTACATTTCATTTCTTCCCCTAGCACATGTATTTGATCGGGCAATCGAGGAATACTGCATTTATAAAAGTGCCTCAATTGGCTTCTGGCGTGGCGTATGTTTTAGCACTTTTTTCTTTTTCTTGTTCCTATATACCTTTAATTATACTCTATAAGCATATTAAATCTGTTTCATTTTTGGTCATGAATGTTTTCTTTGTTTCCATAGGATGTGAAGCTTTTGGTGGAGGATATTGTAGAGTTGAAGCCAACTATTTTCTGTGGTGTCCCTCGCGTTTTTGATCGAATATACACAGGTTCCCTCTTATAGATGATTATGCCCCTACATATTATTTCAAGAAACTCAAACAATTTTTCTTTGATGTGTTTGCTTAGATACATACATGTGCTGTGATAATATAGTGAGCCTGCTGTACAGGTATAAATGAAAAGATATCAACTGGTGGACTTGTAAAAAAGATGCTATTTGATTTTGCATACAACTTGTATGTCACCTTATCAGAGTCTCTTATTGTACTTGTATAGAAATATGAGAAATTGGACTATGTTGGAAAAATTAGAAAATTGAACTTCACTCCAATTATTTTTTCATTGAAATAACGTGGATTTCTAATATTCTAATTGAGATTTCTTAAATCTCAAATACAGCAAACTAAGGAACCTACAAAAGGGTTTGAAACATGACGAAGCTGCACCACTTTTTGATAAACTTGTGTTTAGCAAGGTTGGTTTTTTGGAGAACACCATGATGACATTTATGGTTGACACTTGATTTTTTTGTTTCTTTCACACATTTTTTGTTTGATGGATATCTCTTTCTTTGTCCCAAACTTCCAGGTGAAGCAAAGTCTAGGAGGTCGTGTACGTATGATCCTATCTGGAGCAGCTCCACTTGCAAAACATGTGGAAGAATTTCTTAGGGTTACAAGTTGTAGTGTTGTAATTCAAGGATATGGTATGTTTAAATAGTCTATTTTTCAGAGCAAGCTTAATTGAGGAATTTCAAGTCAGAATCTATAAATGGTCCTTTGATAATGGCAATGTGAAACCATGCTCTGGCTAAAATTAACTCAAAAAGGTTTAATTATCTTAGCTATCATTTATGAAAAATACCTGTTCAAGAAAAATCATGAAGCCCTGTTATTGGTGGCAATAAAAGTCCAAAACCAAAAATTCCAGAAAGCTATGTTCTGGTTCAAATCCAAAGTCCACTACGGATCTCCCAAAGCTTGGTGATATTATGATTTGGAAAAACACAATTTTATATGGAGTACAACAAATTGAATTAGTTAGTTTTCCATATTAGTTATTCCAATTGATTGTAGTTGGTATATACTTGTGCTTAAACCAGGCAGGTCAGGTTCCATTCAAATGGGTCTTATATGAAAAACACTTGTTCAACTACAGAAATAAAAATCATAAAACCCTGTTATTGGTGTCAATATATAGTCCGAAACCAAAAATCGTAGAAGGCTAGGTTCAGAGTCAAATTCGAATTCCACTATACATCTGCCGAAGCTTGGTGATATTATCATTTGTAAAAATGCAAATGTACACCGAGTACAACCAATTGAAATAGTTGGTTTTCAATATTAGTTATTGCAATTGATTGTACTTGGTAGAAACTTGTAGTCTTTGATCAGGCAGATCAAGTGCCATTCAAATGGGTCATGATTGTTCTCTATATAGATGTTAGTGTCAAGTTTTTTAGATCTCACAATCAGCATCCATTTTATTGTGTAGTCTATAATTCTATTTTGATAACAAACATAACTATCACTCCAACCTTATATTACACTATCTCAGATGTATCCATTCATGAACACTTCATGCATATGATTGCGAAGACAAGAATCATCCCATACATGATCTATTTATGAAGAACTCTTCAAATTTGGATTCTCGCAGTTACATTCAGTGTTAGAGAAGCAGTGACTATAATGTGACAACCTTAAATTTTTGTTAACTCTCGTAATAGAGTTGGGATAAAATCTGGATCACCTCTATTATAAAGGTCATAATTCAAAAGGTTATATGGGAAGTAAATTGTCATGTCAAAGGTTCAGAACTTTACTTTTATTTAGAACATTAAGGGCTGTAAAAATGAGATGTGCACTTGTTTTCCTGATTGACAAATTTTAAACTATAGTCATCTAAAAACCAAGACCCCCTTTGTGAATATGTTGGATTATACAATTTGTAGCAAGAGAGATGCAATAAAAAAAGTTGTTTAGAGTCTGACTACTGATAGACAGGATGTTGGTTACATATTTATAACCATTTCCGAAGACAGTCTATCTAAAAGATTGTGGAAGAAAACAGAAACTGAACTGATTGTTGCTACTGTTACAACCGAATTAGGCTTTCACTTCACAATGAAACCAATTAAATACATTTTTGGACAACCAGGGCATCCAGGTTAGGGTTCAAGAAAAGTATCCAAGTCTGAAGACATTTGCCACTTGATGTTAAGCTCTGATAGGACATCACTAATTTGGGACCAACTCATATTCGCTCTTTTGCCAAAACACATTATATATCAAATCATTAATCACATTCAAAAAAATTCAATCTAAGTTGCCTTATATTGTATCCTCCAGAGATAACTTATGTATGTACTGCTCAGAGGGAATCATTAATGGGCATTTTTCTAGGAATAAATATTTACTGGCAAGATTGCTTATAAGCATTGACAGTCAATGACAATAGCATAAGACAATATACAAGAGCCCAATAGCATGGTGGTTTTCTATGCTGTACAATTTTTCAGTAAAGATATATTAAAGTGTGGCAGCAACTCCTTTGTGGACATGAAAATAATTTCTTCCTTTCTTCTGATCACCACTAATATCTGTTTCATGCTAGTTGTTGACTTTGTTTGAAATTATCGAAGGATCTTACTTATTAAGAAGGCCAAACAATTATGTCTGCTGGTTTGCGCAAAATATATCACAAGCTGGAAGCTGACACACCTAAAGGAATCATTCTACAAATGGAAGCGGAGCTTTTGAGTGATCTGTAACTTTTCAGCATTCAGGCAGTACTTCTTGGCAGATTTGGTTGTGGATCAATCAAACTCTGTTATTATCATAGTTCCATGGAGTTTCTTGACAGGGAATGAGAGTATAGGTTTCAGGGATGGGGGGTTGAGGACCTAAGTTTGTGGATGGCGGCATGGCGGTGGTGGTGAGGTGGCACGAATACATATAGTGCTTAAAAAATTAGTTATAAAAAGATGTATAACAAATAAGTATAAGAATAACAAATGAAAATTTGGCAAACTAATAAAACTACCTGGCAGCTTTTGAGCGATCTGTAACTTTTCAGCATTCAGGCAATACTTCTTGGCAGATTTGGTTGTGGATCAATCAAACTCTTTTATTATCATAGTTCCATGAGTTTCTTGATAGGGGGATGAGGGTACAGGTTTTCACGGATGGGGGGATGAGGACCTAAGTTTGGGGATGGTGGCATGGTGGTGGTGGTGAGGCGACACAAATACATATAGTGCTTTAAAAAATTAGTTATAAAAAGATGTATAAGGGATAAGTAGAAGAATAACAAATGAAAATTTGGCAAACTAATAAAACTACAAAACAATAAAGTTTTTAACACATTGCAATGATTGGATTAATGATTAAACATTTGAATTTTTAAGTAAAAATTAAGATGAAAATATCAAATTGAAAATTTCTATTAAATTCAAAATTTCATAATGATGATTATGATAGCAAATTTTCAAAATAACAAAATGGCCCAAAGTGAGGCCTCTAATCATCCCTAAACTCCTCATCATTAGAACTATTGGACTCCACATGCTCAAGCTCCTTCAAACCAATACCAACCAGCCTTGCTTGTGTAGCATAATCATTACCTGTGTTGGCTCCTCTAGCTCTACATATCTTCATGATGATGGACTCTTCTTGTGCGTATGTTGCTGTCAATGAGATGCAAGATACTATGTGCCAAACAAGCAAAGATCAAGAAAAAAACCCGATTATACTCGATTAATCGGGAGTCGCCGAAATCCCCGATTATTTCCCTGTAAAAATCGGCAAAGTCATTGACCGGTTTTCAATGATTTTTTGCACGTTTTTAACGTGATTAAAACGGGTTTTTATCGGCAAAAAATCGTACGCCCGCAGGAAATTTGCAGAGAGTCGTCTGAAATTCGCCAACGAAGGGCTGCAGGCTGATGAAATGCTTCCGTCGGGAGGGTAGGGTTTGTAGAGGCGTCGGGAAAAATGGCCACCCCATATCAATGTTTTTAATATTAATGTTAAGACTTTTTAATGCAGCCCGATATAAATGTCATTTACTAATGTTAAAAAGATTTTTTAAAATTGTGGGATTTGAATATTTAGGAAGCTGCCCATCATAAATGGTAATTAATATAGAAAAATTATGTATAATTTAATGAATATAAAAAATATATAGTCTATTTTGATAAATATTTAATATATTAACATTTATTTTAAAATTTATGGGTTTTAACATTTAATATATTAAAAATCAAATATTTAAGAATATTTAATTTAATTTTTTTTAATTTTGTATATAAAATTTGACAAATTTAAATTAACATAAACACATTTAATACTGTTTATTGACTAATTTTTTTTCTCTTGCCAAATTTCATCTGAAATTTATAGGTGAATTTCAATTTAAATTTACTATTATTGTAATATAATATACTTATTAATCATATGTTTTTCAAATACAAATTTGATGTTTTTATTAAAATTGAAATACAAAATTAATATAGTTTGATTTTATACTTTTAAAACTAGAGTTAAGTGTTTTTATTTTGTTTTCAACCTTAAAAATATAAATGTTTTCTAAAATAGAATTTTGAATATTTTTATTTTGTTTTTATAGGTAAAAATAAAATAATTATATAGATGTTTTAATGTTTTGTTAAATAAAATTTAATATTTGTTTTATTTTTTATTTTTTGAAACAAATGTTTTTAATGGTAAGAATAAAAATTTATTATTTAAAAAATATATATGAAATGTATTGAATCTCAACTTAAATATTGAATACTAGTTTTTATTATAATAACACAAAAACCAATATTTTTTTTAAAACAATCTATAAAAGGTATTAAATAAATTAAAAAATATATAAATTCTTAATTAATATCAATAAATTTGTTTATATGTTGACTTTGTATAAAGTCACAAACTATATTATAATTGACATTTTGCCAACTGTTACCATCTAGTTATTATTTATGTTGTGGTATGTTCTGTGCAATGTAATCTGCAATTTTTTAGGATTTTTTCCCGATTTTAAAAAAAAATCTTATACTTTTGATTTGCCGATTAATTCCCCAAACGATTAATGCTTCCTTGCTATGTACAACCCTAGGTTGCTTTGCCCTCCTAGAGTTAAGCATGTTCCTCTTAATGGAGTGGATGAAGATATAAGTAGACCAATTCCTTTTAGCAGTAGAATAACTAGAAACCTAGGATAGCAAACAAATGGCTAGAGAGATAATCAAAGAAGTAATCCTATGCATAATCCACCACAAAAGTGGTTCCTCCTATGCCATAGTCACCCTATCTATTTTGGCCTCCTCAAAATAATCCCTAGGAGTGGCAAATTTTGTCCACTCAGTATGAATGATGCCAACATCTAGAGAATCATACACCTTTTGGATAGCATTCATGAATTGTACCATCTCCTTAGCATCTTGTATGGGTGTAATTCTGCTAGGCCATTGAATGTACCACTTTGGGTTCAATGCATGGGCATCCATGTGCAAGGGAATGTTGAGCTTCTTCCATCTCTAATGAATGATTGATGAATCTGTTCATTGTATAACTCCAATGTGGGTTCTTTATGTGACACAACCACCTTAATTTGGTCAAGCATATAATCAATTCACTTATACACCTCTCAAAGGCTAGATGCATTAGCATCCCCATATCTAATCATTTTGAAAATTGAAGCAATGATGGAGACTATATTTTTTGCAACACCCCATAAAACATCACTCTTCATCACATCCTCCACGCTCTTCCCCTATTTTGTCTTGGACTCAAGCCATTGATCATGTTCTATTGTAATAACCATTAGTTGCTATGTCTCTTGCAACTCAAGCATCCTCTCCAAGAGAATGAAATACAATGGATATCCACTCTCTATAGTTTTCAAGAATTCCATCTTAGATAAGGTCATGAAGAGTGCATGTCAAGTGTGGTGGTTGTAGATAAACATTTGCACTTCTCTAGCATTAACAATTGTTTGATCCAACCAATTTTTCCATTGTCCTTGAGTACATTATTCATGGCATTCATACAACAAGGAGTCCACTAAATATGTCTATAAGTTGCCTCAATTAACTTCCTTGCAACTTTACACACATTGGTTGCATTTGTCACTTCTTGAACCACATTTTGTGGCCCAATCTCTTTTATAGCATCTTTGAGTATCTGAAACTAAAAATCAACAACCCTAAGAAAATAAGGGCCCTTTGTTCATGTAACCATGATAATATGATATTGATGAGTATATGATGCTTAATGTTTGTCCACCTATTCATGACTATGTTGCATCCACTTGTGACCTAGGATTCTTTCATTTTTTCCGTTAAAATATTAATCTTATTCAAGATTGTGGTCCTCAATTTCATCTCCTCTAGTGGCACATATGATGGTCCTATCATTGCCATCTTTGCCAACACCTCCTTATAATAAGCAAAGCGAGCCACATGGAATGGAATGCCATTGGAAAAGAAGTATTTTTCAATGGCATCATTTGTCTCATCCTTCCATTGCACATTGAATAATTTTGCTACTTGGTTTAGAGCATCACTTGTCAACCTACGTTTCCCCTAACCTTTGCTGCCCTTGAAGTAGAAGAAACTACAATTGACCTTTGCAAAGTAGTAGAAATAGAACCTTGTCTCTAATGACCCCTCAACCTTAGTGTGATAATTCTCAAAGCTCTAATACCATGTAAGAATTTGCCAAGATCTAGAGTCCAATTGATAGCACAAACAAGAGAGAACAAAATATGTGATAAGAATAAATTGTATTCCTATCAATATGCAAAATACCCAACTAACTGAGTTGATTGATTGGATTGAATTGAAAATTACATACAATGTAAATGAGTCTGCTTATAAAGGCAAGGCTATGAGAGCACACAAGCATGGTGTGGCTCAATGAGATACAAGGGTAGGTGAGGGTAGGTAGGAGAAATGATAAAATATTACACAAGAGGTGGATCACCCACCGAAGGTGGAATGTAACAACAAGATAAGACCACAAAAGTTGGAATTTCTCCTACAAGCAACTTCCCTATGTACACACTTCCCTAAGTGTCTCATATGCAAACTACTATGAAATGCATTATCCTAAGTCAACTTAAATAAAGTGTAATTATGAGACATAATTTACACCAACACTCCCCCTTAAGTGAAAATTATGAGAATGAAGACTCAAGCTAACAATGCAAGATGGGTCCTGGCTATGAGGTCATGTTAGGTACCCATGTACAAATGCAATGGAATCTCTCACAAACGAAGAAAGAGAGAAAAACCCAATGGAAAAAAACTCCCCCCCAAAAGAGAGATGAAAGCACACAATGCTCTCAATGATGAATGAGAAGAACAAAACCTCATATGAGGAAAAAGTCTCCCCCATAAGAGAGAAGAAGAGAGAACATGAACTGCAAAGATGGTCCAATGATGTTGTCCAAAATTCCTCCCCATTAGGAAGAAATAAAGCCAATGTTGCACCAAGAATGTCGAAGTTTGACAAAACCAAGTACCAATGTCAATGAAGAATGATCGATGAATCACTCATTGCAACAAAATAAAGATTCGGCATGGAGACACCTGCTTAGAGCATCAACTGGATACTCATAAATGGCAGATTGGTGCAATCGAAGTCTCGCTGGAGCCATGCACAATCTTGTACAATCTAAGTCTCACAATCTAAGTCTCAATTGGAGCCATGCACCAAATCTCACAAGATATTTCCTAATCTACGAAGTACAAGACGATTACATCAAATATGTCATCAATGACAAAGTACAAAGAGGTGTGGCATTTTATATTAGTGCATTACAACATAGCTCATGCAAGATAATATAACATGATGATGCAAATCTGGAAACATGAAGATGATACCACCAAAAATATGCCTTGTAGAATACTGTAGACGAAGATGCCTCCAATTGGAATATTGCTAAGAGATATAAAGGAGCAAACTGACCCCCCACCTTGGCTGTCGGTTGGAGAATGCTACAAACAAGTATAGTAGACAAAAAAAAAAATCCCCAAATTTGCTTATTACAGAAAATTTTGTTTTTAAAAGATTTAAATTTTGTAATAAAACATTTTATTGAATGCCCATGACTAAAAAAAACTTTATTAAAATAATAAAGAAAAACTATATTTTTTTTATTTTTAAATATTTAATTGAATGGCCATTGGATTGAGGAGGTTCGGGAAAGCGGGGGGGTTTTTTTAGCTCGGAGTGATGGAGTCTGATTTGGACGAATGAATAGGCGATCTTGCGATTTTGGGGTGTTCTGAGCATGATGGTGATGATGGATTTTGCTGGAAATGCTCCAAAATTGCAAATCGCCCCTTGGCTTCAAACGACTCTAGATTTGGTTTTGGGTGTTGGATTTGGACGAAACAAAAGGCGATTCTAACTTTCTTGAACCTTCTCAATCCAATGGTGACCTTAGATCTAACCCAACAAACTCCAATAATAACCTGCAATAGAAAGCTTCAAAATATAAAACCCCAAATTGCATCAAATTTCTCTCAATTGGCAAACCAATAGCACTCTAATGGCTTTGATACCATGTAAGAATTCTCAAAGCTTGCATACCATGTGAGAATTTGCCAAGATCTAGAGTTCAATTGATAGCACAAACAAGAGAGAACGAAATATGTGACAAGAATAAACTGTATTCCTATCAATATGCAAAATACCCAACTAACTGAGTTGATTGATTGGATTGAATTGAAAATTGCATACAATGTAAATGAGCTTGGTTATAAAGGCAAGACTATGACAACACACAAGCATGACATGTGGCTCAATGATATACAAGGGTAGGTAGGAGAAATAATAAAATATTCCACAAGAGGTGGATCACCCACCCGCTGAAGGTGGAATGTAACAAGAAGATAAGACCACAAAAGGTGGAATCTCTCCTACAAACAACTTCCCTATGTGCACACTTCTCTAAGTGTCTCATATGCAAACTACTATGAAATGTATTATCCTAAGTCAACTTAAGTAAAGTGTAATTATGAGACATAATTTACACCAACACTTAGTGACAAAGAAACAAATGTAGGTGCATTTTCTTCACTACCTGGACGACCCCATAACTTATCTATAGTAACATTGCCTTGAAATTCAAGGTTACAAAAGTGACAACTCCACAAGCTATTGCCCCTAGATGCCCGAAGCTTTATTTGTAACTTTGTTGCAAATTGTCTTAGATCAGACTTAGGATCAAAGAGACCCTTAGCATATATTTCTAGTTCTTTGGAAGGGCACTTAGTATTTGCACTCTCAATGGAACTAGTGGTTTCATCTCTCTGGTTTTGTACTTTCATCAGGTGCATAATTAGATTCAATTTCACTTTCAACTTCTTCAACTTATTGGGGCTCAATCTTTTTCATGTTATAAGAACTCATAGTCATAATGACACTACAACAAATGATATAAATTAAAATTCAAACTATGTATAATACAGGGTATTAAGACACAAGATTTTCTTTTTGTTTTTCTTATTTCAAGTTGCATCAATTGCAAAAATAGAGGATACACAAATGGAAATCCTTGTTCTTAACCTTTGTCACAAAAATGTGGGGATTCTAAGGGGGATGTGGCCCCATGGTACACTGGTTATTATTGGTAAAGCAATTGATTATTTTGGAAAGAGTTGGATAATGGTTGATATTGTCACAAGAATTTAATTTTCAAGTGTTTGTAACCTGGAAACCCATGCTTTGCAGCAAATGACATATTACAACTAACATTAGGTGTAGCACACTTACTATGAATTTTGTGATGGCTAGCTCACTGAGCCAAAGATCCAGACCTTATATATTTGACCACAAGTCATAGAGCTGTAAATAAATGTTCTCTTGCTTATACCATCCCATGTTTACATAAACCTTTTCTCACATCCCTCATCCTTTATTACAATGTAACCACAATTCCTCTTTTTTACACAACAAACGTTCCCAATATAGTAATTTGTACATTATATCTGGTAAAGTGCATCTTATTCTCCCTCAAAAGGTGTTAGAATTTATGAGGGCATGTCCCCAATTAGATTCTGCAAGAAAGACAGGGGAGCTCTAAGTTAGTCAAGAAAACTCTTATTGGAGTGTCAATGTAAGGGTGGTGTTGGTGAAAGTCTATCTTAGATGAAAGATGATGTCAGGAGTTTATAAGAGATGATGGAAGGTGTTAGCAAAAAAATTGTTTATACATTTAGAAAAATTAATGCTTAGTCATTCCTGACTGTCCCATAACACACCCAAAGTGGTTGTGGCATTAATAAAATTGTTCTTCATGTTCCATCCCCTTAAACTTCCACAATACTGCCACCATCAACAGACCATACATCCAGTACCTCCATTTGTCACTACAACACACTGCATAGACAATCTGCTCTGTGGGAAAACATACTGCAGCTATCTCTTTTTGCAGGTGAGAATTCAGATTAGCGTGATGTTGACGTGGATAAAATCGTATCGCTACAACTCTCTTCGGCCAACGCAGATTAGAAAGTTCCTGCTGAGTATCCTATCCTCTTTTGTGTAAGGAATCCCTAATGCTGTTTTAGTTGATCAAAGGGGACAACCTCAAGGTTCCAAATGTCAGTTCATGACTGCAGGATAGCTCAACGGTTTAATGTGCATTGCTGGGAGCACAAGGGGACTTATGTTCGCAACAAGTTGGTCTACATCTAAAATGATGTTGCGTTTCTCAAGCTGGGGAATAAAAGCAAAGGAGAAGGGTTTAGGAGACCTAAAATCAACAAGACTGGTATGCGAGTAGAAAGATTCAACATAACCAATCCCTGCTCGGCCAGAATAACTCACAACCTCACAAGAACGGTGCAATCTTCAAGGGGACTTATAAGATTTTTCAGACTGCAGGTACATGCCTAAGCACCCAGTTCTGGCACAGCTCAGACAGACACCTGCAATTGAACTAAACACAATTTTAAAGGCTCAGTCTAACCATACACAGGGATACATAATCAGCATATCCCCAATGGTATGAACCCGAATCCATCAAATACCTGCACACCAGTAAGAATCTATCTAAACCTGCTGAAGAAACCAATGCAAGCAGAATAAAACCAAGATGATAAACACCAAATCAATGTCCATATATTGATTTAAGCTGCTATTACAGCAATTTCTACAACAGTTCTACTCTATTCCTAACTACTACTAAAATCTATTTTTCTACCAAAAAGCTCTAAAAATCTAACCCTTTACAAGAGAAAGGCCTCAGCCTTTTATAGATTTTACAATTCTGAATCAAGGCTCAAGATTGACTGCATCCAACAATCCTGATCTGTCTTCTAGAACTTGATAGCTTTAACCCATGCCCATTTAATCCTTAGTTATCCCCCAAACCACTTTCTCAACTACCTACCACTATTTGGCTTTAATTCGGTCAACCAGGGAGTTGGAAATAGTTGACCGGTGTCCCCTCATTTTAAAATATCTTCAACGAGCCCCACAGGTAGTCATGTACAATATAGCATTTTAGTTTTTAAACTGATTTTCTGGAATTTCTTCCAGCTGTGCATTTCTGAGAATGCACGCACTCGTTGCATTCTGAATGTTCTTTGTCTTTGATCTTGAGGGGGGATCTCAACTTTGCGATTCAAGTGATGACACGCTTCTCCGTGCTTCGTCCTGCGCACTGTGGTGCGTTCTTGCATTTCCGCTTCCGATAGTAATCACGATCAGGTCTCCTTGACGTCGTTGATCTGCAAACAATCAATTTCCATTCTGGATTAATCATTTTGAAAAAATTAAATAAATTAATTTAACAAATATTAAATTTAACTTTATATTCCTTGTTGAAGAAAATTCGGCTTTGTGAGTGAAAGTGTGAGACTTTGTTAAAAAAAAACTCCCCCTTTGATTGTTCAAACTTGGCCTTTGTAATGGAAATAAGGGACTTTGAGTTTAAAACTCCTTACAAATTTCGCCGCTATATCCTTTCACCTATTTTCTCAACTAAGGGAGAAATTTGGCCTTGAGAGGCAATTTGTAAGCTTTCATTTTTAAAACTCTTTCCCCCCCCCCCTATTTCACATTTCATCGACTCCCTAGAAGGCCTAGGTTTATTTCGGCAAATATGGAGGCGATTTTGCTTCTTAATAATAAAGTTTAAACTTTATTATTTTGTCCCTTTAGAGCGCGATATTCTATTTCTCCTTGCCTCTGTCATTGGTCCTTTTTGAAACGCCTTTACTTTAGCTTAAAAATTCGGCCTTTAGGGTCATTATGTGCGATTTTTTAACCTTTTCAGCTTATGAAGCCTTAATGTGAGATTTTGATCTATTTAAGTTTTTTCGCTAAGTTACTGGTTCGAGTTCGGATTCGTGGGTTCGGCAAAAAAATTTTGTTCTTGGGTACGGGTACGGGTTCGGGTTCGTCCGTACATATATACATATATTAATTATAAATTTATATATATACACATATATTATATATATCTTCAATATATACAATCCATACAAAAATAAAATATACAATGTGACTTTCCATACATAAATCATAAATCCATAATTGCCAATGCCAAAAAATATCCATATATCGCAAATGTTATCAGTAAACTAATAACTAAAGTCTAATATCATATTCATAATTTGCAAAAAAGATAATATTCAAGTTTCAAGTTTCAAAATGTGAATATGTCACAACACAATAAAAATTCAAATTACAAGCCATCTATGGGATTTAAATTCCATATTCATCTTCATCTGAACCATCCAACCCAAGGCCAAGGTCATCAAGTGGTTCAAATCCAGCATCAATTGAACCACTATCGAATGGAATGTCACACCCACTAGCCAAGTCTCTCTCAAGTTCCATAGTTGCCTCGTCTATAGAGACTTGGGCAAGTTGTGCAACTGTAGCATCTAAATCAGCACACTCAGGGGCTAGATCCCAATTCCTTGTTGAACCCACATTATATTCAAGGTCCTTATGTGACAACAAACGAAGGTTGGAGTGTACGTAGACCAAATCCTAAAGGGGAGAATTAGGGTTTAATTATTAATTAACTATTTTTGAAAGTACTTTTTTATTGGTTTTTATTGTTTTTTGACCCATGGGCCCCATTTTTGGGAACCCACGGGCCTGGGTTCACCCAGGTCCTCCTGGGTTCGACCTAGGTTCCACCCGGGTCCTTCCCAGGTCGCTGGGTTCCCTATGGTTCCGAAATCAAACCTACGCTATAGAAAGCAAACCAAACTAAAGAGGAAAACAGGGAAACTAAACTAAAAAAACAGAAAACAAACTACTCTAAAACAGAAAACAAAAAACCTAAACTAACTATATACAAGAAGAGACCGACTGTACAAAATGTGGACTATATGCATGCGTTCTGGACCCAGGATGATTTGTCAATATGTGCAGCAGTAACAGGGCAGTGGGGGTAGTTCTAAATTTGGCTGAAGTGTCTTTGAATTCTGAAAAGAAAATTTTCAGTTGGCCACTCTTGGGTTTAACCAGGACATTAGGTAATATTAACAGTTGAGGAAGTTCATTAGGTCCGTGGTTAATCCATTTACAAGTTGTTTTCCCAAAATATTGAAAATCGAATTGAAATTTTTCAAAATTAACAGCAGAAAGGAACGAAACAACCTGGTGCATTTTGAGTCATGCGGGGTGTCGTGCGATGGGAGGAAAAGCTTCAACAGCTGTATCAGGAGGTCGCCACTGGTGGTGCAGCATCCCGCTCGCGTTTGGCGTGTGCAAATCAGCATTGAATTCCACATCAGGTTGCATAGGCTGAAAATCGATTTGGAATTTGAACTCAGGAAAGTGGAATGCATCATCCTCAGGTGCAAGAACATCAAAATCATTTGCTGCCACAGTCTGATTGACTGGTTCATCTTGCTCAGCACTTGGCAACTCCATCTTTTCATCATTGGAGAGTGTGACGCTGCAGTGATCCTCCATTCTTCTGTATTCATTAGCAGCAAGGTAGGCACTCCACACTTTGCTGGTGATGCACTCCTTTGGCTCTTCCGACAGTCCACATTGGGCTTTGACTTGACTAACTACCTACATGCACAATGAGCAGGTGAACTCTGAGTGTGGGGTGCGATGAATTATGCACCACCAAGGTGATAGCACGCTCTCCAAGCACAACTCTTCATTGAGACCAAACTGGTTCTCAATCCGGTCCTTGAATTGGGTAAAATCATCAATGCTGGATGGAGGACTGGTGATCTCTGGCTGCATGAGCTCCTCTGACTTAGGGATATCCTAGAAAAATATTTTCCCTTGCAGCGCTAGCTCAACTCTTGACAAAATGTGAGGTAGGCACTCCACGCTTTGCTAGTGATGCACTCCTCTGGCTCTTCCGACAATCCACATTGGGCTTTGACTTGACTAACTACCTACATGCACAATGAACAGGTGAACTCTGAGTGTGGGGTGCGATGAATTTTGCACAAGGTGATAGCACGCTCTCCAAGCACAACTCTTCATTGAGACCAAACTGGTTCTCAATCCGGTCCTTGAATTGCGTAAAATCATTAGTGCTGAATGGAGGATTGGTGATCTCTGGCTGCATGAGCTCCTTTGACTTAGGGATATCCCAGAAAATAATTTTCCCTTGCAGCGCTAGCTCGACTCTTGACAAAAATGTCAAGCAGTTCAACTCTTCATGCTCCGCTGTGTCATGAATTCTACAATGACCTACTGATGTGAACTCGGATAACTGCCTGGGATATAGCCACAGACTCAACCTTTGCTGGAATTGGAAAATGTTAAGACTGTAGACAGTCTTCATGAAGCGGCTGAACCGACATTGACTCAATTTTTTTTTTATATTTTCAGATTTATTTTTTTTGGTTTTTCTGGTTTAACAAGGATCTTGCATATCCTAAATATGACATTTAAAAGGTCTAATAGACTCAACTTGTTGCGAGGACCCTGACAAGGGGCCCTCCTTCTAGCGCCAATTCTGTTGACGTGGCTAAAATCGTATCGCTACAACTCTCTCCAGCCAACGTAGAATAGAATGTTCTCGCTAAGTATCCTATCCTCTCTCGTGTAAGGAATCCCTAATGCTGTTTTAGTTGATCAAAGGGGACAACCTCAAGGTTCCAAATGTCAGTTCATGTCAGCAGGATAGCTCAACGGTTTGATGTGTTTTGCTGGGAGCACAAGGGGCCTTACGTTTGCAACAAGTTGGTCTGCATCTAAAATGATGTTGGGTTTCTCAAGCTGGGGAATAAAAGCAAAGCAGAAGGGTTTAGGAGACCTAAAATTAACAAGACTGGTATGCGGGTAAACGGATTCAACATAACCAATCTCTGCTTGGCCAGAATAATTCACAACCTCACAAGAACAGTGCAATCTTCAAGGGGACTTAGAAGATTTTCAGATTGCAGGTGCATGCCTAAGCACCCAATTCTAGCGCAACTCGGACGAACACATGCAATTGAACTAAACACAATTTTAAAGGCTTAGACTAACCATACATAGGGATACACAATCAACATATCCCCAATGGTCGAATCCATCAAATACATGCACACCAGTAAGAATCTATCTAAACCTACTGAAGGAAACCATGCAAGCAGAATAAAACCAAGATGATAAACACCAAATCAATGTCCATATATTGATTTCAGTTGCCATTACAACAATTTCTGCAGTAGTTCTACTCAATTCCTAACTACTAAATCTAATTTTCTAATAAAAAACTCTAAAACTATAACTCTTTACAAGAGAAAGGCCTCTGCCTTTTTGTGTAGGGGAAAAAGCGAGACTAGGTTAACATGCCCTAATCCTACCTTTTGACACACATTACGGAATACGAAAGAGCCTAGAGATGTCGCACAATTGGCTACTTCTTTTTGTGAAAGAGAGAGCCACGGGATATCTATTAGGATTTCTGTTCCCTTGTTGAAATTGGAAGATCAAATGATGTAAGTTCAAACCCTAATCCCAAAATGCAAGTATGAACTAATAACAAGATTGCAAAATTGAGATTAAACAATGAATAGCTGTAAATACAAGGATGAAATAAGAATGCAGATGCGTACCCGGAGTCAAAATCGGACTGAAAATGTTCGGGACGGGGGCGCGGGCGCCACTGTCCTGATTCTGTCCTGAAAACTGCACCGGAAATTGCTGTTTTGCACTCTGAAACACTGTCGGAAACTGTCGGAAATGTTGTTTGTTCGGAGGACCAGGGCGCCCAACGCCTCTGTCCCAGGGACCAGGGCGCCCAGCGCCCCTGTCCCAGTCTTCTGCTCTGCAATTTGATGTAGAGTGCTGTCTCGACCTGTTCTCTCCGGATCTGTATCCTGCGGTGTCGTCCGAGTCCCGAACCTGCACTAATATCTGAAAAGGGTGTATGGGCGGCTATATAGGGTTTTGCCTTAGTCAAACCCCCGCTTCGGTGATTTCCACCTCCACGAATAGCCAAGTTGTTTTGTAAAATGTATTGTGTGTGCAGACCTAGTGTGTGTGCAAGGTCCTAAAATGCAAGAAAGCAAACTAGAGCAACCTAGAAAGTAAACCCTAATTGCTTGTAAATGACAATGTAAATGCTCTAAATCAAGATGCAAAGTGATCTAAAGCATGAATAAAGGATATATTGAAGCTTATGCAAAGACATGAAAACAACATGAAATCATACCTAACCCTCAAGGGAGGAGTACAAGCCAATCTTCAGTCGGTAATCTCCTATTGTTCTTCAATGTCTTCCAAGCCCTAAGTGGATGAATGAATTTGATAAGTGCTTGACAGAGGGATGTTGAATGTTGTTGAAGTCTTCAAAGATTTGCTCTTTCGCTGCATATGAGGTTCCTGAAAACAAAAATTGGATCCTTTCAAATGAAGAAAGAGAGCTCTTATGTAGGAAACCCTAGATCGTAATTTCATCTTTTGGCCAACCTAGAGATTGAATATCCCGCCAATTTCTTGGTGTTAAGCTTTATTTTATGATTGGATTGTGCTCCTAAAATTTCGAGAAAAATGTCCGGGACCATGTGCACTCCGGGCGCCACGGTCCCGACAACTTTTCACCAAATTTTCAGGGCCGTCGGATATGATGATTTTAGAGAGAATCCGGAAGTTACAGGTGATTTCGAGATGTTTTGACCCCGAAACCAAGCCCCAAGTTCGAAATAGGACTTAATTAGGGTTTTTGATTGAGTGATGTATTGGAGGAATAAAATGAAAAGGGCACGCTTTAACGAAAGGGCCCAACTTTATGATGCAAAGGACGATGAAATAGAACCTTAGACTTAATTAATTTGATTAGTTAAGTGCTAAAGGAGAAATGCAATGCAAAATGTAAAATGCACTAAGGCGGGTGCTAAACTAGGTATGAAATTGTACCACCCTAGCAAGTGCGTACAATTTACGACGCTACACTTTTATAGATTTTACAATTCTGAATCAAGGCTCAAGATTGATTGCATCCAACAGTCCTAATCTGCCTTCTAGAACTTGGCAGCTTTAACCCATGCCCATTTAATCCTCAATTATGCCCCCAACCACTATCTCAACTACCTACCACTATTTGGCTTTAATTCGGTCAATCAGGTAGTTGGAAATAACTGATCGGTGTCCCCTCATTTTAAAATATCTTCAAGAAGGCCCACAGGCAGCCATGTACAATAAAGCATTTTAGTTTTTAAACTGATTTTTTGGAATTTCTTCCAGCTGTACATTTCTGAGAATGCACACACTCGTTGCATTCTGAATGTTCTTCGTCTTTGATCTTGAGGGGGGATCTCAACTTTGCGGTTCAGGTGATGACGCACTTCTTCGTGCTTCGTCTTGTGCACTGTGGTGCGTTCTTGCATTTCTGCTTCCGGCTTTAATCGCGATCAGGTCTCCTTGACGTCGTTGATCTGCAAACAATCAATTTCCATTTTGGATTAATCATTTTGAAAAATTAAATAAATTAATTTAACAAATATTAAATTTAACTTTATATCCCTTGTTGAAGAAAACTCGGCTTTGTGAGTGAAAATGTGAGTCTTTGTTAAAAAATACTCCCCCTTTGATTGTTCAAACTCAGCCTCTGTAATGGAAATAAGCGACTTTGAGTTTAAAATTTCCTCACAAATTTCGTCCCTATATCATTTCACTTGTTTTCACAACTAAGGGAGAAATTCGACCTTGAGAGGCAATTCGCAAGATTTCATTTTTAAAACTCTTTCTGCCCCCCTATTTCACATTTCATCGGCTCCCTAGAAGGCCCAAGTTTATTTCGGCAAATATGGAGGCGATTTTGCTTCTTAATAATAAAGTTTAAACTTTATTATTTTGTCCCTTTAGAGCCCGATATTCTATTTCTCCTTTCCTCTGTCATTGGTCCTTTTTGAAATGCCTTTTACTTTAGCATAAAAATTCGGCCTTTAGGGTCATTATGTGCGATTTTTTAACCTTTCGGCTTATGAAGCCTTAGTGCGTATTTTGATCTATTTAAGTTTTTCGGTTAAAAAGACCATTTCGCGCGAATTTTAGAGGGACTGGATCAAGATAAACTGTGTGGTGCTTTCACTCAATCAAATGCATCCGCCTTCGCTATCGATGACTTCTACTTCATTTCATTGAATAAAGGTCTTTATCTGGCCTTTTGTAGGTTTTACAGCAAACGTGATTATGTTTAAAGGTTTTACAACAAACGTGATTTTGTTTTACAGCGAACATCTTTAAAGGTCTTTTGAGGAGGGCATCATAGGCCTTTTTCTCTAGTGGAATGACAATGAAGTCGAGGAAGAAATGTTGGGTGTTGATAACAACCTTTTGTGCCATAAGTGTTCCCAAGGGTTTGATACCATGTTGGTCGGTGTAATGTCCCTAGTAGTTAGAAATCATTGTCCTGCAAAACAGATTAATTCAAGCCCTCCAAGAAATCGAAGGTTTATTTGATTCCTGTCTTCGGTGTAATTTCTTACACCCAAGCCATCCAAGGAGGACCCTATGTCCATTTCTTGCCTTGGGTGATGTACCTCATCACCCAAGTCCTCAGAGGGGACTGGCCAGATCTATCTCTTCTTGGTTGAATTTAGTCAACCAAGCCATACATATGCATATAGGTATTCAGTATATATACTACCCTAGGGATTATCATAACCCCTCCCTTAGACTTAAGGGAGTTACCTCCCTATATCCTCCAACATGTGATTACATTTATAATATATTTTTGCCTTTTATTACTATTTTCCTATTCCATAATCCATATGTGCATATTCCTGATTTAACATGTACTTCCTACATATATTCTTTAAAATGTTCATTAACCAATATGCACATTTATTTCTTAACATATATTCCTACTAAGCATTGATATATTCTCATTAACGTATGTTAGTACAAATTCACTAACGTACGGTTTATACTTATTCCTTAATACTTGAAAACCATTCATTGATGTGTTCATTAAAGTATTCATTATCATAAATATTACATATACATTAATTACATTTATTACCTTCCTTCATTACCTATCTATTAGAATAGTCATTCATTAATGTATATATTATAATATTAATTATTTACATCCATTAATACATACAGAAGTAAGCATTAACATATAACAATATTGATTGCTTACTTACTTGTTCTGTCCGCAGCAGTTGTGTCAGGTCAGTGCTTGCCTCTGATCGTGCTTTACCTCTTCTATTCTGTTGTTCTCCTTTTTCCCTTAACCGTTGGCTGCTTCTGCTCCCTTTATATCTCGTGAAGGGTTGTACCCCTCCATGGGTCCCCTTCCGCATGAAGGGGTGCAGTGGTACCATCGCACCACTTCGTGCGGGAGTAATCGGGGCTAGTATAGTATATAGGGGTCATATTGCCTTTTAAATATATTAAATATTAAATATCATTTCATTTAAATATATTAAATACAGTGTTCCACGGGCGTTGGGGACGGGGGGACGTGGGGATGCGTTTCTGGGACGGGGGGACCAAGGGCCTAAGTTTGGGGACGGCGGTGGGGGGGTGGTGGTGCTGATATAGTTATACATATACATATAGTACTTGAAAAACTAGTTTTGAAAAGATGTATGACAATATTACAGTGTAAGAATTATATTTCAAATGAGACTATAGGAAATTTGAAATACTAAATCTAAATACCAAGATTTCTAAGTTGTGTTGTTATATGGAGCCTAATCAGACTCGGAGGTTAGATTTTCCCTACTTCTATCGGCGTGGTTTCCCCCTATATTTTTCAACGGGGGTTTGGGGGCAGCGCCCCCAAGTTGGGGTCAAGGAGCATCGCCCCTTGCGAGGTCAAAGGGCAGCGCCCCCAAGTTGGGGTCAAGGAGCATCGCCCCTTGCGGGGTCAAAGGGCAGCGCCCCTTGCGCATTCCCTATCGCAATACAGGGCAGGGTCAAGGGGCAGCGCCCCGCAAGGCCAAAAATACTTTTATTATTTTCTAAAGGCGTCGAGTGTTATTTTTCTTTTGGCCCACGTCCAATTAGAGTTACCCCTTAACCCTCAAAAAACTTAAAAAGTCACTTTTTAAAAAAAAATTTATATTAAATATTGCATATACGTTGGGGCGACAGGAGACATATGGGCGTCTCCCCGTCCTTGGAGAGACGTTTGCACGTCTCTCGAAGGACGGGGAGACACCCAAACGTCTCCCAAGGAGAGGTGGTGGCGTCTCCATGTCTCTCTGGGAGACGCCCAGACGTCTCCCAAGGAGATGTCTCCACGTCTCCCCATCTCCCTGGGAGACGCGGGGACGTCTCCGCGTCCCGGCGGCGCTTGGGTGGCGGTGGCGGGACGGCGGGGGACATCGCATCCCCGTCCCCTCGTCCTCGAGACGTTTCTGACTGGGGGATGGGCCCAAAAAGGGGGGGGATGCATCCCTGTGGAATGCTGATTAAATATTAAATAACATTTTCTTTATTAAAATATATTAAATATTAAATAACACTTTTCTTTATTATTATATATTAAATATATATTTTCTTTATTTTTCATAGATTATTTATATTATTATTTTAATCGTTTATTTACAATTAACCTTATTTAATTAATCCATATATTAATATTATTAAGTATTTTTACATCTGGTGATATCGTAGGGGTTATTACAGTCCCGCCGTCTCAATTTTGCTTGTCCTCTAGCATCTTTAGATCTTCCTCCTTTTCCCAAGTAGCATCCTCATTTGGGAGATTCTTCCATTTAATGAGGTATTCGGTAATGGTTCGGTTCCTAAGCTCTATTTTCCGTGTATCTAGAATGATCTCAGGGTACAAGGTGAGTTTCCCTTCATCATCTAGGGCGGGTAGTTCGCTGCAAGGAACCAAGTGTTGTCCGAGAACCTTCTTGAGTCGGGAAACATGGAATACATTATGTATTTTACTGCTTATGGGAAGTTCAATCTCATAAGCTACTTCTCCAATTCTTCGAATTACCTTGTAGGGTCCATAGAACCATGGTTTCAATTTTTCCGTCCCATTTTTTTTGAGGGACGATTGCTTATATGGTTGTAATCTTAGAAACACACCAGATCTCCGGCCTCAAATGACCGTTCTATACGCTTCCCGTCGGCATAGATATTTTGTTGATTTTGAGCTTGTTGTAAATTCTCTTTCAAGGTCTTCATGATGTCCCTACTTTGTTGAACAAAGTCTTGTGCTTTTAGTACTTTTCTTTCTTGGGTTATTAGTTCTCCAAAGATTGTGGCCTCATAGTCGTACAAGGCTTGGAAAGGACTCATCCCTATTGACATGTGGTGTGTCGTATTGTAACAATGTTCTCCTAAGTGTAACCACTTAACCCAAGCAGTCTGTTGCCCTGTAACACAATTCCTTAGGTAGCCCTCTATCCATTTGTTCACTATTTTAGTTTGCCCATCAGTTTGAGGGTGGTAACTGGTACTAGGGGTGAAGTCTGTTTCTACCATTCTGAAGAGTTCCTGCCAAAATTGGCTAATAAACTTGCTATCTTTGTCACTGACAATATTCAGAGGGAGCCTGTGGAGTCTGAAAATTTCCCTGAACAATAGATTTGTTATTTGGTAGGCTTTGTATTCAGTGGAGACTACAAGGAAATGGGCATACTTCGTGAGTCTGTCTACCACCACGAAAATGCTATCCTTCCCTTGTGTCCTTGGCAATCCAGTTGTGAAATCCATAGAAATACTTTCCCACTTTTGATTAGGAATAGGTAATGGTTGAAGCAACCCAACGAGGTGGGTGAGTTTAGTTTTATTGCACTGGCATGTTAGGCATTCTTGTACATATTTTTGGATATCTCTTTTTTGGTCTTTCCATGCATATCGTTCCCTAATGTGTTTATAAGTTTTGTAGTACCCTGGGTGTCCTGCTAGGGGGTTATCATGAAATTCTTTGAGGACTTTGCTTTTGAGTCTGGTCTGAGGGGTCAAGTATATCCCTCCTTTATACAAGATGAGATTTCCTTTAACTTTAAAATCCTCATTTGGAAGATTTCCCGCCAAGATTTCCTTTGTTTGTGGATCTTGGTCATATTCGTTAAGGATTTCTTCCTTCCAGTCTTTTGAGATACTGGTGATGGTATTGAGATGAGCCCTTCGGGATAATGCATCTGCTGCCCCGTTGTTCACCCCTTTTACATATTCTATATCAAAGTCGTAGGCTTGTATTTTGCTCACCCATTTCTGTTGCCTATCATTAAGATCCTTTTGGCTCAAGAAGAAGCGTAGACTGTTATGATCAGTTTTCACACCAAACCTCCCACAAACAAGGTATTGGCAAAATTTGGCCAAGGCGTGCATTATGGCTAGCATTTCTTTGTCATAGATAGAATAGTGTCTTTCTGCGTCGGTAAGTTTACGGCTCTCAAAAGCTATGGCATGTTTCTTTTGCATGAGTACGGCCCCAATTCCCTCCCTTGACGCATCACATTGTAGTTCAAAAGGTATAGAGAAGTCGAGGATGGCTAATACTGGACAAGTGCTCATGGTTATTTTAAGTTGTTCAAAGCCCTGTTGGGCTTGGTCATTCCACGCGAAAGCCCCCTTCTTAGTTAGATTGGTAAGGGGTGCTGCAATCTTGGAGAACCCTTTTACAAAACATCTATAGTAGCTGCACAGCCTCACAAATCCCCTTAATTGTGTTAAGGTTCTAGGGGTGGGCCATTACTTGATGGCTTTGATCTTCTCTTCATCCACACTTACTCCCGCTTCACTAATTTTGTGTCCTAGGTAGATGATTTCGCTCATCCCAAATTCACACTTGGAGGCTTTAGCATATAATGATTCAGACTCAAGAATATTTAATACCTCTTCAATGTGCAGGAGATGTTCTTCCCATGTCTTGCTGTAAATGAGTATATCATCAAAGAATATTAGAATAAATTTCCTCAACTGTTGCTTGAATGTATGATTCATGCATGACTGAAAGGTGGTCGGGGCGTTGGTGAGACCAAATGGCATAACCAAAAAACTCGAAATGTCCATAGTGGCATCTGAATGTTGTTTTGGGAATATCCTCTTCCCTCACTCTAATTTGATGGTATCCTGATCTTAGATTGATTTTAGAGAAATATTTTGCTCCATGGAGTTCATCCATTAGTTCATCAATTCTTGGAATAGGGTATCTATTTTTTATAGTCTTTTTATTCAAGGCCCGGTAATCTATGCACATTCTCATTGTCCCGTCTTTCTTCTTGACCAATACTATTGATGAAGCAAAAGCGCTGCTGCTTGGTTGGATGTGTCCCATTTCTAATAATTCTTTTATGGTTTTTTCCATCTCCTCTTTGAATTTGTGGGGGTGGCGGTAAGGAGTGTTAATGACAGGTTTTGCTCCTTCTTCTAATTCAATGGAATGCTCAAAAATCCCCGTTTTGGGGGTAAACCCGGAGGAATGTCCTCGAAGACTTTTTTGTGTCTCCTAAGGATGGGTTGTATATCATTCTGAATGATTTGACCTTCGGTTGGAGATTTATCCAAGACCATACATTGGGCGACCCACTCTCCTTGATCATGTCTAAGGATTTTCTCCATTTTATTGCATGATACTATCTTTGGAGAGCCGTCGGGAATTCCCTTCAATGTTATCTCTCTCCCTTCATGTTGGAAGCATATCTCCCAATTTGGACTATCCATGGTGAATTGTCCCAATGAGTTTATCCATGGCATCCCCAAAATGATGTCATTCTCTAGGTTTACCACAAAGAAGTTCCTTATAACTGTATGTCCTCCTAGGGTGACTTCCAATTGAGGTATAACTTTAGTGCACCTCTCTATGACTCTGTTGCCCATGATCACTTCAAACCCTCCAAACTCTTGAGTTTTTAATCTTCTCTTTGCTGCTAAGTGTTTGCTAATGAAGTCATGTGAAGCTCTTGTGTCCACTAATGCGATTACTTTTTGTCCCTTGATAGTCCCTTTGAGTTTGAAGCATCTATTCTCACTTCCTTGAGTGATGACTGCCAAGGTACTTGGTTCATTGTTTTCAAATCTGGCTCTTTTATAGGGTCTTTCCTCATCCCGTATTTCTTCTGTGTTATTTAACTGTCCTCTTTTACATTCATGGCCTCTCCCCCATGGGGCCTTGCATTTGAAACATAACCCTTTCTCCATGAGTTCTTCTCTCTCCTCACATTGGTGATTGAATCTCCAATCTTTCTTGCACAAGCGGCAAGGCTTTTCTCGACGGTCCCTCTAGGGTCCCTCATTCCTATGTGGTGTTTTGGTTGAGGTATTCTTGGGAGCACTAAATTCGACCATCCTAGTTTTCTTAATGGCTTCTTCTAAGTTCTTTGGTTCTAGGGGTTTTACAAAATTCTTAATAGAGTCTTTCAGGCCTTCTAAGAACATGTAAGTAAGCCTTTTTTGGGATAGGTCGGGGACCATTACTGACAAGTTTTGGAATTGGTCTATATAGTCTTCAATGGTTCCTACTTGCTTAAGATGTGTTAACTCTTGGAAGTACCATTCAGAGTCTTTCTGGTCGAATCGGCTAATGAGCCTTTGGGTAAACTCATTGTAGGTGGAGACATTTTTGTGTCCTAAGGTAATGAGACCGTTATGCCACCAATTATGGGCGGTTCCGGTTAAATGTAGCATGGCAAATTTTATAGCATCTCCTTCGGTCATGAGGTTGTATGAAAGGTAGGTGTCTAGTTTTTGTACCCAATCTTGGGCGACATCCTTCCCTGACCCTTCAAAATATGGTAGGGATGTTTTGTTGACTTTAGCTTTGAGGTCATTACCATAGGTTTTCTCCTTCTACCTTCACTAGTCTTGGACTCACAAAAGTCCTTGAAGGACACCAGCCTCTGAACTTCTGGCTCTAATCTAGCATAAATTTGGTCGATTTCTTCCACCCCAAGTGTGGCTGGTTCGTCTTCCTCCCTCACATGTTCCTCTCTAGGAAGAAATTTGGGAATTGTTTGTCTAGAACTCTGAGGCGATCGTTCGTTATCAACGTGATTAGAGTGTGTCTCTCTTCTAGGGTTTGGCATATCTCTATTATTGCTGTTTTTACTTTGTAGGATTAATTGGCTCATTCTTTCGAATTTCTCATTGGTTTGCTCCATGAAAGTCTGAAGCTGTTTGGCCAATTGATCGGCCATTGCTTTTGCTCCTTTCTTTCTCTGATATGTGATCATAAACTAAGAACCCTTCCCACAGGTTGGCAGGATTATGCTCTGATACCATTGTAATGTCCCTACTAGTTAGAGATCACTGTCTTGCAAAACAAATTGTTAGAATACAACATATATATATATAAAACTAATTTAACTTGCAATCTAACTTTAAAATACTTAATTACATAATCACAATTCTCATCAATTAAAAAGGATATGAATGCCATACGAAGATATGTCCTTAGGTGGCAGTGAGGCTCGCCTTCTTGGAACCCATCTTGGTTCCAAGCCCTCCAGGAAGTCGAAGGTGAATTCGACTCCTGTCTTGAATGTAATTTCTTACATCCAAGCCCTCCAGGAAATCGAAGGTTAATTCGATTCCTGTCTTGGGTGTAATTTCTTACACCCAAGCCATCCAAGGAGGACCTTATGTCCATTCCTTGCCTTGGGTGATGTACCTCATCACCCAAGTCCTCAGAGGGGACCGACCGGATCCGTCCCTTCTTGGTTGAACTTAGTCAACCAAGCCATACATATGCATATAGGTATTCAATATATATATTGCCCTAGGGATTATCATAACCCCTCCCTTAAACTAAGGGAGTTACCTTCCTATAGCCTCCAACATGTGATTACATTTATAATATATTTTTGCCTTTTATTACTAATTTCCTATTCCATAATCCATATGTACATATTCCTGATTTAACATGTACTTCCTACATATATTCCTTAAAATGTTCATTAACCAATATTCACATTTATTTCTTAACATATATTCCTACTAGGCATTGATATATATTCATTAACGTATGTTAGTACAAATTCACTAACATACGGTTTATACTTATTCCTTAATACCTGAAAACCATTCATTGATGTGTTCATTAAAGTATTCATTATCATAAATATTACATATACATTAATTACATTTATTACCTTCCTTCATTACCTATCTATTAGAATAGTCATTCATTAATGTATATATTATAATATTAATTATTTACATCCATTAATACATACAGAAGTAAGCATTAACATATAACGATATTGATTCCTTACTTACCTATTCTGTCCTCTATAGTTGTGTCAAGTCGGTGCTTGCCTCTGATCGTGCTTTACCTCTTCTATTCCACTGCTCTCCTTTTCCCCTTAACCGTTGGCTGCTGCTGCTCCCTTTATATCCCGTGAAGGGTTGTACTCCTCCACGGGTCCCCTTCCGCATGAAGGGGTGCGGTGGTAATCGCGCACTACTTCGTGCAGGAGTAATCGGGGCTAGTATAGTATATAGGGGTCATATTGATTTTAAATATATTAAATATTAAATATCATTTCATTTAAATATATTAAATATTAAATAACGTTTTCTTTATTAAAATATATTAATTATTAAATAACACTTTTCTTTATTATTATATATTAAATATATTTCCTTTATTTTTCATAGATTACTTATATTATTATTTTAAATCATTTATTTACAATTAACCTTATTTAATTAATCCATATATTAATATTATTAAGTTTTTTTACATCTGGTGATACCGTAGGGGTTATTACAGTCGGCACCTACAAGCTGGAATGTTGGTGGCCAAAGAGTTGGTTTGCCAAGACCCCTCCATATTTCTTCTGGCAATACATTTACTCCAGAGCCGCAATCCACGATGGTATTGGTTAGCTTCTGTCCCATGATCTCCATTTCTACTACAGCTGGCTCCTGGCCAATACTCACAGTGAGCAGCATGGGGTCCGTGGCCGACATACCAGGTGGTTCTGCTATCGACATGGGGTCCATGGTGGACGTGACAAGTGATTTTATTGCCAGCTGGCTACATTCCTGGCCGACGATATTATTACCGATTGTTGTCCTTATTTTTGTTTTCAAAAATGATGGATCATTACATAAAAAATTTGTCAAAAAATGAAAATTTTACTCTATGGAATGCTTCCCGATGCAGACTTTTCGCTCTGGCGACTTGGGCATATATGTGGCCTTTGAAGGCTCGATGACAGACGTGATGGCAAAATGAATTCGCCTTATGACTTCGGGCTTTCGGACGAATTTGTGAACGGTCCTTTCGTCTCCTAATTTCGGCTAATGTGTTTGTGTTGTGTGACTTAGACATTTTGTTCATTCTTGGCTAAAGTGGGGGTGTGTGCAACTTTTATTTTGATGCGCGATTGTGGACTTGTTGATCATTTTTGGCTCTCTAAGCCGATTTGTGAGCCTTTTAACTTTGTTCGTTTTTTACTCTCTTGGCTTGATTGTGAGATTTAGCCTTTGAAGTTCTTTTCGGCTAAAATGGTGTCTCTAGCGCGATTTAGGTTATTCGGCCCATTTGGACTTATTGCAAGATTTTAGCTTTTTCACATTTCGGCCTTATGAGCCGATTTGAGAGCCCTTCTTCACATTTCGGCATTTTTAGCCGATTTGCAAACTAAACTTGGGCATTTTGCTCTTTTTGTGCGAATGTGGACTTGATCTTTCTCATTTTCGGCATATGAGCCGATTCTACGATTTTTAACTTTCATCAGTTTTCGGCTTATAAGGCAGCTTTGGCGCTTTAGTTCATTTTCGGCTTGATTGGTCCTTTGGTGTGAATTTGTCTTTATTAGCCATTTTCGGCTTATGAGTCGATTTTGCGAGATTTGAAAGCCTTTTGTTATTTTGGCACAGAGAGTTAAAATGTGAACTTAGCTTATTTCCTGTGCCTTCATAGCACATGGGAAAACTCGGGCTTTCAAGGAAATGCGAGAATATTTTGTCGCAAAACTCACAACTCTCCAAAAGATGCTGAACTTTCCACTTGATTCGGTTCTTTCATTGTAGGGCCTAATGTCTGCACACGGGTATTTTGATGCTAATGGATGATTTGGATGAAGGCTGGGGTTTTTTGTTATGTTCTCTATCAGGCAGATTTCAAAAACTACGGGGGCGGGGGTCCCTTGTGAAGCAGGGGTGGGGTGTGCATAACGCACAACACACGCCATGTAGCCTTTACACCCTACACTTGGTACAATTGGTCAGGAAACGACATAGCCTCCTACTTATTTATACCTATCAATTCTAAGATGTCATTCTACCTTTTTCTTTTCAGCGTGGACTGGAGAACACTTAAAGATGGCTCTGATGAGTTGTTCATATGTTACAAGAGGCAACAAGCAGCTCCTCCCTAGCCAAGTTACATCCTCTTCTCTCCAATTATTGTTTTGCCCTCTCTTTCTATTCATTTTTCTCTTGCATTTAACTTCAAAATAGCAGCTTTTCCCTTTCCTAAAAAGATATTGACAGTTTTCCAATACTCCCAGCTCCCCATCTTTACTATCTGTGGTAGACTCTTTAAGAATTTGTAATTCCTTTCCACATCTACTATATTTGGTGAATCTCAATTTTGGAACAGCTATTAAGTTTACAAGGAGCTCAAGGAACAAACAGTACAAGTGCAGCACACAAACCCCACAATGAATAGGGAACGAAGTTAGTCTTCCCATCCATGATATAGTCTGTAGAGGAAAAAGATCCCACCTCTATTACTATTGTGGTAATTTTTAAATTCCTTTATATGGAAATTAGGTCAAATCAGAATGCCGATATCGTTTCTGAATTAGAATTCCTCACTCCCTCTTACAATTCTGATTTCCAATTTTCTTTCTTGAGTTAAAATTTCCGACTTTAATAGTGCAAACTTCTAACTTGGCTGCAATAGTCATGTTTGACACCCAACTACAACATCTTGGGCTTGCCCGGGCTCCTCAAGCCCTCTTAACAAAACCCATCTACATGCTGGCTCCAAATCTGACTCCATGGCATCCAATTCATGCAGTATCTATTGTTCAAACCTCTCAAGAGAATGGATGTCCACAGAAATTTGCAACAACCCCAAACTGAAAACACTCAAACAACTGACTCCAATATCAATCCTGTAGATCACGAAATTGCACAAGCAATCTGCACCCAAGGAAAATAAATGAGGGAAGTCCATATGCATAACCCATTAATAGAAACTAACTAGCTTTTGTGTCTGTTACACATGGTTGGCAATCAACAAGAGGAAATTGACATAATGAACAATTGCGTTGATAAAACAAAATGGAATTATTTAAAACAAAAAGAAGGCACTACAAGCCATAAATTCCCTTTCGTTATCAGACAACACCTGACATTGCATCATAGAAAGCATTCAAGAGCAAGCAGAACTCTCAGCCTCACCCAGACACCAGATGTTTTGAGAAGAGTTTAACAGTGTGACCACATGAGGGACTAGATGGCAAGCAAGTTCTGGTCACCAATGCGGCACAATTAATCTGGGGAAAGTGGTCCAGTAAAAAGAAGGCTGGGTTCAATGCCCCTGCAACAACCATGGTCCAGGGAAGCAGTATCTCTATGCAGTTCTTTCATGTTTTCAGCTTTAAATTTTGTTTGTTTGATGTGAATGATAGTGTCACCTCTTTTTAAATATGTATGTTCTCTCCAACAACAATTTTGTACTTAATAGCTGTTTTATTTATGTTTCTTCAAAAAATACAGCTGGCAAACTTCTAGTCTACTATGTTAAATACAGTTGTTCTATAATATTCACAATATTGGCATGATTTCATATCTTACGTCCATAAATATTTTTTCATATCAATATAATTTTCATATTTTAAATCAAACAGAACTTTCCAAATGCCTCCTTGCAGCTGATATTTTTATTAAGGACGAATGTATTGTGTACAATCATGCTGAAACACATGCAACTCTTGAAGGCTGAAAGCTATTTAGTAATGATGAATTTTTTAACTTAAATAATTTGGAAATGACCATCACAAATGACCAAAAATAACTTCACTTGGGAGAGCCATACTCCATATAAATTTAGTCATCATTGACTTGCAAGGTTAAACACTTGATGGCGGCTGGCAAGACAAGCATAATGATGTTACTGATTCAATCATTCCTAGATCACAATTCACAAACAATACCTCCAACAACATAAGATCCACTGTACTTTCACCGATATGTAGGGTCATCTAGGTCCTCATTTTGGGTCCAATTGGTAAGTTTAATGTAGTCTGCCCTTACTGTATTTATATATAATTATATCAGTAATCAACAGAAATATTCTTATATTCAGATTGATATTACATGTTGCGGGCCATGGGCCCTTGTTAATATGATTTTTGCCTTCCATTTTTTTATTCTATCAAATTCCTTTTTGTAGTGAATATCTTATTTTCAAGACAATTTTCTCTCCTTTTATGTGTTTACTGTTTCATCATTTTTTCAAATTTCATGTACTTTTCCTCACTGCAAGTTTAGACTTACCTTCCACCTGTATTTGTATACAGATTTAAGGTGTTGCTTAAGTTACTTGTATTTTAACCAGGTTTGACCGAAACTTGTGCTGGAAGTTTTTCTTCCTTGGCCAATGTCTTCTCAATGATTGGAACAGTTGGGCCGCCTGCCACAATTATTGAAGCAAAACTCAAATCAGTCCCTGAAATGGGCTATGATGCACTTTCTAAAACACCTCGTGGAGAGATTTGCATCAGGGGAAAAACACTATTTTCTGGGTATTACAAGCGTGAGGATATGACAAACGAAGTTCTGGTGGATGGTTGGTTCCACACAGGTAAAAGGCATGTCGATATTTAGTTTTATTAGGTTGTTTATGTTTCTTGAATGACATAAGTACATAAAAATAACTGGTATCATTTGGTTCTTTTGATGACTTCACTTACCAACTCTAGAGAGAATTGTGGAATGAATGATGCAGGTGATATTGGTGAGTGGCAACAAGACGGGACAATGAAAATCATTGACAGAAAGAAGAACATTTTTAAACTGTCACAAGGTGAATATGTTGCTGTGGAAAATATAGAGAATGTATACAACCGTTGCTCTTCTGTTGCTTCGGTATGTAACCTACTTTGTAATGCTTGTTTGGAAATTTACAAACAAGAAATTGGCTTCCAATTACATATGTCTTGTTGGAAGTTAAATATCTTAATGAAAGATACAAATGCCATCATCAAATTAGAAAAAAATAATTGAGGATACTTCTGGAAATACTGACATTAGCAACTGTCCAACATATTTTCTGCATTCAACTTTGAAAAGCTAGAAAAGCTGTAAAGTTGAAGTCAAAAATTTTTAAAATACCCAGGCTTTCATTTCATTGAAGTGGTTAGTGTAACTTTAGATGTAGATTAAGTCCTTGTTTTTGGATTGCATAAGAATATGGCATTCATAGGTAATAAAACTATTCTAGTCAGATTCTGTTCTGCATTAAAAAGTTTAGGCATCTACAGAAATTCGTTACCAAGAAACTAATTTATTAAAGGCTGACAGAAATACATACAATAAAGAAGATCCTGGTTGTATGATTATTGTTATGCTCAGAAGTACAATCATATGAAAAGCATTTTCTTGGAATATGGGAATCACCTATGTGAGACAATTGCCCTTCTGATCTTATAGCACTTGTACAAAATTGAGGAAATGCTGACAGTTAGATTAAATCAGATTATACATGCTGTAGTCACGCCTCAACCTCAAAACATTGTTCACATCTATTGCACTTAGTCAATCATATATGCAAGCTCCCATCCAAAGGAATTACATGGAAATCACATCATCAACCATCAACATGGAAGAATTATTTGTAGTGCAACACAAAGTCTAGTTGATGTTTACATATGTTTTTTCCTTGGGCAGTTCTAATTGATTGGTACCACAGCAATCTAATGTCCACGAGTTCAGGTGTTTATGATCACATTAGCTTCGCCAGGGTTTCATTATAACAGATATCATCTATTCAAATTAAATACTTCAACTAGTAAACTGTGCAGCCTTGTACAAACTTTCTATTTACAGCAACTTCCTATGTTTATGACAGAAAATCCAAGCAGGATGGGATTTTGAGTATTTTGCATTCTCAAATGCACCAAAGTCGTCCCAATCAAAGGCAGCACCAGTGAGTATTGCTGTTTTGATTAGCTCTCTTAATCCGAGCATTAAATATTGATGGAATTACCAGAGAACTCTGCATGAGATGGGGAATATTAATTAACAATTGAGATACGCAGAATAAACATTTCTGTTTCTCGAAAATGTTTGGAATTTAAAGAAACAAATCATGGGCAATCTCAGTGATGTGAGGAAAAGTATACATTTCTAGAAAAACGAAAAGCTACATTATAGAACCAGAGTCAAGGTAGAACCACATCTTCCTAGAGGGTCTTCCCACATTTATGCACACAAAACATGTGCCAAGTCATGGATATCATATGGTATTTCTTTTGTTTTTGGAATCCTAGATTATAGTCAACAATCCATGGTGTTGATGGTGCTTTGACACACTATGCAACACAAATAAAATACTAAGTATTCTATCCTCTCTTGAACAAACACTCCCCAAATGCTAAGTTGCATGATCAAATGGGACAACTCCAAGGTTCTCGAATGTCAGGTCTTGACGTGCTCTTGGATAGACTCAGTTGTTTGATGTGATATTGCTGGAATCACAAGGTGGACTTACATTGAATCTCAAATGCTTGAATGTCGGTAGAACGTGGAAATTAACTTGATTGAAAGAAAAGAAAAAGGATGAGGGTTGAGAAAGCTAATCTAACTCTAGAAATGTAAGAGCAATGGACAATATTTGATGAAATTCAACTAAGCTTTGCTTTGACATGCAGCGAACATCTCCACAAGGCTAGTGCGATCTTCTAGGGATAGCTTTATGATTTTCAGATCACCACTACAAGCATAGATACCCTCAAGGTGAAGCATACCAATGAAGGAATGGTTATTGAAATTAAGCTTGGCTAAGATGGATCCAGTTGACTATGCAAGACACTTTACAATCAGCAAGGTGCTAGTAGTATAGATGTACGAATTTCACCATTGATCATGCACAAAGTTCTTCCATTCATCTAAACAACATCAAAATCAAACAAGTAGAGACCATGCAAATGTTGAATCAACATATGAATTTCACCATATCTTTAATGAAGTTTACTTGCTTCTTACAACAATATCTTGGCAACAATCTTTGCCTTCTCTTCCTACTCTACTCTAACTATTTACTTGCTATATGCTACTGATCTACTTAGTATTGTCTATTAACCTTTACAAATAAAAGACTGGAGCCTTATATAATGCTCTCATTACAATTGAGTGGCTCAAATTGATTCACAATCAATGGCCAAGATCGAAAGATAGAAATCCTTATTAGGGTTTGTTACACCCATCACAAAGCATTGAATTGTTGACCAATGACAAAATTACATTTGATGGGACACATCCTTTTTTGAATAATTGACCAATAGATGACAACGGTAGGTGCATCGAACTTTGTGCCCACATGTGGTAGTTATCCTTTTTGATGGATGAGTCAAGTACATTGAACTTGGACGCCTTAGCTTGAAACGATATGATTGGATAAGTGATGACTAGGTGCCACCTCAGCTTGCTTGATTTTTGTAGCTCATCACAAGTTGTAAATGAATGAGGCACATCTCTTGATACTCAACATTTCCAAGCTCGATCAATGAATGAGGTGGAGGTGAGAGATCTTCCCGAATTGCATTATCTTCTAACTTTGATTAACTCTTCTGAAACTATCTCCTTTATCGAACTTGCACCATTTCTGCCTTAGAATTCTTGGATTTCCGGACGAAATTCAAGATTGTGAAAAATTCCCTCCTTGAGTACTTGATGTTGATCGCTACTCTTTGCCTTGTAGGGTTCCTTCCTTTGAATGGTTGATTTCCTTGATGTAGTCTTGAAAGATCTTGGATTTGCCTCCCTTCAAATTGCCCTTTTGTCTTCATCATCGAAATGTGAATTTGTCCATGTTTCATCATCACCCTTATTCACTGAATATGTTGACCTTGTAATTGTTGAATCCTCGGCCTTGCCTTGAATGCATTGATCTTACTCTATCATAACTTATGTATTCTTATGAAGTCCCTCTCTCTTCGTGTGAAGCTTACTTGCTTACTTCCATTCTTCTACGACCGATTGTACTTATCTTCTAGGTCTGAGTGCATACCAAAGGGTTCCTTGTAATCATTCCTCTTGTGAACCTGAAAAAGAAGCATTGTGAATCAAGAAGGAGGTAATATTGAATTCAATCTTACACACTTATGTCGCAAGACAACATCAACCTCTACCAATAAAATCTGGAAATGAACAAGTATGGTCTAGAAATGATGATTCTTGACTTAGAATCTGATTAAATTGTGAACAAATCTGCTCAGATCAGAATGCTTTGACTCTGTTCTGTAAATCAGAATCAGGTCCTGCCCATTTTGCACTAGGGACTGCTGGTATTTGCTCCAATTCATGGTTGATCAAATGGAATGATCAACCATCCTTTATATGTATCGATCTAATGGATGTGTTTCTTGTTTTATATTTCCAATTAAGCCAACTTGATATTGCAATGTTTCATTTTATTTCCATCGATCATATTTTTAAATGAAATGCCTGCTTAAGGTTCGGCCTTTCTTCTCTCTATTGGCGCTAGCTCATGTCTCCTCTTTTATCATGGATGTTGGTCGGCCCAACAAGTTCGTGTTCTACCCAAACAAAGGAAGTCTTAAGTCACACTTTTTGGATAGCAAAGGAAATGATTTGATCTTAAGTTGCACCTTTTTATGGTCAACGATAATCTGATAATCCTTAAGTTGCATTTTTTCATATGTCAAAGGAAATAATCAATTCCTTATGTCGCACTTTCAAGGGGGCAAAGGAAATTGCCCAACTCTTATGTCGCATATTTAGCATAGAAAAGGAAATAAAAAAATCCTCATGTCGCACTTTTGACATGGCAAAGGAAATCATTCAATTGTCAAGTGGCTCTTTTGAATGGTCAAAGGAAGAGCTGATATTGGTGTTTGAAGTGGCATTGTTAATGCCTTGAAACTTTTTTTTTAACCTCCATCGTAAAGTTTGCGGGGCCCTGTTGACATGTATTTTGTACACAATTATACACAGAATAAAATACCCAAAGGCATCTTATCCTCTCTTGAATAAAGTCACTAACTGCTGAAGATATCGCAAGAAGGATCAGTTAGGATGACTCCAATGTTCTTTTTAGTAGGGTCTCTACTTGTGGATAAGCACCAGTGGTCGTTGTGATTGCTGTGTCATCAAGGGGCCTTACGTTTCCGAAGAATTTCATAAACTAAACAAGCTCTCAAAAAATATCAAAAGAGCAGGGTTTGCAAGAGATCTAATCTAGTCTAACCCTAAGAATGACTCAATGTGGACGAGACTTGGCGAGATTCTACCAGCTTCAATATTGCCATAAATTAACAACTCAATTGAAATTGATGCGATCTTCTAAGGTAACAAATGATTTTTCAATACATCAAGGATCAAGGACACTACCACGAAGGTACATATCCAAGATACAACAATGATTGAAGGTTTAAGCGATTCAAGTATCTCCAGTCGACCACGCAAGACGTTCCTACAATCAGCAAGAAGCTAGTGGTTTGGAAAGTGAATCCTACCAAAGATCAAGTCCAACACTTTGTCCTTCAAATTAACATACTACTTTGATTGAGAATGATTCAAGAAAATGAACAATCATGAAGATAACCACGAGAATTGCAATAAAACACCATAACTTCAATATTTCATTGATCTCAAAGCCATCATGTACAACAATTGTTTGAAATTCCTTCCTCAAAGCTCAATCTTGCTACAAAATAACTTACTTCTAATCGCTTTATCTCTCTAATTCTCTAATACATCAATATATGACAAAATGAAAGAAGTGAGGGTATAAATAGCATCCTCAATTACAATGAATGGTCCAGATCGAAAGAAGATCAATGGCCAAGATTATGACACCTAAACCCTAATTAGGGTTTATTACAAATAGCCTCCCTTTTACTGAACAATATTAAATGCAGAGCCAAATATTAAATTTGGCACAAAAATCTAGGAGACATAGACCAATGACAATTAAGGTGCCATGTCATCTATAACAACCTCTCATCTAGAATCTTATTTCCTTTCCAATGCTCCTTTTTAGCATATGCAATGAATCTTGATACGATTCCTTCGATCTCAGCAATTGGAATCTTGGGAAGATCTTCATTCTTTCTTCCAAGTGGATGACCTGATCAAATGCCTTGAGAAGAGCAGCGTCCCATTCAGGTTCAAGTTCCTTAGTCTTCTCAATCAGGAGCATGGTAGCAAACATCTGGTCCCGTTGCTCATCTGTGATAACATTAGCATCCTTGTAAAAGATGACCTTGACTCTATCCTCCAATTCCTGCAAATCCACATCTGTCTCAACCTCGATCCTCTTGCCAAGAATGGTACGTTGTACCTCAAACACTCTGTCCTGGATCGGGTGGATAACCTCCTCAACATGATTGCACCTAGTACTGATGTCCTCGAAGAGAACTTCCTTCATCTGGAGTAAAGTCGACCACTGAAGTAAACTGTGAGGTCCTCCATCCATGATCTTTTCCTGCGCTAAGACCTTTCTTGATGTTTGTCTGATTACTTGCAAGACAGGAATGATAACATCTTTGGTATGAGCAAAAGCGGCTACCGTTATCATCAAGTTGTGGATGATCTCAAGAACTTGGATAGCTCGGTGAATAGTCTGCATCATCCTTGTAGCAAATTCCATGGCAACTGTATGAGATTTGTCGATCCATGAGCTCATAAGCTGGACCAAACTCCTGACTCTCTCTGCTTCACCAATCGATTGAAGGGGAAGTGCCTGTACGGGTGATCTTGCTGGATCCTGACATCCCAAAGGTTGATTGAGTTGGCTGAAATATGTTCTCCATGCACCGATCTCTCTCTCAAGTTTTCTATTTTTCTCCATTTCTTCTCTAAGCTTGTCTTTCAATGCCTCAAATGAATCGGTGGCATCATCCAGTGTTTGCTCAGTTGTGAGTGGACCAAGCTCAAATGTTTCTACATCATATTCTTCTGCAAGGATCTCACCTTCATACTTGTCTACGGCCGGTGTAGCTATCTGCAATTTCCTGGATCCAGTCTCATCTCTAATCATCTTGGACATTTTAGTAGCCTTCCTCTTCTCTGTCACTTCCTGGGAATGTCCAACAAGGCTCTCCAAATCAATCACATTGTCCTCGTCCTCGATCACAATCACCCTTGTTAGTCTTTCCTTTAACCAATCTGGGATGGCAGATCTTGTTTCTTTAACCTGTATCTCCTTAGGCAATATTTCTTCTTCTCTGGGAGGAGATGTTACTTCATTATCTTCTTTATCTTCATGCAACTCATTATCTTGAAGAGATCCACCTGGTGACCTTCGAGGTGCCTGTCCTTCTTTATCGTTCTGTACCATTGATTCCATAGACTCCTCTATCTCAAATGTCCTCTTCTCTTGTCGAGAAGATGTGCTGGATGAACGATCTTGGTTGGCCTCTTGCTTCTTTTTGGAAGATTCTCTTTTTTCAGGTCTCTCTTTCCTCTTCGAGCCTCTAGGATGGAGATTGCCTTCACTTGCGCTTCAAAGGTTGCCTTCACTTGTATTTCTAGGATTAGGATTACCCTCACTTACACTTGCCCCACCTTCAGCTGGTCTCTCCTCCAAGGTGAAAGTCATAGCTATGCCCTGTTCTGTCAACTTCTGATGCTGCACATCAACCCATCTGCGAGTACAAGACAAGACTAGAGCCATCAAAGCATCTAGATCCACAACTTCGGGCTCATTCCAATCTAGCTTCACTGATTTGCTTTCTCGATCATAGGATGATTGGAGATGTCTACCACTGTCCTGAGCTTGGTCGGCCACTCTGTAAATCTTGCATTTCTTGATGAAGTCTAAAGGCAATTTGGAATGCATCTTTCTTTTCACTTCAAGATCATCTAAGAGATTCATCATAAAATCTTCTATCTGAAACTCATGCTTATATTTTCTACCGACTGTCTCCTCTATATACCCATAAGGATCAAAGCTCTCTCTCAAGGCAAAGAATGAAAAAGAATACAAAGCTAACTCCTTCTCTGCGTCATCCATGGCTAGAGCATTAGGACATACCTCAACTGAATTGCCTAATACGATAGGTACAGGAACTCCATTTCCATGTTTGTGTCTGAATGCCTTCGCATAAGCTGCCAACTGTCTTGTTACCTCAAGTAACACAATTCTGTCTGTCGGATATCTTGGCAACATGTATGGAGGTGAAGGACATCCATGGAGTCTAATTTAAGTAAATTTCGGAAATTGGATAAACCAAGCACCGTACCTCTTTACTAGCTCTTGAGCATCCTGAGATAGTCTATTGTGAATCCCACCTTGCAACGTCCTTGTGATGTTCATCGTGAAGGTATCATTAACTAACTTGTAGTTACTTCCTGGCAGATGATGCAAGTGAACATAGGAATCACAAACTCTGACCTCGCCGGGTCCTCTTCCAATCACTCCTCTGTGAGGTAGTCTTGCGTACTCAAAGCTCCTAATCAAGGCATATATGACGTATGAACTCATGTGGAAGGACTTGGTAGCCTTCAGTCTCCTTAACTGTACGTCCAAGCAATGGCTAATCATTCTAGCCCAATGAATTGTTCCTTTCCCCTGAACTATCACTTGGATGAAGTAGAACATCCATTTCTCAAAATAGAAGGCCTGAGGGGCTCCTATGACTCGGTTGAGCATTGTTATCAAATCCCTGTACTCCTCCTGGAAGTCGATCCTATGTGGTGTGTTCGGGATCTTGCTCAGGCGAGGATGACTCTTAAGTAACCAATTCTTGTTGATGATGCTTAAGCAAGCATCTGGATCATCTTCGTACATGGACCTGGCTCCTTCTATGCTTTTGTAGACCATATCTCTGTGTTCCGGAAGATGGAAAGCTTCACTTATAGCCTCCTCTGAAAGATAAGCTAAAGTGTTTCCCTCCTTGGACACGATCGTTCTGGACTTGTGGATCATAATGACGAGCACACTCGATCATCAATTCATGGCACTGGATTGCTGGAGGGAAGCCGGCTGCCTTAATGATGCCACTTTCAATTATTCTCCTAGCGACAGGTGATGGCTTGCCAATGTAAGGGACTTCTCGAAACTTCTTCGTACTGAAGTTGCCCAAGTTGGTATCTCCAATGTTGCTCCACTTAGACACGATCTTGGTCTCCAGTTCTTCGTTCTTTTGATCTTCCTTCATGAGAGCTGGACGACTGGTGGATGCTCCCGCCTTCGGGGTCGCCATTGTAATACCTACACAACATTTCATAATAAGAAATAGATTTTGCAATGTATAACTATAGATTAGAGATAAGATTTAGGAAACTTCATGATAAGTCTTTGAGTTATCATTTCCTAAATGCGATCGAGCTATTGAAATTTCAAAATTTCAAAATTCAAAATTCAAGGCTATGACGATCAAAATTCAAAATTCAAGACAAAGGATCTTCGCCATACCTCACTTGCGAGCTAACTCTAAAAATGCAAAATAAGAAATTCGCCTAGGCAAAAATCGAAGCTTGGAGCTTTTCAACGTGATCTTCCCCAAGCGAACGTCTTCCTTAGCAACTTCGCCACCTTTGGGGGGTCTTCAATGCCTTGATGGCAAGTTCGCTCCACTTGAACCAAACTCGCACTCCTTTTGATGATGTTTGCACCTTGTAATTGTCTTCTCCAAATCGCATGCAAAGGATGATTGAATGATTGTTTTAAAATGCAATAACTCACCCCTCCTTTATAGGCGCTCTCCTCTACAAATACCTCTAGGCCGACTTTGGAAAATAAAGCAATTAAAAAAAAAAATTTAAATAAAATAGGGGCCGACTTCTATAAAATATTGAGAATAAAACCCAAGCGCACTTCCCCTTTTTTATTTAAATTAATAATTAATTAATTAATTGCCCTCATAATTAATTTTTTCGATTTTTTAATAGGCAAAATTAATTAATAAATGTTCATGCGCAATTTTAAATGCCAATTTTAATTAAATATTTCAAATTTTATCGATTTTTAGCATTTAATATAATTCAAAAATTATGTTAGCGCCAAAATTTGGAAGATGTAAAGAGGTACAAACCATATCGCCTTGGTCCCTGACTGAGGGACAGGAGCGAACTTCATTTTGGCCTTGATTTTCTCGCCTTTTACATTCAAAATCATTTCCTCTACGTTGAAACTGGCAATTTAAATAGGAATCTTGTGCTTGATCGATCAATGTTGTAGACGAATGCCTCCTAAGATCATTATCGCCCTGGTCCTTGGCTGAGGGACAGGAGCGAACTTGCATTTTTAACTCAAATTTGTGATCTTTTAACATCCACTTCTTGTTTGTTACCTTTCAAATGACGTTTTCAACCTTGTGTAACTTTGTTTTGAGGTGATCCTTTGGAAAGAATGATTGATTTTGTGAATATCGCCTTGGTCCTTGACTGAAGGACAGGAGCGAACCTTTGTGTCTTGGGCTCATCCTTGTTCCTATCAACTTGCAATTGTCTTCACAATGTAAAATGATGTCCCTTATACCTTTTTGAACACTTGAAACGAACGTGGCCTTCAAAATTTAAGCACACTTGGAGATTTCGCTCTGGTCCCTAGGAGAGGGATAGGAGCGAACTTAGGTAATTTCATCACATTTGGCGGTCTTTGCAACTTTATTCTTCGTCGAGGCGTTCCAAACATCATTGCTTCCTTGTACCCTGACTTGGAGTGACTTAAACTTGAAGGAAACATTAGATATCCTTGATTTCGCCCTGGTCCCTGGCTGAGGGACAGGAGCGAACTTTCATTTGTAAGCTCAATCACACTTTGCCAATGTTTAAAACTATCTTCAACGGACTCGTCATGCTCTCTTTCATTCACCTTTGACATGGAATTTGTTTCAACTTGGTGAGAAATTGGTCTAAGGAAGAAATCGCTCTGGTCCCTAGCTGAGGGACAGGAGCGCCTAGGCAAATATGGGCCTCACTTTGGTGTCTTGCAATCTTCAATTTGTCTTCAATGGATTCATTACGCCTCCTTTGCTTGCCTCAAGCTTAAAACTTACTTGATCTTCGCCCAAAATCAGTCTTATAATGAAAATCGCTCTGGTCCCTGGGAGAGGGACGGGAGCTATCACTAAATTTCGCCCTGGTCCCTGGGAGAGGGACAGGAGCGATTTTGCTTCTATGGTCAATTTCCCTTATGATGACATTTCCAAGTTATATTCAACTGATGAAATGTACTTCCTTGGTTCTCCTCAAATCACAAAATCGTTCAAATCTTGCAAGGACAAGGCAATGTTGGATTTTAAGCTTCGGTCCTTCAGTGAGGGACAGGAGCGATTTTTGTTCCTGGCACATTTCCATGTTTGCAAATTTCTTCAAATTATATTCAATGGAAAGAACATGCCTCCCTTTATCTCTTCCAATCCAAAAATCGTCTTGATCCTGCAAGGACAGTGATATTTTGAGAAACAAGCTTCGGTCCTTCAGTGAGGGACAAGAGCGATTTTTGTCCTTGAGGGCAAATGTTCATCTTTTTGTTGCAAATGACTAAGTCCTGGCGTTCCATCACGTTTATTCCATCTTCCATCACGTCCTTGACGCTTTAGCTTGATCAAAATGAAGTCAGAATGGTCCAGACAAGACATTTCGCCCTGGTCCCTGACTGAGGGACAGGAGCGATTTGTCCTAAAACTCCAAAAGTTCATCATTTTCAAATCGCAAAATCTTCAAAGGTTTCAATTTACGTTCGACCACATCTCCTGGCGACCCTGCACAAGACAAATGAAACAAATTAATAACCAGGATGCATAAAAGATCACTTTCGCCCTGGTCCCTAGCTGAGGGACAGGAGCGAACTTGCTTCCCTAGGCCAAAATATCATGATTTTAAGGCTTCAGTCACTTGACAAGGCAAAATTAAGACTTCTCCAATGCCTAGGATCAATTATCAAAATTTTCAAAATTTGGTCAAAAATCACTCGGACAAAAGTTCACAATTCCATCATTAACACTTAGGCAAAATTTGGACTTGCATTCGAAATTCCGACTGAAACTAGATAGACTCACTTGACCTCTGACGAATTCACCTCATTTCAAAATTGCATCTACGCGAGGATGCTCAACAAGTCTTCAAAATGGACTGGACTCTGGCCTGAAAACATCAGAACGGAAACCCTAAGGCTTGACCCTAGTCCAGACGACTGACTTACTAAACCAAAACCCTAAAAAGCAGAGAGAAGGACGAGCAAAACGAGCAAAAAGAGGGGGTCCACATTTTAATGGGGCGATGTGTGAAATGGTCACAACACGCCCAAGCATAAGGTGCGATAGTGAAGGGGAGTCGAAGGCAATGAGGTGGAAGGGTGCGGTGAAGAAGAGGGAATGGTAAGGAGAAGTTGCAAGGTAAGGTGAAAGGGATGTGAGGTAGGATAAGTGCTGCATTGGGATGTGGTAAATGAAGGATAGGATCAGGGTTATGAAGGGTAGAAAGGAAGGTGGGTTAGGATAGGATCAGGGTAGTGGAAGGGTATGCTAAGGGAAGTAAGGGGTAAGGGATGTGAGATGTGGGTTAGAGGATGAAGGAAAGGGAATTGGGAAGTGGAAGAATGAAAATGGTAGGAAATGGAAGGATGAAAAATGAGGAAAGATGGAGGGATAAGGGATGGAAGATAGAGGATGGTTGGAAGGAAATAAAAATGGAAGGAAGAGATAGAAGATGTAGGTGAGGTGGTTTGGACAGGGGAGATGGAGAAAGGTAGTGAAAGGAGATGGGAGTGGACGGTAGGAAGTAGAAGGTGAAGAATGTGGTGAAGGGTGAAAGGAAAGATGGAAAGGTGAAAGGGAGATGGCAATGGTAGGGAATGGAAATGAGGGGAAGTGAGGGCAAAGAAAGCATGGAAAGGTGGGAATGATCGAATTTTGAGCACCTACTGACAGTGCTAGGAGAGGCAGGTCGAAGGCTTAGGAGGGAAAAGAAAGTGTTAGTGGAAAGAAGTGGAAGGAAATGGAAGTAGAAAGAAGTGCTTTTGCGTGGGTACCAGAAGTCTTGTCAATGCCATGGTTGAGCAGAGGAAGTGTGGTCAATGCCTTAAGTCGTTGATCTAAGCAATCAAAGGAAATCTTAAGTCGCACATTTGGGGGGTCAAAGGAAGTCCTCCAAAATGGCAACCTTGGCTGTCTTAATCGATCTGCTTCCAACTTCAACTCCTTTTCCTAAGAGTATTGACCTCTAACACCAACTTGCCTCAGCCAAATTTGCACTTCAACTCCGATTTTGCAAGAAAAAGATGTAAATCATTCATTTCATAAGCCTTGAAAACTAACTGACCTCACTTCATCCAAAGAGAGAGATGATTACTTCTTGGCCAACTAGACCTCTTCAAAGTGAAAGGCTAATAGCTAAAAGACTCCACAACTAACTTAGAAGGTAGAAAAATTGGAGGTCCCCATTATCAATGGGGCGAGGCGATGTGTGAAAACGTCACAACACATGGGACCTTGGTACGATTGTCAACATTGTTTGTAGACCTTGTCCCCTCCAACCTATGGTCACAAAAAAGGCCCCTCCATTGAGTATTAATTGTTCAATGCTTTTACTTTGCACTCTACTACCAATCATTTACTTGCATAAAAGCTCACTGCTGCATTTTCCATAAACCTGCCACAATTTTTCAGTCAAAATCACCAAAAATTTGTTCATTTTACCCAAAAAATCGACAAAAATTGCCTAGTATTTGTGTAAAACTTGGATTTTGCCCAACAATAAAAAATTTAAACCGATCGTATGCATTTTTGAGGCACAATTGAGGAAGTTTGATGCAACTTAGGGCTCCAGTACACTTGATATTTGAGGTTTTTAATGCCTCTTACTTTCCACCAAAGCTAAAACTCGAAATGCCATTAGCTGTAATGTCCCCTTTTGGCTTAAGATATAATTAAATAATTAAAAGCATGTTTTAAGCCATTGGTGTAATTATTTAGTATTATTCTTTTTTTAAAAGTTCATCATAAGGATAATATTATATAATTACTTAAGTGACTTAATAAATTGGGAAATCAAATTAAGTCACATTTGATTCAAAAGTGAAATAAAAGAAGAGAAAATGAAAAGGCAAGAGGAAATGGAAGGCCAAAGGACATTCAAAAAGTTATAAAAGAGCATTGAAAAGATTGTTTGAGCATATTGGGTTTATTCATTTCTTGGTTGTAACCCTATGAGGTTCGAGAGATTTGGACTTGGTCCATATCAGCCTTCCTGAGGATGAAATCCCTCTTGAAGAAGACTAGCTACGGTGGAGAAAGATTTACTCTGGCTGGTGTTTGCTGAAGATATCAAATAAATCTGATGTTGGTATGTGGATTTCCAATCCTTCTGCAAATCCTGTATCTGTGATTGGGAAATTTTCAGTACATCCAATCTTTCTGTAAATTTTGTGGCTACGATTGGAAAAATAATTCTGTTGATTTTTGTTGGAGGTTGTGATGAATTATCTATTTTTTATTCATATATAATTTCAGACCGCTATTTTAGTCTATTATTATATGATTTACAATATAATCTCTATGCAAAGATATTGGATGAATAGAAAATCAATTTTCATGCAAACTATTTGTTAAAATTACTGTGGAACATTTGGTAAAATCTGGAGCAATATCCATAGGGGATATTTTAGTGGTATCAGAGATGGTTGTTTTGCCAGCTTGTGAGGTTTCATGAGTGATAGATGAGTGCAACCTTGGGTGCCTGGTTGAGGCAAGGACGAAAACCCTCGTTCGTGGTAGACTTTGATCTAAGAAGTTTTACCAGGTTTGATTGGATTTTAAGTTTAAATTTGAAAATTGAGAGTCTTCAATGGAAGACAAATTTCAAAATTTTGGAAATTTGTGATTGACAAAGAGGAGGTTATTTGATTGTGCTCATTTATTTGGGTGATTAAATGAATGTTATTTTAACTGATTTCTCTATTTGCTGGAATGAATTTATGTGGGGCCTTAAAACTTGAGAAATCTAAATCTATGAAATGGGCAGCTAATACTATTTGAATCGTATTTTTTCAATATGGTGATGGAAGACAAACAGGTGAGACAAGGCGTAATAATAAAGTAAGCTGGAGTTGTGATTTTATTTTCTGAATATTATCAGCCTCTATTATTTCACAACTCTTTTTGGGGCGTGAAGCTTTGGATTAAATCTCATTATTAACGGAATTGCATCATACAAGAAGATTCGAGGGTGAAATTAAAATGAAGAAAATCTTTCATTAACTCTGCCACCAACTATCAAATATAGTCAATTCGGTCAATGCTAAAAGACGAGGAACCAAATATATCATGCATTTCATGGTATTTCTAATGGTCACAACATGACAAAAAAGAGGATCGCAGGTTAGGTGACATGGCACTAAAAAGGGTGGTCTTAATTTTTCATTACGGCTTAATCCATACACTAAAGACAAAGTAGAAAATCGTGGCTGGAGACAGATTTCAGAAGATTTGGGGAATAATTTAAATTTGTTTTCTCTTTAGTGTTGGAAGTTGAATTTCTTTTTAAGAAAAAATTGGGCTAAGTCTTAGAAGTGGCACAAAAAGACAAAGCTCAGAAAAGACAAACCAAACATTGGTTTCCTCCTTTGGACTGTCATATCTGCACATCGAAAGAGTCAAGGGCACAAAGGACAAAGGATAATAAGACAAAAATAAATATTGTTTTCTGTGAAAACGTGGCCCAAGTAAGACAGATAATCTTTAGATGTGGCTTATATTAAGCCTGTTGTAATTAACTTGGAGCATAGAATCAATGTTTTGAGGAAATCGAATAATACCATTCCAGGCGCTGGAACTTGTAGGAGTAGAAATCTGAGAATATACAGTTGAAAACATAACTTTCTGAGCAGATTATAAGTAACCCTCCATAGGAGCCGTCAGTTCATTGTCTCTTTTCTGTAGTTGCTAACTATATTTGCAGAAGTTAAAATTTATTGACTAAGGGTTTCGAGTGCAAGGAAAGAGGCTGACTGCAGAATAGAGAGCTTGAACGTGTGAGCTGGAAGCTTCCAGATCAGCATTAACTCTGACCATTGGTTGCTGTTCATAACTGAAGCTTATTATCAGCATATAGAATTGCTCTATCACCTCAATGTGGTCAGATTACAGTGATATTATATCCAGATCAGAATATAGTATTTGCTTGAAAATCTGTTCAGAGTAGCAGAAAATTGAATAGAAAGTCTGAATTATATCAGTATAATTCGATAGCCCTTGGAGGACACTGTATTTGTGGGAAGAGCTGCAATTCATAGTTAGGGCTTCCATGTAATTCTCAGTATTGATCAAATGTGTTAAGGTTAGGTATTAATTCTCTATTTGTACCAATTTTGCCAATTAATGAAATACATTCATTTGCAGTCATTTTGTATGTTTAAAGCCATAATTTTGTCATGGTTAATTGCATGCATTTCTAACCAAGAAGCTCTATTGATAACACTTCTATGCAATCAAGAAATATATTCATTATGAATGTTAGCTTAAAGCTATCCAAACAGCCATACATCTAAAGGGACAAACAAAATCAGTTAACTAGGCAATCCTGCAAACTGTCTGATATAATATCAGTAGTAAGAAGTGGATTAGAAAATTGCAATTTTTTTGGTGCAAACTGGGTAGTCCACTACAGTGGTATCAAAGTTTTCTAGATTAAAGTATGGCTTCAATGTTAGCAAAGGCTTTAAGTGATGCTGGTATCAAACTCAGTACACAAACAAAATCAGGAGATGTTTTCATTACTCTGAATCAATTGTAAGGATATTTAGGCTTAGTGGGACAATCACTTTCATATTAGTTGGAAAAAGCTCTGGTTCCAACAGTGACTTTTCTAAGTCAGCCTAAATGGTTGAGCCATTCAGATGATGATATAAGAATTATGGTTGCAACTCGTTCGAGTGAAATCATGAGGATTATGGCACCTCAAATTCCGTATGATGATGAGACAATGAAGGAGATATTGCACTTGATTGTAGATAGTTTTCAAGATCTTGATGATTTTGGAAATGTTCACTATTCAAAAAGAATTGCTATACTAAAAATATTTGTAGGAATTAGAATTAGCAATCTTTTAATAAATTTGGAAATGCATGATTTGATTTATGATATGTTTCATCATTTCTTGGTCACAGCCAATGGAAGACATGACAAAGAAATTATTGCAGCTATGAAGACCATTATGGTTTTGTGTATAAATGAGAGTGATGTTATATCTCAGCCCCTATTATCCATGCTAATGGTTGTTCAAAAAAATGAGTGGGTTGTCTCTTCGATTGCAAGTGAATTAGTCAAAGTTATGTTCAATTCTTGTGAGGGAAAATTGAAACCTATTTTGGAGGAGCAAAAATAGAAGATGAGAGATTCAATTCAAAGAACAAAGAGAATACCTTGCCTAAAGATGGAATGTGTCAATTCTCCAAGATGTTTCTTTTGATGTTCATGTATCAATACAAGCTGAAAATGAAAGCAATGAAGTGGTCAAACCAATAGCCTTGATTGCCCAAGAAGTTGATACAAATTCAAAAATAGTGAATGCACTACTAGGGATAGAAATGAAGATGTTGGTGAATCATCCTTTCATTTCAATGACACAAGAGGTTTCTGGTTTGATTTCCAAAACAAGCCTTTAGCTAGGCAAAATGAAATTTCTTTTAATACTGTTTTATATCTCCCCTCATGATTCATGTAGTAGGACTAATATTGGAAGTGTTGATTCTGTTGAGTGCAAATCAGATTTTCCCTTGCTTGCATCTGATTTAGAGCAAAGTCCTAGTGTCTCTAATGTTTCAGATTTTTAGCTTCTTGTTGCAAAGATAAAGGATGAGGTACATCTGATTGGGGATAGCTCTACGGTTGAGAAGAATTATGATTTCATCATGCAACATGATAGCAATTCATTATTCGTGGGTGATCAAGATTGGGAAAGACATCTTTTGGTATCAGCTGAAAAAGAAGTTCAGATTTTATCTACAGTGGACAGCACACACAAGTATGTGGAAAATTTAATTCATAACATGCCAAGAGATCAAAATAATGTTAACATCTCCCTTGCAGATTTACGATCAATTAATTATAATATGGAAGAAATCAACGCGACTTTCTTGCATGTAATTCATGATACAGATATGGCCACTAAGGTTGCAAAAAAGGCCACAAATTTATACAAGGAAACTCAACAGAAGTTGAAGATTGCTCAAAGGACCCTACAAGAAACAAAAAATCAGTTTATTGCTACTAAACAATTTTGGGAACAAAAGAATAAGGGAGTGGCCGAGGAGATCCAAGAGACGATTGAAGAGCTTGACAACATACGTGAAACTTTTTGTTCAAACCAGCATTGCCCAAAGTCAGAAATTAGAAATTTGGATCAGCAAGAACAATGGTTTGAAATTATTGATAATCCTTTGTTTGAATGTGATGATGATGTGATTCATGACAATCCACTTTTTGAGTTGGATGATGGAGTTCCTTCCAATTCTAGTGGATGAAGGCAAAGACGAGCACGACAGTATAGTGTTGAGACAAGATGGGAGATATGAGCTTTATAGTGGTAATGTTGTTGTTCCCATAGTTCTTCGCAGAATTATAATCCATGATTTGCAAATGAGTAGATTTCCCTTTGATTAGCAATCAAGTTTGGTTTGGTTTGATTGTGGACAAATTAATGGTGAGTTCTCATAGGTTTTAATGCAGATGGTGGTGAAAATTACACCAAATACCATTCCTACATTGGTTGATTTCAATTTTGATGATGACATACACTTCTTTGAGATGTTGATGCACTATTTGTTTCCTAATATTGAATTTAGTTTCTTCCAATTTTTCAGTTTGAGTTATTATGATGAGCACTTCTTGGAATCTTGGGACTTGAGGATACAGATTGACGACACAAGTCAGTTTGTTATAATCAGGGTGGCGCAGCGTCAGCATGGTGACTCTTTCCTAAGACTTACTTGGAATCTTGGGATCACATGGGAATCATTAGTTGTTGAAGATGAGTTTGTGGATTTACTACAGATAATCATCAGAATTTTTGTGGGGACAAATAAGGAGGTGACAGTAGTATGTAGTGTTCCTAACAGAAGATCATGGCAGCCTGCAAGATTAGTATGGGATCCTAGTGCTAATAGCTTGAGGACAAGCAATTTTGGGCGAGAGGACTTGTAATGTCCCCTTTTGGCTTAAGATATAATTAAATAATTAAAAACATGTTTTAAGCCATTAGTATAATTATGTAATACTATTCCTTTTTAAAAAGTACATTATATGGATAATATTATATAATTACTTCAGTGACTTAATAAAGTGGGAAATCAAATTAAGTTACTTTTAATTCAAAAAGTGAAATAAAAGAAAAGAAAATGAAAAAGCAAGAGGAAATGGAAGGCCAAGGGACATTCAAAAAGTTATAAAAGAGCATTGAGAGGATTGCTTGAGCATGTTGGGTTTATTCATTTCTTGGTTGTAACCCTGTGAGGTTCTGGAGATTTGGACTTGGTCCATATCAGCGTTCCTAAGGACAAAATCCCTCTTGAAGAAGATTAGCTTCAAGGGTTAAAGATCTACTCTAGTTGGTGTTTGTTGAAGATATCAAGTAAATCTAATGTTGGTATGTGGATTTTCAATCCTTTTGTACATCCTGTATTTGTGATTGGGAAATTTTCAATACATCCAATCTTTCTGTAAATTTTGTGGCTACAATTGGAAAATTATTTTGTTGATTTTTGTTGGAGGTTGTAATTGTTTACCGCTACAATTGGTAAATTAAATACAGAAAATAATAATGTACATGACAAGGCATAACAAACATAGGAGTAAAATATTTCTTTATTCGCACATACAATTATTACAGAGAAGAAGACCAGAGATGGTCGGCCAAGTATTACAATAGATCCGACTATTTCGTACTTACCTTCCTTGGCAGTACACAATATATTTAAAGAACTTGACGGTTGCCAAAAAGTACACAACCGTCAACCAACCGACACCTAACTACCTGAGAGTGACAACTCACTTAATAAAAATAATGAATACTTCGGTAGATAACAAATATTATCAAACATAACAATATGCGTTTTATGCCAACTACATTATCCCCCCCAAAAGAAAAAGTCGTCTTCCAAACGACAAGTAAACATCAAGTAATATTTGGAAAGACTAATGACAAGAGTGTAGGCCAATACTTGTACTGGGCAACCCCAACATGTAGTGTACCTGCCAAATCAAAAGGGGGTTTGGGGGCAACGCCCCCAACGGGGTCAAGGGGCAGTGCCCCTTGCAAAGGTCTAGGAGCAATGCCCCTTGCAGGGTCGAGGGGCAGCCATAATTTTTGTGATTTTTTGAGACGCCAAAAACATTGTTGATGAAGTCAAACAATAATCTCCAGTGAGAGTCTATCCCGCATGGCATAGGTGGCACCTCCATGTACAGCTCCCAACTTCTTCTTGGTGATTATTTTTTGCAATTTCTGCTTCAAATTTGTACGACGTACGGTCTGAACTACGTACAAACCACCTCTCCTCTTCGTACATAAATTCTTCTTCAACTTGTGCATACAAAATCCTCCCCGTCCACTCTTGTCCGTACAGAACTTCTCCTTGGCCACCAAGAATTTCTCATGCTTGGTCATATGGATTTCCCTCCACGTTATTTGCCTTGGACAAATTTTTGATGTTTGTCATTCCTGTGTAGCTTTTGTATGGACTTTTGTGGCTTTCGTACGGATTATCCCTTCAACAAGTTGTCGATTTCGTACGAAATCATACAGTAATTCCACTCTCCGGACAATGTCTTCCTCTTCCTCCTGTACGGACTTGTACGATGATCTATTACCTTCCACTCGTACGAATTGGTACGGTAATTTACTATTGTTGTCAATGTCCTCCCTTTCCCGTACGGAATTGTACGGATGTCTTCATTCTTGACCAAAATGCGTCCGTACAGATGTGTACGACTTCTCCTTGTTTTCCCCATGACTGACTTGGTCTCGTATGGGTTTGTACAATATCTTGATGTCGTCTTCCATCGAATTTTGTACGGGTCCGTACAGATTTGTCGTGGCTATTTTCCCTACGGGCGCATACGGTGCTTCCTGTCTGTGTGATGTGCTTGGAATGGCATACGGACAACTCTCTCCTTCAATTGCACAATCTGTTCTTGTAACGTATGACGTACAGACTTCTATAGTCCTTCCTCCTGTGAGACACTCTTTCCCTTCACCATATGGTGTACGGCCTCCGCTTGTGCAACGTTCTGCTTTGTACCTATGCAATGTACAAACTAGGTTTTGCGCATATCTCTGTGGGTTGTATGGTCTCCTTGCTGTGCGATCCATTACTCTGTAAGGTGTTCGGCCGGTGTCGTATGACTGAGATGGAATTCATTGTGAGTTGTATGGTTCCTTCTGTTTGATTTTTCCTCTCAATTCTATATTTTTTGACAATACGTTGGCATACATCTGACTCCATACGGGTATGATTTCCTTTCGTGTGGGCTCCCTTATTCATACGGAATCTGTTCTTCTTTTGTGCTTTTTTATTCCATGCTCCACCTCGGTATTACCAAATGTATCATTGATAACTTTACATGATTCCATGGGTTTCTCTTCACAGAGAGTTGTAGCTTCAAGGAAATTACATGTTGGCGAAAATACCTCATAGTCCTCGATTTTCCAGTGGAATAGTCCATTCAAGGAACTCGTCTCATCTTCAGGGTAATCTTCCAGTTCGGGCACCCCTTCATCGTTGGGTTCCATGTCTTTCCTCCCATCCTCCATACCAAACTCTCCACTCTCAGACTCTACATTGGAGGATGCCAGTTCTTCTTCCAGTTATGATTTGCCTTCGCCATGATCAGCCAACCTCTTCTGAGGAGGGCATCAAAGGCCTTTTTCTCCAGTGGAATGACGATGAAGTCGAGGAAGAAATGTTGGATGTCGATAACAACCTTTTGTGCCATAAGTGTTCCCAAGGGTTTGATACCATGTTGGTCGGCACCTACAAGTTGGAATGTTGGTGGCCAAAGAGTTGGTTTGCCTAGACCCCTCCATGTTTCTTCCGACAATACATTTACTCCAGAGCCGCAATCCACGATGGTATTGGTCAACTTCTGTCCCATGATCTCCATTTCTACTATAGTTGGCTCCCGGCCAATACTCACAGTGAGCAGCATGGGGTCTGCAGCCAACATACTAGGTGGTTCTGTTGTCGACATGGGGTCCATGGCGGACGTGCTAAGTGATTTTGTTGCCAACTGGCTACATTCTTGGCCGACGATATTACTACCGACTGTTGTCCTCATTTTTGTTTTCAAAAATGATGGATCATTACATTAAAATTTTGTCAAAAAATGAAAATTTTACTCTATGGCACGCTTCCTGATGCAAAATTTTGTCTTACCCTTGGACTGGACTAATCCTCAATCCATCCTCAGACCATGTTTCAAATTTCATCACATTCTGAGTTCGTTTGCTATGTTTTTCCTTCAATTTCGGGTTTTTTCTCCCTGACTATAGGTGGGAAATTTCCTTAAGTTGCAAGTTTTATTTTTTCCTTTCTTTTAGTGTTTGTAGGCAAATTTTAAGTTAATTACAAGTGCACTTTATGAAAAATAAAACTTGTAACTTACTTTTTATTTCCCCCTTGTTGCTTTTTGGCTTTTTAAGTCATTGTAGGAACTTTTTGGACATTTTACAAGTGAACTTTAAATTATAAAGTTTAAATAAAACTTGTAATTCCTTTAAAAAGTTCCACTTACATGATTTTAAGTTATTGTAGGGGTTTTTCTCCTCCATTACAAGTTTTATAAAGTCACTTTAAGTTGTAATACGGATTTTATTTCTCTATTACAAGTTTTATTTTTAAGTTATTTTTGTGACTTGTAAAAGGAATTTTATTTTCCCCTTACTAGTCTTTTGTTGAGTTGTTTAAAACTTGTAAAGGGAGTTTTATTTCCCTTTTACATGCATTTTAAACTTGTTGTTTGCTCTCACAAACCCGTTTTTGCCCTATACATGAAAAGTAAACATTTTTAAACTTGCAAATGGGTTTTAGAAACCCGATTTCTTTTGTTCTTTGCAATTTTAAACTTGTTATTCTTCCTCAAGAACCCGACCAGCTATTGAGGTGGATTTTGTTGAAGATTTCCAATGATTTTTGTGGAGAGATTCAAAGATGAAGAAGGCATTTAGGTTTCATACCGATTTTCATGCATCTTCAAACTCCTTTCATGCCATTTGGAAGATGTTGTTGCTGGTTTTATGGCATTTTGACAGCAAACACGTGTTTTTGAAATACGACGATTTACCTCATTCAAGAGCCACGAATCTTGTCTCTCCTAAATCATTTTGACTTGTCTTGCCTAGGCGTGGAGGTTGGATGTTTTACTAGACCAGTTCTTCATGCTTTTGATAGGTGTTTTGCTCAATATGGCGTTTTTTCAAAAACGTGGCTAGGGTTTGGAGTTTAGGTTTTTTGTCTATTTAAGAGATTTCTTCTCTTCTTTCAAGGATTGCTTCTTGTTCTTGGGAGGTCATTTTGTTGATCAAGGTATGCTTTCTTCCCTTGTTCTTGCTTTCTTTTCTTGTTTTTGTTTGTTTTGGTTTCCTTGGTCAATTTGGATATATGTTAGTTTTGTTTTGCTCTTGCCTAAAATCAGTTTTATGATAGATTTTCCCCTTTGTTCCAAGTTTGCAAAGCAAAGCAATTTGTAAATTGCAATGTCTTTCCCCATTTTTCCTCTTTACTTGCATTTGGGATTTAAAAACCCGATTGCAAGTAAGATGAAAATAATTGATCTACCCCTTTGGTTGAAAAACCTTAACCATCTTTTAGTGAAATTCCAAGTTTCTAAGTTGAAAAATATTCATTCTTTCAAAATTGGGTTTTTAAAATCTGATTATAAGTTGAAAGTTCTTCCCATTTTCATAAAGATGATCTTCCCAAAATCTTTCCATTTTCATCCATACTCATTACCATCATCCATGCATACCGTTCCTGCCATTTCTTACATGTCAAAATCTCATTTTTCACCCACTTCTTCATTTTCCTTTCTACAAGTATACTTACATTTGGGTTTCAAAAGTCCGATTGCACATTTGTGCTTCCCCACTTGTATACTTGTAAAACATTCCCTAAGATCCGAAATTGGTCAAAAGCCAAGTTTCAAGCATACCCATTTATTTCCCATCTTCCTGTCACAAAGTTGTGAAGTGCAAGGGTTAGAGTTTTTCCCATTTGAAGAAGAGAAGATGATAGTTGCAGCTGATCTTGATGTTGCTTTGACACTCTTAAGTCTTCATCGCAGTGTACCAAGTTGTTCTTCAATGTTAAATTTACCATCATCTTCCATTCCAAAGAAGATGAAATACAAATTTGATAAGTACCAAAATGAGGTTTCTCCTTCACAAGTTTCCTCTCCTATGGATCATATCAAGGATATGGAAATAGGGCATGTTGACATGTCAGATTTCATCAAAAGGGTGGAGGATCCACAAGATAGTAATATGCAGCGATGTTATTGTGAAAACCATTATCATGGCAAAGAATACCCATGAACCGAATCCTAGTGAGCTGCAAATGATCATCTAGAAGTTCAAAGGATTTATGTCTTCACATGCTGCAACCTAAGTGCTTTTCAACACTTAATTGCATTTTTCAGAATTGTAATCTCTTAGTTGTAGTTTCTCTTTTGACATGTTTACTTGTAAAAACATTTTGTAAATTGCAAGTTAAGTCATTACTTGCACTTTTGTAATTACAAGTAGACGAGTTACAAGTCAATTTAGAATAGGACTTGTGACTTTAAATAAGTCATAGTTAGTTATTGAATAAGTCTTGGTGGTTGAGAGAATTTTTCAAGTTAGTTAGGATCCTCCCACCTTTTTCTCAAGACTCCTCCCCTATAAATATTTGAGGGGGTCTATTGTAATTTTTATCTTTTAGAAAGCAAGCAGAAATTTTGCCAGATTTGCAGCAAAGAAGTTTTTGAGCTTTTATGTGTAAATTGAACAATTGAAAGGAATAGAAGAAGATTACTCAAGTGTTGAGTCTTTGTGCTACTTTCTTGAGTTTGTGTTCTATATTATCTTTCTTGCAAGTGTTTCTTAGAGAGCTTAATCGAATTTGATTTGCAGTCTTTGTGTTGCAAGGATTGGAGGTTAATATCAATTAGAGTAAACATTATTTTAGGAAGAGTTGTAAGACTTTGTGCTTACACTTGTTCTTGAAAGAAATTAGAAATGAATTTTGTGATAAGAAATAGTTGTGAGTCTTTGAGCTTATACTAGTTCTTACTGTTTTGTGTAAAAGAGAATAAGATATTTCAGACTTTGTGCTGCTATAATTTGTTCTTGATATTATTAGCATAGAAAAGGGTAGATAGGACTTCATATATTCAAGTCTCTGAGCTTGATATTGTTGTCCCCTCCCGGAGGAAGTGACGGAAGTCTTTGAGCTTTTAGGAAACTTCATTTCCTTTCTCTCATCTTATTTCAAAAAGTTGTTATTGTTGTTCTAAGTTAACTTGCTATAACTTCTCTGTGAAGAGAAAAGGATATTGGCTTTCTTGAAGAAAGAAGAAAGACTGTTGTCTCATCTTGTTTAGTTTTAGATTAGATATAGATAGGGGGGGCCTTCCCTTAATGACGAGAGTTTTACTCACACATTTTGGTTGAAACCACAATTTTGTATATTTTCCCAAGTGTAACAAATTTTCAACCAACACCGACTACATTTGTGAGGGCCATCTTCAATTGTGGCATCGTCTACAGAAGGTCAAATACCAATACTAGTACAGTAGCTTGCAACATTTGATTTATGATAGTTTTCTCGGACTCCGACCGTGGTGGAGTACTGGCGACATCATGTGAGGCCCTTCACTCCTCCGCCATTGCCTGTTCAACATCCACCTTTGCCTATTGTTTGCCCTCTCGGGTGAATAACTTAAAGTACATAGATAAAGCACGTAATGCCGAATGATAACACCATAGATATCAGACAAGTATAAGAGATGTTATTCCATTCATAATTGTCGTTTTCCCTCACAAGTTACATTCGGAAGTATATAAAGATATCGAGGGGGTGCGAGCGCCAACCGTCGCACCGCAACTACCACCCCTGGGTTGCCAACTAACCAACACAATTACAACTTAATTAACTAGTTTTATTTCCGTGTACAATATTGCCGCCAACATCATCCCCCCCAAAAGAAAAGAAGTCGTCTCCGGATGACTTAATACAAAATAGAGATGACATTAAACAGAACTGTTGACACCAGTCGAGCTTGGAACTTATACACCTGATGCGTCCTCACCTAAAAACCCTTTTTTGCTACCATCCGATGCTCAAGTGCGGATTTCATCATTAGTGCTTCCTTTGACATCACAATCCTCTTGTGCCTAAACCAAACTTGTCTGCAAAACATGCTTTTCAGTCTCAACCTCCACCAACTGCTACTCAAATGATACTGTCTTCCTAGCCAATTTGTCCTCGATAGCCACCAGCGTTGCTTTCTCGGCATCCAACTCCTTGGTACGCTGAGCTAAGTCTCACGCTAGTACTGCCTCCAACCTGGTGGTCAGCTCCTCCTGAGCCCTCTCTGCATCCACCAAGGCAACCTCACGTCTAGCCGAGACCTACTCTAAGTTTCTCAAAGCGTACCATTCCTGCCTGGAGGTGGCCACAACCCGCTGGCACAAAGGCTAAGAGACACCTCAAATCCTCCATCACACTCCCCAAAGGCTAATAACTGAACTGAATAACTTCTTGGTGTCATACAACTATGCAGACCTACAATGCCTTCCCTCAAACTCTGTTTGTTCCCAACCTCCAAATCCGTCTCCCTCTACGGCTTATGGCTTCCCCGCCAATGCTTAGCTACAGGCTTCTTTCTCACAGTACGAACAACCACAACACTTACCATGACATCTCTAATGCCCTTTGCCCAACTCCAACAAGTGTACTGTAGCTCAAAAATAAACTAGGGGTCTGGGGGCAATGCCCCCAGCGGGGTAGAGGGGCAGCGCCCCCGCGGGGTCAGGGGCAGCGCCCCAGTGGGGTCGAGGGGCAGCCAACACCAATTTACAACCCTCAGAACCACACGAAAGTCCATGGCGCACATCTTTCAGTGATATTTTAAGATGCAAAAACCCTTATTCTCCACTCTAAATTTGCAGTGTCCTGGCTCTAGACTCCATTGAATGATTTTAAATCTGGTTGTCGTTTTTTTTTTTCCTGTAATGTTCCCAATGGCACCCCGACCATACAACCTCCCCATACGGTCAACAACAGCACTAGCACCTCCAATCATACGACCACCTTCCCGCGCGGTCAACACCCCTCCATCGTACAGCTGTGTTTGTTTGTGTGGGGGCTGCGTTTATGTCTCCGCGCTCCGCACCTTTATTCCTTGCGGTAGCGGTGGTTTCCACCACACGGTGGTGCTACCTGTTGTGACCATTTCACACATCACCCCATTGCAAATGGGGACCCCTGCTTTTTTGCTTTTTTAGGGTTTGTTTTCTAGGTCTTTTAGGGTTTTGTCGGTTAGCCTTTGCATTTTGAGTGTCGCCAAGGGGATCACTTGGATAGCAGGTTCTGCTTGAGTGAGGTCAAGTTGATAAGTGATGAAGTTTGAAAGTCCTGATCCTGAAATTTGGTTAAGTCTGAAAAACTGAAAATCCTCCAAAAACTAGATTTTGCAATATGGCTCCTAGAGGTCTGAAACCACTCTCAAACATCTTGAAAGTATATATGGAATATAACTTAAAGTATCCTTCTTCTTTCTTATACTTAAATGTTATATTCCATAAAATTATCCTGACAGAGAGTTCAAAAGGTCAAATTTTGCTCCTGACCCTCAGAGAAGGCCCACAGCGAAAAATCGCTCCTGACCCTCAAAGAGGGCCCAGTGCGAGATTTTGATTTCCTTCATTTTGCAATGAAAAGAGACCAAGTTTTGATCATAAATGGTAAATGAATGACTTTCTCCACCCACCTGAAGAAGTTTTGGCTAGAAATGATGAAGGACCTTGTTGAAAATAGAAAAATCGTTCCCAACCCTCGGAGAGGGCCCACAGCGAGAAATCTTATAAGGGTCATTGCTAGCCTTATTTGGTCGACTTAAGATGTCAAAGGCATGGTGAAGGATAGAATGAGCATAATGAAGTATCCAGACTTGATTGAAGATGATAAATTGAAGGAGTTTTGCCCAGGAAAGGAAAAATTGCTCTGGACCCTCACTGAAGGCCCACAGCGATTTTCTTTGTGTGCACATTTTTGGACCTTTCTTGGACATGAATTTTTATTCATAGCAAAGAACAAGATGACATCTCCCTTGGCAAAGTGATTTTTAGATGAAAAGTGAAACATTTTGGTCCAGGGAGCAAAAATTGCTCCTGACCCTCAGAGAGGGTCTAGGGCGAAATCCTCATGAAATCTCATTAAGCCTTGTTTTAAAAATTAATATTCTCCAAATTGCATTGGATCGCCAGAATTGCTAATTTTAAGGCATGTGGAAAATTAAGATCAAATTCGCATTAAATTAAAGGCATTTTAATTTAATAAATTTTTAGGCCTTGAAATAATCAAAAATCCACTTTGGAGGCATTAAAATTAATTTTCAAATTTTAAATGAAGGTGAGCGCTCAAATACATTTATTTGCTTTTACAAGCAAGTCGGCCTTCTTTTGAGGGGGATTTTATTTCATTTTCATTTCCCTTTTGGCAATTCGGCCTTGGAGGGAATCAAGGTGAGCGCTCTATATATGGGTGATGCTTTGTTCAAGTTTAATCATTCATTCATCCTTTCCTAAGTGCGAATTTGGAGAGCTATTTGAGGAGCAAAATCCAGAGGTTGAAGTGTGAATTGGAGGAGCGAAATCTAGCTAGAGGGGAGCAAATTTCTACGAAGTGTTGAAGATCAAAGAGGGTGGAGTCTATTCTTTTTGAAGCTAGAGGAGGCGCAATTCATCCAAGGGAGAATTTTGATTTAAATTTTGCCTAGCAAAATCCATTTTTTTTGCATCATTTCTTAGAGTTTAATACTCGAGGAGGTATGGCGAAACTATCCTAGCATCCCTGTTCAAAGTTTGATTTTTGGGCACTTGTTTTGAAAAAATCTAAGTATTGCATGGTTAATTAGGAAATGATAACTCAAAGATTTATCATGAAGTTTCCTAATTAAAATCTTAAATCTTCCTTTTAAGTTTAATTTCTAGACTTAAAGATATAATACTAATTTTGAAATGTTGTGTAGGTATCAAGATGACGACTCCAAAGCCCGGAGGATCTACAAGTCAGCAGTTTCTCATCAAAGACGATCAAGCAAGGATAAGGGCGACCTCTTCCAATCCAGCATTCCAAGGCGAGGTACATCATCATCCTGCACATCAAAGACAAGAGAAGTCAGAGCAAGGGTTCGTTGAAGAAGCAGATAGTTTTAGAAGAGTTAATTAAAGATAGCTTCTCAGCATCATCAAATTCGTTGAAGAAGCAGATAGTTTTAGAAGAGTTAATTAAAGATAGCTTCTCAGCATCATCAAATTGGTATCAACCAAGTGTCAGACGAGGTGGCATCCCAGTCATCACTTCTCCAGACGATGTGGTCCACCTTAGCATGTCCATATTCAATGTACCTAACTCATGGGAGGTGACACAAACTTCGATGTACCTACCCCAGCTATCTATTGGTCGATTTTTCCAGAGAAAACATGTGTCCTTAAAATGTAATTTTATCATTGGTCAAGCATTAAATGTTATGTAATGGTTGTAACAAACCCTAATTAGGGTTTTTCATTGTTGAATCTTGGCCATTGATCTCAAATTGATCTTAGCCATCGAATTGTATTAAGGGCACTATATAAGCCCCGACTCTTCATTTTGTAAAGGCAGTTGGGAGTGTTAGGAGGAGTTAGAAGGTAGGGAGTGAATAGTTAGAATAGTGAATTAATCAGTTGATAGAATAGCAATTAGAGTAGAGTAGAGAGAGAAGGCAAAGATTGTTGCCAAGATGTTGTTGTAAAAGACTTGTAAAACTTCATTGAAGAAATGGTGAAATTTATGGGTCGATTCGACAATTTGCATGGTCTCTATACTTCTCATAGTTGATTTCAAGTTATTAGATGAGTGGAAGAAATGTGCTTGATTGATGGTGAAATTCGTATATCCATACTACTAGCAGTTTGTTGATTGCAGACTTGCCTTGTGTAGTCAACTGGAATCATTCAGCTTAAGCTTAACTTCAATTGTCGCTTCTTCATTGATATGCATCAGCCTGATGGTGTCTATGCCTGTAGTGATGATTTGAACATCATAAAGCTTTCCTTCGAAGATCGCACTAACCTTGTGGAGATGGTCCTGGGATGTCAAAACAAGACTTAGTTAGAATTTCATCGAAGATCATTCATTGCTCCTACATTCTTAGTGTTAGGATTAGATCCTTTCCTCGCCCTCGTCTTTTTTCCTTTTTTCAAATCAAAGCTAGTGAAAACCTGTGTTTCAGCAATATTCAAAGCAAATCAGAAGTTCAGTCATCAAGTGTAAGTCCCCTTGTGATTCCAGCAAAATCACATCATACCACAGAGAGCTTATCCACACATAGAGATCCTATAGCAAAGAACCTTGAAGTCATCCCGATTGATCCTTTTCGCGACATCTTCAGCATTCGGAGGCTTTACTCAAGAGAGGATAAGGTACCCTTGGGTATTTTATTTTGTGTTTGATAGTGTACAAAATACACGTCAACACTACTGTACGATGGTCCCACCGCCGGTGTGGCCACCGCACGGTGGTGCTACCGTACGATGGTTCCACCACCAGTGTTGCCACCGCACGGTGGTCCCACCGTCGGTGTTGCCACCACACGGTGGTCCCACCGCCGGTGTTGCCACCGCATGGTGGTGCTACCGTACGGTGGTTCCACCGTGGCTTTCTTCTCCCTTTTTTTTCCTTTTTATTTTTTTCAAGTCGTACGGTCAACTATCATACGAACCCGTACGGTCGAATTTTTTATTTTTTTTTTTCAATTTCCTAAATTAGTTGTCTAGAGAGTCTTCGGCTCGGTTCCCCTGTCTCTAGGATTGCCCTTCATCCTTCTCAGTTTCCTCGCCCAAGAGTCTCCCGCATTGGTCCCGTGCCTCTCAAGTCGCTTGCCCGGCCTCTCGAGTCCCCTTCCATCCTCTCGGGTCCCCCTCCGACCTCTCGGGTGTCCTTCCGACCTCTGGGGTCCCCTGCGCGCTTCGCGTGGTAGGGTTTCAATTTGGATCCATTGGTGGCAAGTCTATTTTCAATGGCCATCCGAAGACCTAGAACCACAAATTCTACAGGGACCACGGTCTCCTTCCCGTACATAAGAAGAAGAAGAATAATAAAGATTTTGAAAGTTGCGGCCTTCTACATAGGGTTCCAATCGTTGCCGACACAATTGATCTTCGGATTATCTACGTCACCAAGGTTTGGGGCGTCTCCCTTCCAATATTCTATGTATTCTGGCAGGTACACCTCCTCTGTTACTTGCTCTGGTTCCTCTACTTTGAGCCTGTAGCTCTGGAACATTTCATAATCCTCCATCTGCCAATGGAAGAGCCCGTTCAATGACCTTGTCTCATCCTCGGAGCACTCTCCTAGTTTGAGAATCCCTTCATCGTTGGGCTCCTTGCAGCGTCGTCCTTCGTTCTTCAGGTTGCCTTCTCCTTCACCCTCCAATTTTGAAGATGATGTCAGTTCCTCACTAACTAACTATGTCCCGAGGTCTATGATAAACTTCCTTCCTCCATTCTCCATAGACAAAGTGTTCTTCTTCCAATTGTGGGTGGCCTTGGCTGCCACCAGCCACCCTCTCCCTAAGATCACATCATACCCTTTTTTCTTTAGTGGGATTACCACGAAGTCCAATATGAAGGGTTGCGTCCCGACGGTAACTTGTTGGCCCATTAGTGTCCCGATGGGTTTGATTCCATGTCGATTTGCTCCAAGCAGATTGAATGTAGATGGCCACAATGACGGCTTCCCCAGCTTCCGCCAGGTTTCTTCTGGAAGAACATTCACTCCTGATCCACCATCGACGATGGTATCAGTTAGAATGGTGTCAAGGATACCCATCTCCACAATGGTCGGGTTCCTTCCATTGTTAACTGCCAGCAGCATGGGGTCTATTCTAGACCCCCCAGGAACATCTGTGCGGTGGTTGGTATTGGTGCGTGGTTGGGAGAGATTATTCAGCAACGCCGTTTGTAATTGAGGCATCGTCTGGAGGAGGTCGTTTACCTTCACAGGCACCTCCAGTTTTAATTTTAAAATTTGATTTAGTATAGCATCCTCCACCTCCGGTTGGTTGGAAGTACTCACTGTACCCTTCACCTTCGCCCTTTCTCGTATCTCTTTCTCAATTTCTTCCCGTGCTTCCCGTGCCCTTCGCTTCTCCATCTCCGGGTCTGGGCACATTGCATGTCTAGCTTGGGCACGGGCCAACACTTCCTCTTCTTTGGTTTCCTCGACATTGAGCAAGTTGACGCCGGACTTCGAGCAGGTGGCGTCTTCATGGTCTCTCGGTCCGCACCATTTGCACAAATATTGTGTGGCCTCTCCCTTCGGGCAGTCTCAAGCGAAGTGCCCCCACTAGCTGCATGCTTTGCATTGTACCATCGGTCGACCTTTGGAGTTGTATTGGATCCGGCTCCTTGTGTTGTTATTGTTGTTTCGTCCTCCCCACCGGTTATCTCGGTAGCCTCCCGAGGTTGCATTGTTGTTCGCTTGTTGGCCCGTACCCACTGGTGTGGATGTTGTGGCCTGCTTCGTGAACAACACCTGGTTCATTTGCGTATCCCGGGTTTTCATGTTGTATGGGCACTCCTTGGTGGAGTGTCCCATCACTTGGCAAATCTCGCAGAACGCCTTCTTCGGGCAAGTACCCTTTGTGTGCCCCTCCTCTTTGCACTCAGTGCACCATATGTCCCCTTCGGTCCAACCGGTGCTTCTCATTGTTTTGAATTCCCTCCTCATTTGCTCCATGTCTTTCTAGAGCGCTTGCACCCATTTGTCAGCCTCGTTGTCGCTACTGCTTTCCTATGACGAGTCATCCTCCTCGGACGAGCTATCCTTCTTTTTCTTCGATGTCTTTGTCTCGCTCTTGAGATCCATCGCTCTATTGTATGCGTTTTCGTACGATGTAGGTGGAACGATTTTCATCTTCTTTCAGAGGGAATGCTTTAGTCCCTCCACGAACCATCGCTTTTTCAACCCATTTGCTAGTTGACTCCATTTTTCCCAATAGTTCCTTTAGCCGCCGACTATAGGCTCGGACAGTCTCGTTCTTGTTCTGCTTCGTTCCATAGATCTCGACGACTATTTCGTTGTCATCTCTCAGGAGGCGGAACTCTATCCCAAACTCCTTCTTCAGGTCAGGCCATGTGCCGACTTTGGCATTGTCCATATCTGAGTACCAGTCTATGGCCACTCCTCTCAAGGTTGTTGGGAATTGTGTTACCCATTCGTCTTGGTCGGTAACACCGTTCGCTGACCATATGGTTTCGCACGTTCGACAATGGTGGACGGGATCTTCCTTCCCGTTGCCATTGAACTTCGGCAGTTTTCTTTTACTCCCCATCGATGGGGGTTGTCTTCCTGGAGGTGGTTGTGGTTGTGTCTGGGCCCCTGCGCTGCTCCCTCCGGTGTCGGTGGTGTGTCCTGTGTGGGTGACTGGAGGTACAGTGTTTTGCCTGTCGAGTGTGGCACCTACCTGTTGACGTGTATTTTGTACACCATCATACACAGAATAAAATACCTAAGGGCATCTTATCCTCTCTTGAAAAAAGTCTCTAACTGCTGAAGATTCGCATGAAGGATCAGTTAGGATGACTCCAAGGTTCCTTAATGTAGGGTCTCTACGTGTGGACAAGCTCCAGTGGTATGATGTGATTTGCTGGGATCACAAGGGGACTTACATTGAACTTCCGATCTGCTTTGCTGGACACAGGCTCTTACTGACTTAGATTTGAAAAATGAAAAAAGGATAAGGGCGAAGAGAGGATCTAATCCTAATACTAAGAATGTAGGAGCAATGACTTGATTTTTGATGAAACTCTAACTAGGTCTTGTTTTGACATCAATGGAACATCTACACAAGGCTAGTGCGATCTTCTAGGGAAGCTTTATGATGTTCAAATCATCACCGCAGGCATAGATACCATCCAAGTTGATGCATATCAATGAAGAGGCGACAAATTGAAATTGAGCTTAAGCTGAACGATTCCAGTCGACTACACAAGGCAAGTTTGCAATCAACAAACTGTTAGTAGTATGGATGTACGAATTCCACCATCAATCAATCACATTCCCTCCATTCATTTAATCATCTACCATCTAAGATTGAAGACTCAACAAGAAACCATGCAAATTGCAAGAAAAATGACATATTTCACCATTACTTCAATGAAAATGGAGTTTGTTTACAATCAATGGCAACAATTTCTTGCCTTGTCCTCCTATTCTACTCTAATTGCTATTCTATCAATTTCTAAATACTCTCTACCTACTAAATGCCTTCAACTATTTACAACTCTCTCTAATCATCCTTTACAAATGAAATGTTTGGGCTTATATAGTGCCCACAATACAATTTGATGGCTTAGATCAATTCAAGATCAATGGCCAAGATTCAACAATGAAAAACCCTAATTAGGGTTTGTTACAACCATTACATAACATTTAATGTTTGACCAATGATAAAATTGTATTGTTTGGACACATGTCCCTTTTAGAAAAATTGACCAATGGATAGCCAGGGTAGGTACATCGGAGTTTGTGCCACCTTCCATGAGTTAAGTACATTGAATCTGGACATGCTGAGATGGACTTCACTGATTGGAGAAGTGATGACTAGGACGCCACCTCATTTGACACTTGTAACTTGGTAGATATTCAACTTGATGTTGTTGAGAAGCTTGCTTTAAATAATCCATCTGGAACTATTTACTTCTTCAACGAGCCCTTTGTTCTAACTCCTTGTGTCCTTGATGTGCAGGAAGATGATGTACCTCGCCTTGGAACGCTGGATTGAAAGAGGTCGCCCATGTCCTGGCTAAGACCGTCCCGGCGAAGACCGTCCTGGATTCGGCTTGATTTTCCTTGAAGAGACCTCCATTTGATGCCTACACAACATTTCAAAATTAGTAACATGATTTTGCAATACATAACATAAATTAGAGAGCAATTTTTTAGGAAACTTAATGATAAGTCCTTTATTAATCATTTCCTAAAAACGACTCTTGAGCTAGGAATTCAAAATTTCAAAATTTCAAAATCTAAGCTATGACGATCAAAATTCGAAATTAAAACAAGAGATCTTGCCATACCTTACTTGAGAGCTTAACTCTAAAATGCAAAATAAAGGAATTTGCCTAGGCAAAAATCAAAATTTGAAGCCTTTGACTTGATCTTGAAGGATAATGAACGTCCTCTTTATTAATTCGCCACCCTTGGAGTCTTTGATGTGTTCTTCAATGTCCTTGGCAAGTTCGCCTAACTTGAAACTCAAACTCCTTTGATAATGCTTGTGCCTTCTTATTGATAAGACTCGCACCTTGAACACAATTCGCACCTTCTCTTGAATGATAATTTCGCCCTTCCTTTGTATGAAATTCGCTCCTCCTTTGCCTTCTCCAAGTCGCATATGAGAGATGATAAATGATGATGTGAAAATGAAGTTTTCACCTTCCCTTTATAAGCGCTTACCATCACAATTACCTTAAGGCCGACTTGGTAAAAAAAAATAAGGCAATTTAAATGATTTTTAATAAATAACAAGGCCGACCTTCATAAAACAATAAAATACCAAGCGCTCTATAATAATTAATTAATTTGCCATCGTTTTTTTTTAATTAATAAACTTCGATTTTTTTACAAGGCAAAAAATAATTAATTAATATTTAAATGCAATATTTAAATGCTATTTTTAATTAAATTTTCAATCTTATCGAATTTTCTAGCATTTAAATAAATTCACAAATGTTTGTTTAGCGCCAAATTTTGAAGATGAAGGAGACGTACCTCATCGCCCTGGTCCCTGACTGAGGGACAGGAGCGATCCATTACCTTGGTCATGATCCTTGCATATTTTACGTCCAAGGTCTTCATTTCTACGTTGAATTTGCCATTTTCCTTGGGATCTTCGAACTTGATTGACTTATCCTTGCGATTGAATGTGCTTTTGTGGTGATATCGCCCTGGTCCCTTGAAGAGGGACAGGAGCGATCCTTATGTCCTGGCTGAAATTGGCAAGTTTTTGATCTTCGTTTTTCGTTCATTGCCTTCCAAAGGACGTCCCTGACCTAGGCTATCTTTGCATTGTCTTGATTTTGTCGGAACAAGGTCAGGAATGGCTCAACTAAGCATTTTCGCTCTGGTCCCTTGGTGAGGGACACGAGCGATTCGCCTTGGTCCCTTGGAGAGGGACAGGAGCGCTTTTCGCTCTGGACCCTTGGAGAAGGACACGAGCGAAATTTGACTTTTCGCACTCTCTATCAGGATAAATTTGATGGAATATAAGTATAAGTGACATTTCCTTTTATGTTTCTTCTTTCTTATACTTTAAGTTATATTCCATATATACTTTCAGGATGTTTGAGAGTGGTTTCAGACCTCCAAGAGTTATATTGCAAAATCTAGTTTTTGGAGGTTTTTCAGTTTCCAGACTTAGTCAAATTTCAGGATCAGGACATTCCAGACTTAGCCAAATTTCAGGATCAGGACCTCACTCAAGCCGGACTTGCTACCCTGTTGATCTCCCCGACAGCACTTCAAGTTATATTCATTTGATAAAATGTACCTCTTTGGACCTTCTCACATCGTCAAGACGTTAAAATCTTGCAAGGACAAAGCAAAATTGGATTTGTAGCTCCGGTCCTTCACTGAGGGACAGGAGCGATTTTTCCCCTGGAGGCATTTCTGTGCTCATGAAAATCTTCAATTTATATTCAATGGAAAGATCTCGCCTTTCTCCATCACTTCCAACTTGAAATTCGTCTGGACTCTGCAGGAATAATGAGATATTGGAAAATGAGCTCCCGTCCTTCACTGAGGGACAGGAGCGATTTTGCTCCTACAGGCCAAAATAACATGATTTTTCACATTTTAACACTTCACGAGGCGAAAACAAATCAATTCCAATGCCCAGGATCAAAATCAAAAAAAGTCAAAATTTGGTCAAAATATTCAATCGGACAAAAATTCACATTGACTGTCAACACTTAGACAAATTTAAGCTCTGCATTAACATTCCTATTGAAAATTAGACCATTTTGGCGAATTCATTGCATTCAAAATTTGCATCCTAGAAAAGAAGCTCGAAAACTCTCAAAACGACTAGACTCTGGCTTGAAAAGGCAAAATTTAAAACCCTAAGGCTTGACCCTAAATCCAGACGACTAATCAAACTAACAAAACCCTAAAAAAAAAGCAAAGCGAAAACGAACAAAACGAGCAAAAAACATGGGTCCCCATTTGCAATGGGGCGATGTGTGAAAACGTCACAACACTACCGTACAGTTATCCTCCCCTTCATTGTCACCCGCGCCCACTCCTGGCTCCTTTTGGTGATCCTCACTTTGTGGTGCAAGGGATAAGTTTCTGAACCGATCTCGGGTCTCTTCGACTAGGTCTCTCCTTAACCTTGTTTCCTCCAGAAACTCTTCGTGGCTCTGCACCCTACGGTGTTTTGGCGATGCGTAGAAATTTCCGTTAGATTCTGCACCCTCCGTGACACCTCCTTGGTTCCCCTCGGGCCACCCTTCAGCAAGTTGCCTCAACCTCCGTCTACGTTCTACTTGTTGCTCCAGAATCAAGGCCCTCTGCGCAGCCTCCCACTCGTCCGTTTCTGCTTTTTTATTTCTATCTTTATTTAATATATTGGGCATAAATCACTTTTGTACATAGCAAGCACACGCCATGTACAAAAAAAAACTTTGATTATTTTTCCTTTCGGCCACAATTTATCTCAACATTGTGCCAGGATTATTACAAAGTTCAATTTCCCCTTCGCCTCTTGCCATCACGCTCTGCGTCCCACGATGATTGTTCCGTTTGCGCGTTGTCGGCCTCTGGGTTAATCTCACCAACGGGTAGGCCCATCATGTCCATGCACTATCCGCGTCTTCCGTTCTCGAGTACGTCTAGGCAACGGTGCCAAATGTTTGCCCTCCCAGGTGAATAACTTAAAGTACACAGATAAAGCACGTAATGCCGAATGATAACACCATAGATATCAGACAAGTATAAGAGATGTTATTCCATTCATAATTGTCGTTTTCCCTCACAAGTTACATTCGGAAGTATATAAAGATACTGAGGGGGTGCGAGCGCCAACCGTCGCACCGCAACTACCACCCCTTAGTTGCCAACTAACCAACACAATTACAACTTAATTAACTAGTTTTATTTCCGTGTACAATATTGCCGCCAACACTTGTCAGAGTCTTTCCTTCTCCATACGGGGATCGGGGTACACTGTTTTTTTGCTTTGTAACCTTGAAATTGTCAGTACCTCCTCGTCTGGCTCCTTGACGTCCAGCATATTTACCCCTTTCTACTTTGAACAGTTAGTGTCTTCATGGTCACCTGGTCCGCACCATTTGCACAATAATTGTACATTGTCTTTCTTGTTCTAGCAAACTCTTGCAAAGTGTCCCCATACACTACATTGTCGACACTGTATAATAGGATGTCCTTTGGGGTCATAGTGTATTTGGTTTCGCCCTCGTTGATTTCCATAACCGCTTGGCGATACATTCTGTGATTTTGATGGGCTGGACTCTCCCTATTTGAAGAGTACTTGTGTACTTCTCATCTTCAAATTGTATGGGCACTCCTTGATTGAATGCCCTAGCACTTGGCAAATCTCACAAAACATATTTCTAAGACAATTACCTTTCGTGTGCTCCTCACTTTTGCACTCAGTACACCATAGTTCATTACCTTCTTTGCTAGTTCCTTTCTTAGCCTTCAATTCTTTCATCATTCTCAACATATCCCGTTGAAGGGCTCGTACGGTTTTGGATTCTTCATCACTGCTGCCTCCGGTGCTCTCATCATCGTCGGTCTTCCTCTTCTCTCGGGAGAAGGTTTTGTTTTCACTCTCGATGTCCATCGCCCAATTGTAAGAATCGACATACGATGACGGAGGCACTACTTTCATCTTCTTGCGCAATGAGGGTATCAATCCCTTCGTGAACCACCTCTTCTTGAACCAAGCGGCTGGCTGGTTCTCCATCTTGTTCAACAATTCTTTGAGCCTACAGTTGTAAGCGCGTACACTCTCATTTTTCCCTTGCTTGGTATTATAGACTTCGGCCACGATCTCGTTGTCATCTCTCAAGAGTTTGAATTCCTCCTAGAAGGCCCTCTTCAGATCATTCCATCTTGTTTTGTGTTGGGCATCGAGATTTGTCTACCAATCGATTGCAATCCCCCGAAGGGTGGCCGAAAACACCTTCAACCAGTAATCCTAATCGTCTTGGACATTTGCCTCCCAAATGGTTATACATGTTTTGATGTGTCGTACGGGGTCCTTTGACCCGTCTCCCATGAATCTTGGAATTTTTGTTTCTCCCGAGGTATTCTGATTGTGTGTCATTGTTCTAGTCTGGAAGGTACCGTGCGTATTCGCCTTGTGTGTCAGACTTGGGTGGACTCTTTCGACCGCTACATTCTGGTGCTTTTCCTGCACTCTCAGCCATGCAGGCGTCCTCTACACGTCCACCTTCAGCGTCCCCAACACTTGGATACTTCTAGGTGTGGCAAACCTGGGTGGACTAATCTGACCGCTACATTCTGGTGCTTTCCTTGCACTCTCAGCCACGCACGCATCCTCTACACGTCCATTTCCAGCGTCCCAACACTCCGGGTACCTCCAGACTCTGACTCGTCTTTGTGCTCCCTCTGGCCAAGGGTCGGCGGATCACCTAATCGCTTGGTCTTGACCAACCTATGGCCTCTTCTCACTTTTAAAGGGCATGAATCACTCAAGGCTGACCCAATTTCTTTTAAGGCAATGGCGCCAAAATGTTTACTGCTACAACTGGTAAATTAAATACAAAAAATAATAATGTACATGACAATGCATACAAGACACGATAGTAAAATATATCTTTATTCACACATGCAATTATTACAAAGAAGAAGACCAGAGATGGTTGGCCAAGGATTACAATAGATCCGACTATTCCTTACTACCTTCCTTGGCGATACACAATATATTTACAGAACCCAATGGTTGCCAAGAGGTACACAACACCTAACTACCCGAGAGTGACAACTCACTTAATAAAAATAATTAATACTTAGGTAGATAACAAATATTATCAAACATAACAATATGTGTTTTATGCCAACTACAATAATGAATTATCTATTTTTTATTCATATATAATTTCAGACCGCTATTGTAGTTTGTTATTATATGATTTACAATATAATCTCTATGCAAAGATATTGGATGAATAGAAAATCTGTTTTCATGCAAACTATTTGTTAAAATTACTATGAAACATATGGTAAAATCTGGAGCAAATATCCATAGGGGATATTTCATTACCATTTGTTGTTATGAAATAGGGTTTTAAATTTTAATATAAGTGAATGTTACTTTTCAGTATAAAAGATTGATTACTAATTATAATTTAAGTATTATTTTTTTTAAATATAAAATTTAATGAACTTTAATTGTTTGTTTAAATTAAAAAATTAATAATATGTAAATATAGTGGATATATATAATAAATAAATAAAGTAACAAGATTATTCTTAAGACAAAGCTACATGGAGAATCAGAAATGATAGTGGATCTAAAGGTTCAACTTGTAGAAGCTAAAAGAATTGAAGAGGAGGTAAGAATACAATTGAAGGAAAAATAAAAAGATTGTGAGAGGCATGAGTTCAAGATTGTTTCCTTGAGAAAGGAACTAGAATATATATCCTCCAAATTGAACAAAAGTACCGAAATCTTACAAGATATCATGAGTGGGCAGAAGTTACTATCTATAAAGGCAAGTCTTGGTTATGTAGAAAAGAAAGATCAAATGACCAATAAGAAAGAATCCATAAGGGCACAAAAGAATTCAAATGAAGAAAAACCAAAGAATTGTGCTAATATGTTCAAAAGTTTCATCAAAGGAGAAAGTAGCAAAGCAAAGGAGAATCATGTTCCACGACAGTCAAGCACATCTCTAAAGGATAAAAAGGACACATTCAAAAAATCCTTTCCTCCAAAGCGAGCACATACATCCAAGTTCCAACATTCTTTCTATGGTTATTTGTATTCATGTAATCTTTTTGGTCATAGAGAAAGCAATTGTTGGATATATGCAAGGAAGTTTGGTTGGACAAGGAATAGAAGTTCTTATGAGATACCAAATAGAAATAACAATATCACATGTTATAATGCATTACACTTGGTCATATGGCAACAAATAGTACACTGTTGACTGTACAACTCATGCAAGAAATTATGGATGGAAGGTTTTCAAGAAAAAAACTATAATTCCTTTACTCCTCTTGTGGATTATAATATCATCTGCTACAAATGTAATAACTATGGACATATAGCATGAGATTATAGAAGTGGTTTTGTGAAACCACCTAGACAGCACGAGATGAAGGATACCATGACCAAACAGAAGGGAAAGCCTAATAAAGTATGCAGAAGGAAACGATAGAAAAATAATGAGAAAAAGGAAGAATTCACGTTCATGCAAATTGCACTTCATGCACAAATTTACAAATTCAGGGGAGCTAATCATTGCAATAACTTTTAAGCTCGGTGCAGAAGACAATTCTTAGATAGATCAGTTGTTGCATATTCCTTATGACGGTTATGAGCATCTCAAAAAAGGAAGACAATTAGAGAAAGGGAATATATGGTTGTGTTTATGTTCAACTTTACATTAAAAGGATTTCTATTGATATGATAAGCATCTCATTGTCATTGATTTCAAGAAGATGGAGAGAGATTAAAATAGGGAGAATAATGCTATTGATGTCAAGATGAAAATGTTCTCATGCAAGAGAATAAAAAATAGCAAAAAGACAAATCATTCAATTATGGCAATCAAAAATATTGAGGAAGGGAAAGAAGATATAGAGGAAGCAAGTCACTTGAGCAAATTAGCATGCATAGGATTGAGAAATAGAGAAAGAGGAGTATAAAACAAGGGGGGGCATAAGAGGATCTCCAACAAGCAGAGAAGTGTATCCCTATTACATTGGATGTAACTTGTAAGTATTAAAGAATATGATTAGATCTTTCCCAAGATCCATTTGTGGATAGATGTTTCATGAGCATCCCTTTGCCATTGATGTCAAAGGGGAGAGATATAGAATGGGGGAGAGTTAGAGAAAAGAGAGAGAATTATGTTTGCTATTAATGACAAAGGGGGAGATTGTTGGAATTAATTGTCCTTGATGTCAAAGGTATATAGATTGTTGGAAGTTGTCATTGATGTCATAGGCATAAAGGCAAAAGGCCAAAGACCACTAATCGATTCAACTTTAATCATAAGATGAACAAGTCACCCTTACATGGGAGCACTGGACTAAATCCTATTCCTTGATTAATGCTGGCCGAACTTCTATTCATCGGCCCCCAGTATGAAAGTTAATGTTGATCATAGATTATGGGCTAACTCCTCTTTGTATTATATACAGTAGAATAAATATAAATAGTATATTATTTATATTTATTCATGTGCATATAAATAATATGCTAATCACATATATGAAGAAAATGATACATATATTAATAAGGGAGATGTTATAGGCTGCTATCATATAAGACATATGCAGCAACTACTATTATCTTCTACAAAGGCAGCGATAATATTCTATAAAGTGGCAATCATTATTAACAAAGGAGAGTTAATGATGAAGGAGGCAGCGCTTCATTATAAGACAGCAGTTATATTTATTAAAGGCTGCGATCACTTTTGAAGGGACGGCAATTAGTAATGAAGAAGATTCATGATTGTTTGAAAAGTCATCATCTTTTCAAAGAGATGCCTCTTTTCATGGAAGATATAAAGATATAAAAGTAGAAATATGAAGTGTGATTGAAAAATAAGAGCAAGCAATAAAGATATATTATTAAAAACATAATCAGATTTATTAATGAAGCGATGCTTCCTTTCATGAAAAGGCACAAGACGGATATAAAAGTAAAGAGTTATTTGAAGTATTATCTGCAAGTTTTCATATTGAATGTTATTAGCAGATGTAGAGCAGAATAATATTAAAGGGCAGTGATAAGATTAAGAAAGGTTATGACCATTTGCAAAGGATAACACCTTTCAAAGAGACAATGTCATAAGTAAAGTTTGAAATAAATTAAAGACAGCCTCATGATGCGACACATCCCTTATCATGAGGCACTTTTGAAAGGTATGAATAGGGGGCTGTTTGAAGTTTTAGATGCAATTTTTTTCTGAATATTATTATCACATGTAGAGCAGGAAAAAGAAAAGTTAGAGAAGAAAATATGAAGTCTGATTTGGATTTATGTTGAAGAGTCCATGCTGCTGTTTATGAAGAATGCGTGCAGTTCCTTTCAAAGAAAATATACAAATTCAATAAGATCCTAAAAGCATAAATATATATGAAGACAGTGCACTATTGTGATCAAATTTATGAAGGAAGAACATTACGTGATTGTGATCAGATTTGTGAAGAAAAGATACACATCATTTATCAGAATTGGAGCAGACCTTGTGTCTGATTTGAAGCTAAAGTTGGATTAGATTTTGGAACAGATTTTGTGCCTAACTGAAGCAGGTTTTGGATCAGACATTGAGCAGTCAGAAGGCAATTACAAGAGCAGATTTATATTACATATGTGAGTAGATTGATGAGATTAAATTAATCTCATCTTGAGGGAAACTTTGTGCAAGTTATGTGAGAGTTGTTTGTGACAATTTAAAGAAAATTTTGAGCAGATTTGTGAAGCATTATTTGATCAAGAAGCCTGCCCTCATTCATGTTCAATTCGAAGGTTGGAGTCTGTGAGATTTTGCCAAGATCAAAAGCTCAATGAAAAGTACAAAAGAGAGACAAAATATAGGACAAGAATAAACTGTATTTTCATCAATAGATAGATGATCAAAAGATCAATAGTTGTTCATACAATGAATATGAGTCTGCAGATATAAGCAAGGCTATATGGATATGTGAGGACACAAATATGACATGTGGCTCAATAAGAAACAAGGGTAGGTAGGAAATAGGTTTGGTAGGTAGGAGAAACAATAAAATATTCCACATGAGGTGGATCACCCACCGAAGGTGGAATCATCACTCCACAATAAGTGGATATGATAGATTAGTAACAAGATCAACACCATAAAAGGTGGAAATTCTCCTACACACACTATCCCAATGTGCACAAACACCCAAGTGTCTCATAACCAAACTACTATGATATGCATGTACCTTAGTAAACTTCAGTAAGGTGTAATAATATCCAAGATGAATAATTATTTGCACCAACAGAGCCTTATTACAAAAGAGATTAGAGTCTCTCACTAGATTGGAGTCTAGAGATAATGAGATTGGTGTCTTCTGTGGGTTGGTGTCTACAAAGCTTGTAAGAAGAAATATATATAAAATCAATATTGTGTTGTGGTTTTCTCTCGGAAGGGTTTCCACATAAATCATGTGTACATCTTGTGTTCACTATTGTTAGATATTACTTGTGTGGATGCTTTTGATTAATACTTTGTAATTGCTAAAGTTTAAATAAGTAAATTGTTGTATGGTGATTCATTCTACCCCCTCTCAATATAAGTGTGTGTTTTCTTCTCTTATATTATTTAAATTTCTATTCAATTTGTTTTTTTCTTGTGTCTATATTAGTTTCTTTGTGATTTCATTAATTGAATTGAAAGTGAAAAATGGCATCAACCTAGTCAGAATTTTGTATGCAATATAGCTTTTTAATTTTTACATAGTGCTTGTTTGTCAAAACTATCATTCCTTTCAAAATCTTGTGTACATCTTATTTGTAGCTACCTTTAGCCAATAGTGTTGGTCAAAACTATTAATAGTCTCATGTTAGTATCCAAGCCAAAAAGATAATGCAAAAATTATTTTGTTCATTTCACTATTGCAAAACACCTTGAAGTATATTCTATATAGTGTCAATAATTGTATATTCTATCTATAGCTTAGTGTCTAGGGGTAGTTTTGTTCTCAAGCATATTACAATTATAATTTGAAGAGGTTTTACATTATAGATTGTTCGGTATTGTGTTGTTTTGAAAAAGAAAACTAAATCGCTAACTATTTGTTGGACTATATCTTTAAAGAAAACTATTGTAAAATGGTCTTCTTATTGAAGGTTCCTGTTGTGACCTTTTCACACATCACACCATAGCAAATGGGGACCCCCTTTAGGCATCTAGTTGTTTTTGGGTTTTGTCAGTTTGGCTGTAATTTTCAATCTCTAGAGGCAATTCGCTTTTAGAAGTTTGTATTTTGAGCCAGCTTAGGTGAAGGGTCCTTAAGGTTGGAAGGTAGACGTGAGCACGTCATATTGACAATTTTGCAAATGTTGTCAGTATTGTCAATCTTTTTCTAGAGTTGTCAAAACCTTGTCATGTCACAAGGTTGTCAGGAAGAAGTTAAGGTGAGTGAAATTGGGAATTTCCTTCTAGGGTTCAATTTTCTACCCTTGGAGAATAAAGGATAAGTGTGAGGAATTTGAGATTTCCTTGTGAAATTGATTTTCCACTTTTTAGAAAATTAAGTGGTCAATTTTGAAGGAAATTAGAAATCTTCCTTGTTAATCGAGGAACTTTAAGTCTCCCATGTGTATTTTGATTTTCACCCTTGATCTAATTTGGAAAATGAGAAGAGAAAGCGAGAATTCAAGGCAATGAAATGGAATGAAGGTCTAAAAATAACGAAATTCAAAAAACGTGGAAGTAAAATCCTCCATCAAAACATGAAAGTAAAATCTTCAAAAGCGTGGAAATTAATGTTGGGTAGAATTTGAAATATTCCTTGTTATACAAAGAAATTTGGATTTTCCTTATCTTATGCATTTTGAGTCTTGGTAATTTAAAGAACAATTTTAAGGGTTAAGTTTGGGTGAAATTGAGGCTTCCTAATAAAAGAGGGAAATTTGATCAATCTTCCTAAATATGTAAGATTAATTGCCTTAATCGACCTTCCTCAAAAAATAAGGAAGATTAATAACCTTTATTGACCACCCTCAAAAAATAAGGAACTTTTATTTGCCTTAATCAATACTTCCTCAAAAACCGTGGAACTCTAAACCTTGTGTGATCTTCCTCAAATAACAAGGAAATTTTAATTATCAAATTGTACGATCTTCCTCAAAAAATGTGGAACGTTAGATTTCAAGGGCAAGAAAACGTGGAAAACTTCAGTGCACCACATTGATTAAATGCCCAATTGCATGAAGAAAGGAGGATGCTGACTTTGCAAGACAAACTAAAGGCGAATTTTAAATGCAAACTAATTACAAAGAAAAAAAGTGTTTTTAGGCAAAGTCGGCCTTGTTAGGGAGTGAAGGGGTGCAACTCCTACTTTCAAAGCATATAAAACAAAGGAAGGATGCGCCATTTATTACAATTCAAATTCGCATTAAGAAGGCATTCTCAAGTTTGCACCAAAACAATGAGATCAGATTTGCATTGAGGAAGCCCTTCCAAAGTTTGCATTCAGCCAACAAGAGGTAAAAGTCAAAATTCAATCATATTTTGTCAAATCTTTGAAAGGTGAAGTTGAAGGAAAATCATTGGAAGAAGGAAGAGGAAGAGGAAGAAGGCTGATCAAAGATCAAAGCCTAATCGTTTTATTTTTGCCAAGGAAGAACAATTAAATTTTAGACTTGAAATCAAAACCTTGTCAAGTATGAGATGCTGGATTTTAACATAATTTGTGAGGAGTTTTATATTTAAGTATTGCAAAATTCACAATGCTGATACTAGAATTATCATTTAAAGTGTTCATTCTGATTTTAAGACTTAAAATTCAAGATTTACAAGTGGAAATGAAAACTTAAATAATTCTGGAATTAGTAGCTTAGAAGAACTTTTCAGTCATTATTTATTTTCAAATCAATGCTCTTGACTTTGAGTTTTGTACAGGATTGTGTCGGGAGCAAAGACCAAAAAAAGTGCAAGGAAAGCTCAAATGAAGACCGCGCTTAGAGGTTTCGTCCCGGAGTCTCAAATTTTGGCAAGATGGAGGAAAGTTGGGGATAGTCAAGGTCAAGAGGAGAATATTCGGCACTCGAGATAAAATGCCATCCACCCTAGCAAACAACATGGTTAAGAACAGAATTTACCAAGCTGTCGATTTCCCACCAGCAGTTCAATGCAATGAGTTGATAGTTGAATGTGCAAGGCATTATGATCCCCAAACAAGGACAATAGTGGCACCTAATGGAGTGGTTTGTGCATTCCTTTCGGAAGAGGCAATTAGAGAAACATTTGGCATTCCTCATTATGATGAGATGTTGAATAGAACAAAGCAAGAATTAGTGGCATTATTTGAGAAGGCACCTGGAAGATGTATGGGTCTCATTACCTCAGACTAGATGAGTAGACCAAAGAGACCATGTAATATCCCCAACAAATTTTTTTTAATTTTAACAGATTTACAAACACACCAACACCCGTTAGGGTTAGAATAATGAAATCTAAACCAGCTGAAAGGAACCCTACACCTTTTGATCATTGAGAGCCCAAGTTGGGAGGGTGAGAGCATACGGTGGCAGGGGATCGTTAGATGCAAACTTTTGAAATGCTTATTACAATAATGGGCGGCAAGCCAGCCCCTTCTACTTTTCAGCGGGATATGGAGAATTTAAAATCTCTTGGCGATAAACCAACCAAGGATGATGCAAGAAATTGAAGAACAATCACTCTACCGCTTATGCAGCGGGAGGACTAGAAATTAAATTCACTATCAACTCCACCGCTTATTCAGCGGTAGGACAATATTACAGAGCCAAATGCAGGTGGCAAGCCAGCCTCTTCCACTTTTTAGCGGGAGTTTCCTTTACAATCTAGAAATGGCCGTTAGCACTACTATCCAGCCTTACAATAAAGAGCTACAATGCATAGAATAGAGAGATTATACTGTTCAATACTAATGAATACTTCCAAGATTAACACACTTAGCAAACTCAAACACACCCATAGAGAAATGACACACCATTGATTACTAAACTGAAAAAGCAATCTGTTGTACGCATAACACAGAAAACAACCACTACCAAAATCACTATTATGCTTATAACTCGCTTGAAATTTCACTGAATGACACAAGGACAGAGGCAAATGAAAGCTAAGGCTGAGACGATGCAACAAGAACCTCAAACCTGCATTGCGAATACCACCAACAACCGGCATGCAACCCGAGGCAGACAAGGAATGGTACAACCAGTAGCAGAAAATAGGTTTGCAACCAAAAATCAGATTGAACACCAAAACACACGCCAAAACAAGAGAATGATCATCTTCCCAATACGCTTCCAACGAGCCAATACCCAAAATGATGGGTTGCACAGGCAGGGAGATATGATCAAATCTTCGCTTCAGCAACACCAAACCGGCAACACTGAAAAACTGAAAATGCACACTCTGAAAACTTCACCAACTATCCACCACTCAACTAGGTACTATGCCTCAAGTACGAAACTGGCAAAACTAGGGAGCCACAACTCCGAAGCTCAAGTTCACTCACCATTTCGGCAACATAACGATATGATTTCTTCAAGATAATTAAATGAGGAGCCCATCCCTTGTATTTATAGATTTCTCCATCTGAAATTCAAATGCAAATGGCACCCAAACTCATTTGAAATTCACTTCATTTCATTTCATGCCCCCCTCCAAGTATGGCGTCCACTCTCCAATCTCCCTAGTCACACTTTTCCCAAGGAAATCGCCATGTTATAACATTAACATTACAAGGCATAAAACACATTCATTTTTTACGCCATCAACTTAGGGAAATAAAAATGTGACTTAGGATAAATAATATAATATCTCCTTCCTAAGTCATTCCTCCAAAATAATCAGTGAAATAATTAAATATTAAATTTTAGAATAAAGAGATAATATTTAATTAATCAATTATAAATTGCCCACTAATCACTACCAAATCAACCATATGAACTGGAGCGCAGAAAATACTAATTCTGGACTGGATTGGAACTCTGCTCAAGACTACTACAAATAGCCTTGCCTGAACTGATACTTACTAAAAATAGTAAGTCATGAAAACATCTCCGAAAGAAATGCTCCTCGAACCCTGTGAGAGCTCAGAAAAACCTCAAAATCCAATCAACTGCCACCAACTTACTAAAAATAGTAAGTTCAAAAATCATTCCGGAACAAAATGCATGTTATACCACCGTGAATCTCTTGAAAAACCCAGAAGGAATCCTGAATCAGAATTGCAGAAGCCCTACCAGAAAAACATCAATTGGATCACGCAAAGCTCCACAAAATAGTAAACCCTAATTCCTCATTCCAATCAGCCTACGGCTCTTTGGAATAGGCCAATGGACCACTAATTACTCCTTACTGAGAAGGGGACATTACATACCACAATGCAAGCTACCAAAGAAACTCATGTGCATTGAAGATGATAAATTGGGCTGAGTTGATCAGCGACAACCTAGACATACAATTGAGGGACTTAAAAAGGAAAAGAACACTTTACATGAGTTCTTATGTGATATACATTGTGGCCAAAAACATAAGGTATAAAGGATTGATATGCAAGGGTTAAGTAAGAATTAAGAGAGGTCAATTCAAAGTATATGATTGCTATCCCCAATTGCAGCTACATGAGAAGGAGCACTACAAAAGAGTCAATGATGCATTCTCAATGTATCTCACTCGACTACTACAAGGACGAACTTACAAGAGATTATCAAGGGAGGCAATGGCGCTAGTGGAAAAAGTATGATTCATGGTTCATCTAGTTTCCTCCTCTTACAGACCTAAGAATCCAAGGGTGCACATACCATCCATATAAGCTTCCAAGATATCCCACATATAAGATGGTGCTACTTGAGGTGGTAAGGTAGTTATCCAAGTTTGATTTCATTCAAAGGAGGAGCATAGGCCCAGGGTATGATTTCCTATTTCAATTAGCAAGATGATAGAGACATGGTATGCAACTCAAGCAACCGAGACAACTAATACGGAGTTGCAATTCTACCAACTTGGCATGTACAAGCAGAGATGGTGCTTTGATCCTCATCATAAGATGTGTGCAATGGAAAGGAAAAGATACAAACATCATTGTTAGTAGTAATTTGAATATCATTAGCTTTCCTTAGAAGATCTCACCAGGTTTTCCTAGTTGTCCATTGCATGGCAAAAGAAAGCATGGTTGAGTTTCACTAAGTCATCCATCATCTCTTGCATTCTAGAATTAGATTAGGATTTATCAAACCCTATTCCTTTTTCACTTTTTTATATTTCATTAGTAGTAGTAAGCAAAGAACTTCATTGAAAATCATTCGAAAGTATAGTCAAACTCATAGGGCATTTTCCTAGTTTTGAAGTGATCATCTCCTATAACAATTATGTAAGTCCTCTCGGATTACCAGCAATCACATCAACCAGTGAGTTTATCCACACATCAAGACTTGACAATATAAACCTTGGAATCATCTCAAGTGATCATTTAACTCATGAGTTGGGAGAATTTTGTTCAAGAGATGGTAGAGTATTCAATACTCTATTCTATGTTCAAAGTGTCACAAAACACACATCAACAATTCCCTTGGCAAAGTCTTTCAGCATCGTGGAAGGGCAAATCTCCCAATTGAACTTTCTTGGACCTCCCATGCTCCCTTCTTGCATTGCTACCTACCCTCCCCTTGTCCTCCCTACCTATATCATCCCTTGCCTATCTCCCCCCCCCCCTCTCCCCCCTCTCTCTATATTAACAAATAGAGTTTGAATTTCTATATTCCCACTCCCAACTTCCTCATTGTCACTTATGCCATGAGAGCTCATAGTGATTCTATGAGAAATGAAATTTGTTTTTTAACTTTACTGCATTCACTTAATGTAAAGTCTTTAGACACAGAGCTCCTTTTGTGTTATTTTACTTAGGTTACATAAACTGATGCACAAATGTTGCAATTCTTGTTCCTTCAACCTTGAGTGAGTTGTTTGATGATTGGTTAGCTTAATATTTAATTACAAACAACTAGTTCTATAAACAAGGACTTCAATTTTACTCATTTATTTAATGTCACATTAAGCACAAAAGTAGAAAATACATAAAAAAAGCAATCCTTTTTTTAACTATTTGAGTTACAAAACTAAAACTAAAATAGTTAAGATTGGAGAAACTTCAAATAAAGAACTTCTTTTGAGATCAATGAGCCACAAAAATAAAGGATACACAAAATTTAAATTAAAATCAACAATGTAGTTTATTATGCGATCAAACGAAAAAAATTACCCTAAAAATAACATTTAGAAATTTATAAGCCCCCAAAGCAACACTTATAAACCCTGATAACAACATATATAAATTCAAAACATTAGACAAAAAAACATTTTAAACCAAAAAAATTGAAAAATAAAATTAAAAAACTAACATGGTTCATTTTTAACATTTAGATTTTGTTTATTTGATAATCCTAAAAGAAAATAAAACACTCAAAAGATTTCAGTATGAAGTTCAATTTGAACTTGCCTTGATGAATGATGATTGATGAAGATTGAAATGGATGAAGATTCTTCATTTTCATCTTTCTCAAATTGTTGATGGTGATTTCAATTGAAGGTGACCTATCTTATTATAGTTTTTGAGGGTGTGGGGTTGTGGATTTCAAGGAAGTTTGTTGGAAGTATGCGCTAGGGTTTGAGAAAAGGTTAAAAATGATGATTAAAAGAAAAGAGAACAATTAAAAGATTATAATGTGAAGTTCAATTTGAACTTACCTTGAATTTGAAGCCTTGATGATTGATGATTGACAAAGAAGATTGAAGTGGATGAAGACTCTTCATTTTGATCTTTCTCAATGTAATTACCAAATAGTGGATTAAAACAAAATAGAACAATCAAAAGATTATAGTGTGAAGTTCAATTTAACTTACCTTGAATTTGAAGCCTTGATCAATGATGATTGTTAAAGAACATTGAAGTGGATGAAGACTCTTCATTTTCATCTTTCTCAATGTAATTGCCAAATTGTTGATGGTGATTTAAATTGAGGTTGACCTATCTTCTTATAGTTTTGAGGGCGTGTGGTTGTGGATTTCAAGGTAGTTTGTTGGAAGTATGCGCTAGGGTTTGAGAAAAGGTTGAAAATGTTTTTGTTTGATTGGGCCACATTGGGCCCATGGCAAGAGGCTACAATATTTTCCCTAGGTCTTGACAATGTTAGGAAGCCACTTTGTTGCATATGCTTAAAGTGCAAAATTTTCCTATACAACATAACAAGGCTAATGAAGACAAGTTGAATGAAGGGAGATGCATGCATCCAAGGAGTCCTACTTTTGCAATGAGGGTAGTAGCCAACATTGACTTTAATAATTGAATCTAATGTCCTCTTACTCAATATAGAAAAATCTGGAGTGGACTTAGAAGGTTGGACAGCCATGCACATTACTTATGGGTATGATGAAGCAAAATGTGTTGAGGTATCTTCTTAAAGCTATTGCCAACACACTTGTCACCATGTTGAAGATCCTCTAGATGCATTGCTAAGAGAAACTTGGAAAGATTACTATGCCAATATGAATAATGAATTGCGCATATTTTAAGAAGCCTGCACATTGAAGACAAGTAGGAATCTTGTGTAAATAAAGCTCTGTATGGATGGTTGCCTACTTAACTTGGGAGTTTGTGGATCTTGAGAATAATACCCTCACAAAAAGGTTATGAGATAACTTGATGGAGCTTTGTGAGTGTAGCTCAACATGGATTGTTGTCCAATGGTTTGAGAGATGGTAATTTGGGAATTTGGGGAGCTGATAATTTGAGAACTTGAGAATTTAGCTTGAGAGCTACACCTCTACAAGGTTTTGAGCCAACTTGGTGGAGTTCTACTTGGTATATGTTTTGTTTTCAAAATAAAGCTTCTAAGAATGGTGAATTCATGGTTAGGTGTTTTTTGTTTTTTGTATTGTTTTCAAAATAAAGCTTCTAAGAATGGTGCTTTTTTTAGTGCAATGAGCCTTAAGAGAAGGAATTAGAGAATCTTAAGACTTACTTTTATAATAGTCACTTTATTGAATAAATTTAAATTGTTTTATTATTAATTACTAGATTATTATTTATAATATTTAACATGCATTGTTTTTATCTTCACTTCGAACTCTATACAAGGATGTGAATGTCTTTGTAATTATTGGTCCAATCTAATAGAATAATATTGTGTTATATTCATTTTCATAACAAAAAAAATGGTGGAACAAATAAAACTTTTGCTAAATGTTATTTTTATTTAGTGTTCCACGGAAATGCGTTCCCCATTATTGAGTCCTTATCACTCGTGTAACAAGCAAACCATTCAAGAGACACCATAATTTGCTAGGTAATCAATCACCACCATGTTTTGGCCTCATATATATGAGCAAAGGAAATATTAGAGAATTTAGAAAGGACATTACTACCTCTAGATATACTCTCATCTTCTAGCTAAGGCTACACTTATTATTTATCACTTGAATCGCAATTTTAGAGTCACCTTCGTCTTCAATCTAACTAGAACCACGAGCTATCGTTGTCTTTGACCCAATAGTAAACATCTCCCATTCTACCTCATTGTTCAACTTGATGCCTATATGTTTTACCCTTGCAATTTTCAGTTTGCCTCTTGTATCCTAGAAAATGTAACCTACTGCTGTCCTTGGGTTCGCTTTTGTTGTTTCATTAAAGCTTAATGTCATGTTGAGGGGGGATGCCATTTGTCTTATTTGGATATACGACCTCCAAATTATCCTTACTAGTATTCTAAGTGCTATGGTATGTTGCTTTACCTAATAACCATGAACAAGGTTTTATATTATATAAATAAATAATTAAATTTAGTATTACCTATATTGTATATTTAGTTATACAATAATTTTTTAACTTCTTAAAATGTTGAAAGTATGATTATTAACTATTCTAAGAGTAAATACATCTCACATGGGTTAATCTAGCCTAAATTATCCTAAATTAATTGGTATTGGGAAATGATAAATTGAAAGGTTATTTTAGGAATTAAATGCAAATGGATAAGGAACTTAACTTTGGGAACAAAAATGAAGAATAAATGTTGATGTTGCTATGTAAAAAAATAATCGTGATGAATGCCTCAAGCTCTATACAAACCCAAAAATGCTTATGGGTCAGCTATGTGGCCCTCTATATCAAACCCAAACACTACAATAATGGTCTAATGCATGAGGTCAATTTAGTGGATTGTAGACTGATGAAAACTACTTTGCTCTAATCTTTAATATCTAAAACGCACATAAAGATAATTTTTAAAAATACTTTTCAAAAAATTGTCAAATCACTAGGTTCAAGGTCATCTAGGTCAATCCCCTAGATGGATCAACTTTACAGCCTTAGGAAAATATTTGCAAATGACCTATATGTGGATTCTAAGTCAATGGATTCCTTTAAAGTCCTAAATAAAAATGTGCCGAGAATGCTTTAAATACCAAGACATAACAATAAGTCATGCAAAATTGTACCAAGTTTGCTTTAATTAGTAGGAAAGGGTAGAGAAATTTGAGAATTTGAATTTGAGGATTTGGATTTTGAGTTTGAACCCAAGTCTTTCAGGATTGACATAGGACAAAGAAATGCAAATCTTAGGCCTAGGAGTAGGTGCAAGGAAGTCTAGGCTGATAATGGGGCAAATGTGCTGAAATAGGTGCAAATGGGGATAAATAGAGACAATAAAGATTGGGGAATGAACCAAACTTAGCATAAGAGTGTGCCACTTGTCAATATATAATTTTATTAAGTCAATACATCAAAATGAGCTCAAAACTAAATGAGAATTGGCATCGGTATCCAAATTTTACCATTACAACTATTAAGTCTATATAATTATTTTAATAAATAACTATTGAAAATAAATATATTATCATTATTCTAATGTATAAATTAATATATATATTTGAAGGTTAATAATGAGGATTTGATTTTGGAGCTCACATCCCATACAATTTATCCACAAAGGACCAACCGTGGTAGTACCACTTGCACCACATGCTCTAGCACTAAGATGTCACTTTGGGGATTTGAATTTGGGTCTGCATGGTGAGAACCCAAATGCCAAACCATTTGAGCACAGCCCCTTTGACGATTTATAGATTAATATATTAAGTATTTAAATTTATTATATTATATATTATTTGTACTGTCATCCCCAAATTTGGATTTAGTCCCCCCTTTGCGGAACTTCGTTTTTTTCAACTTGGATAAAAGATCCAAGAATATAGAGCAAAAATCTCATAATTTTGTATGCATCTTATCCATTTGATTGCGCTTTTACTTGTCCTCCTTTTAATTGTAAATTGTCTCAATCATGGACTCCTCAAATAATTGGACCCATGTATTATTCACAGTGCTACCAACTATGTAAGCATACATATCCTTGGCTTCTAGCTTTTCCCTGATTCTGATTCCAGAAGTAAGACCTGGAGTGTCAGTACCTATACCACCTGCACAATCTGATCCAGAAAAAAATTGCAGAATGAATAACTGTAAACAAACTACTCTCAAATCAAAGCATCTCTGATTTATTCTTGGCTAAAATATAGGATCTATTTTCTAATAAAGAGTGCTCAAGATTATCTCTGGTTAAAAAAATGATGTTTAGAACAAATCGAAGATTGGTTCTGCTACCTAGATTGTGCATTCCTCAGAATTGATGGAACATAAACAACTAACGAGCTACCTAAATATAGACCTCGCACATTGGTCTTGGAATAGGTAGGTAATCAAATTGATCATGAGGTTAAAAAGACACGAGCTGGCACAGTATGCTGATTTTCCTTTTAAAATTGGAAACCTAAGATTTCAAATTTCCACGGATGCACAAATTTTAATCAATAAAATAGGGAGGTTTAGGTGACAAACCATTTGCAAGCCTAGATATAAAAAATAATGATACATTACCAACATAAAGATTTTCTAGAGGAAAGAACATACAAAATACCAATTTCATTAAGAATTTCAAAGGAGAATGAATCTGAGAGTTTTGCTTCAAGGGGAAGCACTGTTAGCTATAGTGTTCAACACGAGTCCCATTGCAAACCAACAAAAATCACAAAAGTAAATTGTTTTACAGGGCCCCTAAATGGTTAAATCATTTTCCTCACAAAGAACATTACATATGATATGAATGCAAGTAATATCAACAAAAAGGAAGGGATATCAATTCCAGTTGAATAGATCTAACATTGTATGATTTCCTTATATGCTTACCGGTGTATTTTAATTTTTCAACATCCTCTTATCATGCTTCAATGGCATAGCAATTCCTATGCTCTCACAAACACTTGCAGATGTAACAGATACTCATCTCGACAATAGGGAATTTTCTCTTTTATGGATCTACCCACCTAACCTACTACCACTACAATAGTACTGTCCAAGCAGTGTCCTAGATACCATCTTCTATTAAAGTGTACAATCCATTAGTATTTCAATTCCTCGTGGAAAAACAAAGTTGTGTCAGATCACCGCACCTTCCCAACCTATGAAAACAACATCTTCAGCTTTTATTTCTCCACATCTCTCAGGTTCTCTGTGCCACTATCACAGATAAGAGTATTGCCATCCCAAGGCTTTATAACCCCTATCTCAGGCTTGAAATTGGATTCTTCCAATATTCAAATCCCTAGTTCAGTTTACTCAAAAATGGATGTTATGAAAGTTTCCTTCAAGTATAACCGTAAAAGTAAAACATGTGCACATGTTGGATTAGGGAGTACAAATCTTACAGCTGTTATGTTGCTGTAACTGCTGTCTCTCTGTAATCTATTTTCTTACTCCAATAAAAAGTCTAACACAAGCCATAATCACAAGGATGACACAGAACTCGTCTTTTAAAGCATAGGGGAAAACTCCAAGAGGGAGGGTAGAAATAGGAATCAACAATGCACTTCCAGAAACTAAACCAAATATGATCAATGGGGAAGCTACCCCAATTAGCTTCGAATGTGAACATAAAAAGATAAAACAGGTAAGCATGTGAAAACAGAAAAAGAGAAGAGTGGGGATAAGCTATAAAATCACAGAGCAAATAATGATGGATGGTGACACAGGGGATTCCGAATATTTCACCTCAGCTAATTTAGCAATTGACGATGGTGTTGACAAAAATGGATAAGATTTCAAAAATGAAGTAGAAGGACAAGACAGTTGAAAGACCATAGAGTTGTAATTGAGGGATTTGGTTAGTAATGTGATGGTGCCATGGAGGAGCAAAGTAATGGAATTGTGATCTGAGGACCAGAACCTACTCAAAGATTACATAATAGATGTGCAGAAAAATTAAACGAAATGAATATTCATACAGCAAATGAAGTAGAAAACAGATGAATTAAATTGAACGAATCAAGCCATTTGGTCTTGAGTTGTGTCGTAGTGGATTTCAATTATGTTAAGTTTATGATGTTAAGTCAAGTGTAGATAATTTTCCAAAGGGCAGTCAAACTTGAGCAAGCTAATTGGGCTTGATCTTGGAAAACTCCATAGTGAAAGTGTGCTCGAGTTGTTATAATACTAGGATGGGTGACCTCTTTGGAAGTCCTGATGCTTCATTCCTACAAGCATCACCTAGATGCAGTGAGTCCTAAGTGGACCATTCATGCTCATGAGGGATGGGCTCTTGTAAACCACTAGTCATGAATATGGATTGGTGAGATACTCAAACCATGCAGTCGAATCCTGATAATACACTTCCAAATAACACCTACTACTTGTTTATGTATATAGCTTAAATATTTATTCTATTTTGACGTTGGAAGGAGACATGGAAGAAACAATAAATATCTTATGTTCGATTAAGGGTGAGAGACCTCATCTTTGAATTTGTTTCAATCAAAAGTTTGTGTTTCATGCCTTCATTGTTTAGTCAAACATGGATTTGTGATCATTGCATTTTTGTGTCATGATTTTTTTATAATTGCACAATATGAGTTCCTTGGTTTTAGATTCTTTTATCCTGTTTTTCTTTGAGATTTTTTAGTGATTTTAGCATCGTTGATTTTGTTATTTGCAAGAGTAAGTGAAATATCTCATTCAGATATCTTGACATGGCCTTTATCTGAGGTTTTCTAGTGATTTTGGCATCTTTTCTTTTGCCATTTTCAAAGATTGGTCAGGCAATCTCATCTAGATATATTGGAATGACCTGTATCTGAACTTTCCTTGTTGATAGGTTTATCTCATAATTCACTTAAAAGCTTTCAAAGGAACAATTATTATGGACTAAAGTCATTTTCCTTATAGTTTTTTGAATTTAATCAATTTATTAGTTTACATGCTCCGGCGATGTTTACAAAGGGCCAATTATTTTATATCTTTAAGTTCACTTCATAGATATATATAATTAATGATTGATATTTTCAAGTTAGTTGGTAACCTGTACAGAGCCCATTTTTCTTCCAAGGGCTTGTTTGGTAAGTTTAATTGCCACCCATTCCTGGAGCTTATTGAGGAAAAAAAAGTAGCATTCATACAATCCATTATAATATTCTAGTACTGCATGTTTCAAAAAACTCTCATGGCCAAGTTCCTAAAGTTACTGAAAATCGACAGTGAAGATGGACATAAATTGGTTTTGCAAGCTGGTACAATGGGATGACCCTGGTGAAAGAAATAGGAAATATCGTTTGAAAGGAGTGTGGATATTGTCCCATTCTACACTGCCTTATTATTAAAATTTGAAGTAAAGTGGTTAAAAATAGCAAGATTAATTACTCTTATTCATGGTCCAATATATCATTATCCTATATACAATTTCTAATTTCTTATTTATATGTATAAATCTTTTCTGCTATTCATGGGCCAATTTATCAATGTGCTGTATAAACTTTCTAGATTTATTTTGGGGGAACTTCACTATCAGTAGATTCTGCTATCTTAATTCATTTGGAACTGATCTTGATATGTCAATTTTCCAGATATGGGTTTATGGCAACAGCTTTGAGTCCTTTCTTGTAGCCGTTGTTATCCCTAATCCACAAGCACTTGAAAGCTGGGCAACTGCGAATGGGGAATCTGGGAATTTTGAATCTTTATGTCAAAATCCAAAGGCAAACAAATATATCCTTGATGAGCTCAATGCGACAGGGAAGAAGCACAAGGTATTTTAAATTTTGACATAGCTTTGGTGTCAATATTAAATTTACAGATTTTTATCTTGGATCTGTCAATTTTAGTACAACTTTATCAATGAATCTGTCAATTTTAGTACATTTTTCAATGAATCTGTCAATTTTAGTACATTTTTATCATGGATCTGTCAATCACTTTTCACTCATTGTTGTCCTTGTTAAATCTAGCTCAAGGGTTTTGAACTGCTAAGGCAAGTTCACCTTGAACCTAATCCATTTAGTGTTGAGAGGGACCTGATTACTCCAACTTTCAAAATGAAGAGGCCTCAATTATTAAACTACTACAAGGTAAGTCTATTGAAAATGTACTTTTGTTTTAATTGTAATTATTCAAGGCACTAAACCTAAACTCTGTATAGATATCTGTCATCTGAACTTCCTTCTAAGGAAGCTGTGGGTTTCACATTTTGAAATTGGGTATACGAGTTATAAGTACTGATCAGGTTCTTATGAATCCTCTTCTTGTTCATGTAGGACATAATTGATGACCTATATAGAAGCTGCAAGTGAACCAACACACATGATCATTGTGTGTGCAAACAACTGTTCTATTATAAATATGTCATTCCATATGTGCATTTGCTTCATTGTATTCAAGACATAAAAATGTCATGATTATGAAGAGATGATGTATATCGAAATATATTTTTAAATTTATTGACTCCTATAAATTTATTTTATTATTTTGTTGCTGCAAGATGCATCTTTGTTCATGATTGTATATATATCAAGTTGTAATAGATAAGGAATTGTCAACAGCCAAATCATTCGTTTTCGTTTCTTATTAAGAAAAATATTACTTAGGTCGTGCTTTTATGGTATCATTGAGGAAGAAATGTATATAGAGCAGTCTGAAGGCTTTGAGGTAAATGAGAAGGAACCCCGCCTTTTCATGCTTAAGAATGCCTTGTATAAACTCAAACAAGCACCAAAAGCTTGGTATTTTGGGATGGATGAATATTTGCAAAGTATGGGCTTCACCAAAAGTGAAGTAGATCCTAATCTTTATTATATAATTGTTGTGATTGATCTGCTTATTTTGTCTTTATGTTTGGATGATTTCTTTATTACAAGAGCGAGACAACTCATTGTAGGGTGCAAAGTAGATTTAGTTGTTGAGTTTGAGATGAACATCAACATGATGCATTACTTCTTATGTTTAGAAGCATAGCAGAAACCAAGGGAGATCTTCCTTGGGTAGGGCAAGTATGTAATTCAGATCTTGAAGTGGCTATGGACAAAGGATTGCAAACTTATAACCACACCCATGATCACTAATCTAAAGGTGATAAGACTTTAAATTTAGAGTTAGTGGATTCCGTGTTGTACAAGTAATTGATAGATTCCTTAATGGGATTGGTCAACATAGACTAGATACATGTTTTATAGTTAACATCTTGACTTGATCAATAGTGGAACCAAGGTAGGAGCATTAGGTACCAGCAAAACGTGTGCTCAAATATTTGAGGGGCACAATACACTCAATTTGGTTGAGTAGTGCAACAAATAGGAAGAGCATGTGATGTCCCTGATATAATTAAATAATAAATCTAATTATTTTGTTGTAAGGCCCCAAATTTAATAACAAATCTTTCGGGCCCTTTTATTTAATTAGATTAGACAAGTTTTGGTTGGTCATGGCGGCCTGTTTGTAACCCTTCGGGAAGTTTCTCGAAGCCCATATATATGGCCATGTTAGTCATTGTTGTAGGCATGCGAATTTTGATATTCTTTTGTCTTGTGCGAATTCTTGTTGGAGTTCTGGTTACCGCCATTTCGGAGGTGAAAGACCCTCCCTATTTGGTTTGTGCAGTTTTGGTGGGATTTCCCCCTCACCCTATTTAGTTTATGTGTATTCATTCCATATTTGGCAAATCTTGAATCTTATCATTATTCATCTCTCCAATTGCATATCTATTAATACATACTCAAGAAATTCCAAATATTTAGAATGTATTGTTTGCAGAAGGTCAACCTTTCATCGTGCACTCACTGGAGTACCTCACATTGCCACTGTACATCATACCTCCATCGTACCTCTCATCCCACCGTACATCACTCCAACCCACATTCCCGTGCAGCCTCTCCACCGTACAACCGTCCACCTCCACATTACCATACAACCCCCCTTCATCGTACAGTCACTCAATCCTCTCCACCGTACGACCCTTCACCGCCACCCTCGTATGGCCCTCTCCACCGTACGGCCTTTCACCGCCACCCATCGTACAGCCCCTCTACATTGTACGGCCAGTTGTTGAACAATCTAGGAACATTACAGTGGTATCAGAGCTTGTGACCTTGCCAGCCTATCGTGTCGTGGATGCAAATGTACACCAGGAGGAGGTACCTTTCAGTCGATCGAATGGGGGAACCACAGGATCCTACAAGAGAAGTCATGGCACTATTAAGAGAGCTAACCAAAAGCCAAGCTCAGCTCAACGACACCCTAACTAGTGAAGAGCAGCGACAACAAATCATGGAGGAAACCTTACGACAATTGGCCTTGGGAAAAACGAATGGAGAACAGAGTGGACAGGGTGATGATTCGGTCACGGGAAGGTCAAACGTCCAACACTCACATTCACGGCCATTGATGTCGACTATTCCTCAAAAATCAGAAGCACCACGGGGGGAGCAAGAACCCACCTTTCAGGAGATGCAAGCACAACTGAGTCAGGATTGGAGGGATGCAAATCTCGAGGGCGACATATCCTTCAAGGATTATGTGGAGCTCCAGATGAAATACTTGGGCGGCAGAAGTTGGGGCCATTATGGACACTATAATAACGACATCAAGCGGAAGGTTGGTAAGATCAACTTGTCATCCTTTGATGGCATCGGAGCGACCTCGGCACGTGCCTGGGTTCAAAAAGTAGATACTTACTTCCAACTTAACCCGATGCTTGAAGATGAAGCTATCAAGTTTGCAGCACTCCACCTGGAAGGGGTCGCGCATGAATGGTGGCATCATGGAATGATCACTCTTGGCCATGACCAGATAACTTCCTATGTCGAATTCACAGAGAAGCTCATAGATTGATTTGACGGGAAGGATCCAGAACTCAATTTCAAGGAGTTGGCGCAACTAAAGCAGTCGGGATCTGTGGATAGTTACATCACAGAATTCCAGAGACTATTTGTGTTGGTGACTGACATCTCAGAGCGAAGATTGGTGGTCTTGTTCATAGATGGGTTGATGGAACCATTGAAAGGTTGGGTGAAAGGGTTCAACCCTGGCACGCTCATGGAAGCAATAAAAAACGCTGTAACATGGCAACATCTTCCTCTTCCAGAAGTTTTGCACATACCAAACCACCTTTCGTGGCGAGGGAAAAGGATAATAAACCCTATCCGAAGGGGTCATCGCTAGATGAAGCCACAAGACAAGAACTCAAAAGGAAGAAGTTGTGTTTCACCTGCAAAGAACCATGGGAACCAGGACACCGATGTTTGGGCAAAGGAAAGATTCACTATATTGAAGTGATGTCTAATGGAGAAGAGGAGCATGAAGAAAGCGAAACCCCAAGAGAAGAATCGGTCGAAGAAACCTGCTTGGCAGAGAGAATCTCCACACTGGTACGGAGGGGGGGCATCATTGCCACACTGGCGGGTACCTCGAGGTGCAGTGTATTTAGAGTACGTGGTACACTCCAAGGGCAACGAGTTCTTGTTATGCTCAATAGTGGAGCCTCGCTCAACTTCATAAACTTGTCACTTGTCAACCGTAGGGGCTTGTGTACGAAGGAACATGAAGGGTTCGATGTCAAGGTGGCAGGAGACAATCTCCTATCATGCACTCACTTGGTTCTGCAACTGAGTATCACTATGGGAAATTACACGATGACCAATGATTTCTTTGTTGTGGATCTAGATGACACGGATGTCATATTGGGCATTCAATGGATGGAGACCCTCGACCAGTACACACAGAGCTTCAAAAGGATGGAGTTCTCATTCGAGGTAGATGGCAGGAAGGTAGTTCTCAGGGGAATGTCGAATGGCGGCCTGAGGGAGATTTCTGCCAAAAGGATGGAAGCCATCTTCAGACATGATGTAGTTTGGGCAACACATTGCTTGATCTCAACAAAACTTGTGAAAGGGCAACTGACGTACTATCAGGATGGGGAACTTCGGTCGGTTCTGGATGAGCATAGTTTGGTCTTCGCTGATATTCCACTTGGTATACCCCCACACCGAGGGTTTGAGCACACCATTGAGTTGGAGGAGGGAGAAAAACCCATTATCACCACACCCTATCGCTACCTGAAGAAGTTCAAAGATGAGATGGAGAAAACAATCCAAGAACTCCTTGATAAGGGATGGATCCGGTCTAGTTCTAGCCCCTTTGCGTCCTCGGTGGTATTGGTGAAGGAGGACGGGACTCTCAGAATGTGTGTCGATTATCGTGCACTAAACAAGAAGACGATCAAAAACATGTACCCCATTCCCAGGATCGATGAGCTATTGGACGAACTACATGGCGCAATCTATTTCTCCAAGATTAATCTTCGTTTCGGCTACCATCAGATCCGAATGAGGAAGCAAGATGTGGAAAAGACGGCCTTTCGTTGCCATTATGGACACTATGAGTTCTTGGTCATGTCGTTTGGATTAACCAATGCTTCGGCCACTTTTCAGTCCCGCATGAACCACATCTTCAACAAGCAACTTTGTAAGTTCCTATTGGTATTCTTTGATGACATACTCATCTACAGCAAGACCTGGAAGGAACATATTGGGCATTTGGATGAAGTATTGGGGATTATGGAATCAGAATCACTGTATGCCAAAAGGTCCAAATGTGAATTTGGAATGACCGAGGTCTTGTACTTGGGTCACGTCATCAGCACCCAGGGGGTACAAGTTCACCAGGAGAAGATTCAGGCCATTTTGGATTGGCCTCCACCCAAGACTCTTTCGGAGTTGTGCGGATTTTTTGGTTTGTGTAGTTATTATAGAAGGTTTGTGAAAGGATTTTCACAGCTTGGGGCACCACTGACAGATCTGACAAAGAAAGGATCCTTCCATTGGAATGCGCAGGCGCGACAAACCTTCGACAAATTAAAAGAAGTTATGAGTACGTGTCCAGTTTTGGCACTACCAGACTTCACTCGCCCTTTCATCCTCGAGTGTGATGCCTCGTGTGAATGCATTGGAGCGATGTTGATGCAAGACCGTCACCCCATTGCGTTCGAGAGTCGGAAGCTCTCGGGAGTTGAGCGGTTATATTCCATCTACGACAAGGAGATGCTCGCCATCATACACGCACTAACGAAGTTTTGGTAATACCTCGTCGGAGCAAAGTTTGTTGTGCGAACGGACCACAACAGCTTGCGATACTTCTTGAAGCAGAGGGATCTGAATGAACAACAACAGAAATGGGTGAGCAAAGTCCAGGCATTTGATTTCGACATTGAATATGTGAAGGGAAAGAATAACGTGGTCGTTGATGCCCTGTCAAGAAGGCCTGCCATATGTTCTTTATCTCACGTTTCGGCAGACTGGAAGGATTACCTATTGGTTGAGTACTCTAAAAACACTTTTGCCTACGAACTGATGGATGGTCAAGTGCAGGATGACCGATACAAGGTGGTTGACGACATCATTTATTACAAGGACAAAATTTATCTGGTACCTGAATCCAAGATGAAGGAAAAGGTTTTGAAGGAATTGCACGACTCTCCCTTGGCTAGACACCCAAGATACTTGAAAACCTACAGACAGATCCGTGAAAGGTTTTCCTGGAAGGGGCTTAAGGACGACGTCCTGCAGTATGTGCAGGAATGCTCCACCTGTCAGCAGAACAAATCTAAGCATAACCTACCCGTCGGACTGCTGCAACCACTACCAATTCCCAACCAGAAATGGGATAGCATCTCGATTGGTTTATCAAACGTTGGATCCCATGGTTATTTACTATGATAATCAAAGTTGTGTCAAACTCTTTGAGAATATAGTGCTTTATGATAGGTCTAAGATCATAGGGATTAGATATTACTTCATCAATGACAAGATTCAAAAGGGAGCAATCAAGCTTTGGTGTATTTCCACATATTAGTGAATAGTTGATATTTTCGCCAAGCCCTTAACAAACGTGAAGTTTGATAGATTGGATAAAAACTTTTGCATGGGTTCAATGTAAACATGTTGCAAATAGTTCAAGCTAATATATTTTCAATTTCATTTTTAATAAAAAGGAAATGTCTTTCATTTAGCTAATTAAGTCTAATAAAGTGTAGATATACATTAATGATTTAGACATCTTCCAACCCATTTCTCATAATAGATAAGGAGCTTTTTGAAACTTATTTTTTTGGTAAATAGTTTAAAGATAGCCACAAGATATAAGAATTATATACAATGATAAATTGCATGTAACTGTTTGATGGACAATTTTTAGAGATTTCTTTGTAAATTTTTGAAGAAAGTAAAAATTGATTTGGAAGTGCGATTTTTTGTGCATTTTCTTGTGAGTTGATAGCGTTAAAATGTACTTTGCAAGTATAGAACATTAGGATTCCACTTGCCATGTATTAAAATTTCACAGTATGATAGAAGATTGAGTCCCATATTGTTAATTTGTCAATCTTTATTGTGGGAGGCTTTGAAGGGGCTCTATAATGACCTAGTGTTGTTGAGTTTAATACAATTTTTCACTTGGAGCAAAATGGAGCTTAAGTAAGCACTTTTGATGATGAAGTACTATAGGGTGAGTAGGAAAAGAAACGAAACTATGGTGAATGTTTTTGCAATGAGTGGCAATGTTAGCAAATACTAGTGGCTTTTCAAGTTGTCTCCTTTTTGCATGTTGGGCAAGATAAGAGGTTTTAACCTTTGCAATATTTCATTAAATAAAAATGGTGGTCTATCTTGACAATTAAGACTCTTTGATCATAAAATGACATATGCAGGCATAGAAAATCTAAAAGAAATGGCAAAAATGAGCTAGAATTTGTGGCTCACAAGATTCATTTGATTTAAATAATTTATAGGAAAGTAAAGTTAATAAATATCAACAAGATAAGTTACTTAAATCTTACAATGAAACTTTACTAGTTTGCACAAATAATCAAGTCTTGCCCAAATTGAGTGTTTTTTTTAATATTTCAAAATGTTCGGAAAAGTTTTATTGAGATTAGATCACAAAAACAACAAACAAATCTATCTCCATGGTGAAGAAACAAGAAAATGAAGTTTCATGAAAGTTGGCAAAAAACCGTAAAAACATATGAAATAATTTTAATAATGTAGATTCTAGACCAAAAACAACATTGATGATGAAATCCATGTGATTATTTTAATTGGAAATGTGGTTGACATAAAATTGCAAAAAAAGACGTAATTATTTGAGAGGTCACTAATACATTTGGGGTTAAATTCCGACGAAGGTTTCCGATGGACAAGGAGCATTGTGTGAAAATTTGATTATTTTTTTTTAAAATGCCCGTGTTCGTCGGAATTCCGATGACCTATGCCCATGTTCATCGGAATTCCGACGACCTCGAGCATTTTATTAAAAAAAAAACACTAACACATTTTTATTTTGAAAGCACAAGCGGCGACCGTCTTGCCTCCCCCCCGCCAGAGCGATCTCTGCACAAGCAAGGTAAGGTTTTTTTCGAATTAATCCATTTTGTGCATTCGTACTATCTTAAAATTCCATGAAATGACATCTCTTTGAGGTATTCTGTCATACATTTCACATGTGTGTATGCTACCCCATTTTGCGATTTTTGTTATTGGATTAAAAAAACCGCTCCGAGAATTTGGAAGACATTAATGAAGTAACTCGAATGAATGGAATGGGGATTGCATTGAACCACATAAGACCCGACTTCCTCCCATACCCACTAGGGGTTCTCTTATTAGTGAGGGCCCTACGTCCTGAATCTTGTTGGACAAGAACCGACCTGTATTCCAATGCTCTCTCGATTATGCTTTGATGGATGTCCATACCTTGTTTGAAAGCTCCTATTTTGGCACACACAAGGAGGATGCCGGCAAACGTTGCATTGAGATAAACATGACTGTATTTCCCTTTGTATTGATCTAGGGCTACTCATTAATGTATCTATGGATTTCCCTTATTCACTATGTTGTGACAATCATTTGCAGATTTGGGACTATCATCTTTCATAATTTGATGTCTTTAAGATGTGGGTACATTGCTTGACAAGAAAAGCTCAAGCATTTGTGAAGTTCAAAGAGTTTAAACCCCTTGTTGAATGGTCATCCAGTTGTTCTCTAAATGCAAAATGCTCAAGTAAATGAGAAATTCACTCAAAATGGTTTATCCACAACTAAAAGAAAACAACTAACCACTACATATATGCATCAACAAAACAGTGTTGTATAGAGACCTAATCATGCCTTCATGGATATGTAGATCAAGTTCCTACATTTTGGACAAAAGCAATTCACACAATAATATATTTGTTGAACACACCCACCACAAAGATTTGGTTATGCAATAATATATTTGTTGTTAACTGTATCATGGAGGATTTGGTTATGCTTGTTACAATCAAGGTTTGACCAAACTAATTCTTAAATATACAAATGAAGAGTGTGGTTGGTTGGTGACTAATTACTCTTTTTAACACCATTTACAAGATCATATCTAAATCAAGTGTCTCAAGAATTAAGCTACTACTAAGAAGATTGTTTGCCTAAAGCAAATGGGTTTCTTGGGTGGCTATTTATTGTAGATAACTTAGTTCCTTCATGAGAATCAATGAATTTGGAACATGTATAACTCACATTTGTGACATGTCACTAATGCAATTCCTTAGTACTTGTTTGAGTACTATCTCCTCTATTGTTTTCTATCCACTTTTGTGTCCTTCTTAGAACAAATAATAGATTAATGAGAAGGTGGAAAAGGTGGATTCACCTAAGAGGGAGTGGATTTTCCCAATAATATGTTAGATTCTCCCAAGGATGGATGGACTATACACTTGAAAGGTAGATGATTAAGGATGCTGACAAGGTGAATTTTTCTTAGAATGATAGTGTTGATTTTCCTAAAAACAAGTAGATTCATGTAAACTAGAGGATACAAATTTGGACAAAATAATGGAAGGAGACTAAAACTAGATAGATTCACCTAAATGGGAGTGTAGTCAACTAAGGATAGGAAAAATTCACCATTTGCGTAAGAAAGATGGATAAGATAAATGATTTATGTGAAATATGTTCACCTAAGAGAGTAGATTCACATAAGGATAGGTGGATTTTCCTAAAGATGAAGGGATAAGACTTAACAAAAAGAGGACTTAGGATGATGACGAGGATTCATTTAAGGATATGGCATATTCACCTAAGGGATAGTGTATTCTCCCAAGAATATGGAAAAATTATTGATTGGTGGAATGACATACGAGATCAAGGAATGATACAAGGGTAGATTCACCTATATATAGGGTAAATTCAGCTAAAAGGGTACCCATGAGATTGTGGTATTGAGTACCTATCTATGGATGGTGTATTTGGATACAAGTATGATGAAACCATGCTTCTGTATGATGAAACAAAGTCCAGATCTCTATTATAGATCCAACATAATCTCTATTATTTGAGACACCATTTTATTAGCATATCCAATTAGGGTAATTTATGGGTTTAATTATGGATCATGTTGTCTATTTCCATGCACTATTGAACTTAATTTGATGTATTGTGATTATTTTAATTTTGAAGTTATAAATAAATTATGTTTGTACCTTAGAAAGGGTAACTCCAATTGATGTTTGGGCAGTTTATTTGAAAACTTATGGTGATTATTGCCCTATGTTATGTAATGGAGTTATTTTTACACTAAGTAATTAACTAGAAAAATGAATTTGTATTGTTGTACAAGTATGATGAAACCATGCTTGTGTGTTTACATGTTTGTGCATCCTATTGAGAACCAACCTTGCTATTGAGGAACTCAATAAATGTGGTGTTAAGTAGAAGAATGGAAAACTCAAGAAGCTATGGTGACATATTGTGGCATTAGTAGGGATTATCTCTATTGACCACACCTTTCAAAGATAGTATCCCTTAGTTCTCCTCATAGAATGGACCATTGGATGGCTCATAGTGGTATCCTATCCTACATTTATCTTGATGGCATTGCCGATAGTTGGTATGTGGTTCTTGGTACGGGTTTCCTCTTACCCTATTATCTTATTTATATCAAGTTGTTCCAACATGTGGAGATTGATTTTTGTCATGCTATGATGATTTTCATGTTTGCATGTGTTTTGACATTATGCAGATAGATATGATGTCACACCATACTTATGTTTTGATATAGTGTAGGTGATGGTTACATGTTGTTGATGGTAGCAATTTGGGTTCAAAGACACAATTCCACACACACACACAAATATTTGAAGATGCATTTGATATTATTCCTTCTTAGTGGCGATTAGTGTTGGAAGATTTGCACACATGTAGAGAGGAACTCATGTTAGATACAATAGGTTGTGTTTGATAACATATGAATGTGCCTCATGATGTATACATATAGCTTTGGTGTGTGACATGCATGCACATTTTTCCATAAGACACATTGCTATGTGGCATGTGCCCTATGCATGTCTTCTTTGTGAGGCACGTTGCTATGTGCAATGTGGCCCTAGGTGTGTCTTCTCTATGAGGTGTATTGCCATGATATGTTAGGATTTGTAGTGTGCAGGCCACAAATGCATGCATGAGGGACTATTATTATAGTCATGTTTTTTGGGCATGTAGCCTAGGCATGTCTTCTCCATTAGGTACATGGCCGTGCCATGTGGGAGTTTTTGTGTTCATGCCACAAATGCACACATGAGGGACTATTATTTGAGTCATGATGAATCTTCACTCTATTTAGCCACAATTTCTAGTCGTATAGTTATGTAATGTGCACTTTTAAGGATTGTGAAGTTTCCTTCAATTATTGATGATCTCTCATCTTTGTTGCATGGGCCAACAATTTTATTTTATCTTTTTTGAATTAGTTTAATCATTATTGTGAGTTTTCTCTATTGTGTAGTTATTATGGCTATGTTTGATTTGCTATTGGAATTGAACATATTTATTTGACTTATTATTGGTACTATTTTTTCTTTCTTTCAATATTTATGATCTTTGGTAATTTAGTGAAACTCTTGCTATTTTTAAATGTTGCCTTCTTTGTTGTGATGTGATTCCTCACCAAGATCGACGTAGATAACCTTGGATGAGTGTATATAAGGAATCAAACATTGGGAAAAATTGAGGATAGGGGTAAGTGTTTGTTGTATGGGTAGCTACGATCCACTTGTACATTCTTAGTGATTATTGACGGCTATGTCTTGGAGGCTAATCCCATTAAAAAAACAAGGGGGAAGTCATACATAATCGTATGGATCCTCCCTAGTTGTGTGTGGATTCAAGACCATCATTTCATATGGTTCTTGGTTACTTTGTTAGACCGTGGCATCCTCTTAGACCAATATGTGAGCCTTGTATTGTTATCCCTGCAATGTGGATGAATAAGTGTATGTTAAAATAAATGCTTTGCATGCCATATAGCTGCATATGAGTTGTTCACATCATTAGATCATGATTTAGAATATGTTCAAATTCTTTTATCCATGTGAAGTCGAATGATTGATTATGAAAATGTGCTATACATTGAAGCATAATCTGTAAGATGTTCTCTTCAAGAAAAAATATTTATGCTTTCATAGTGAAATGTTGACGAAATGGGGTCCTAGTCTAGGAAAGTAAACTACAAACTTATACATTCACCATTTCAAAACATTTTATTGGGGACTAGTCAATTTGGTTCAATTTAATTCCTCTAGGAGAGACCAGCAATATGATTAATTGTTCCATTTTGATGTGATTGGATATGATTAGATATAATTTCATTGAAGATGCAAGAACTCAGTAAAATTATGCAAAATTGACAAGATTAAGCATAAAGAGGCAAATAATAAAGCAAAAAGCTAACATAGAGGTACATATTTGGAAATAAGACTCTAAAATGAACCTAATCAGTTACCTATAGGGAAAATGAGGTTAGAAATAATCTACCTATATGGAAAGTGGTTAAACTCTACCTCTAAGTGGCTCATCTTGAGCATTGTCGGTATATGGGCATTGATGGCATATTATATCTAGTTCTATCATTTTTGTGAGTGCAAAATTAACAAGGCAAAATAGTATTAGTGGGATCATGATCTCATCAAAATGGTTTTGGCTTTGCATTTATGATAGCACATTGATCACACCTTACAAAAGGTTCCAATCTCATACATAGCATCCCAAAGTAAGGTCAATAATGATGTAACTTAATGCTTAAACTGGAGTTCTGGGTAGTCATATACCGATCATTTCCAAGATTGATGCTTAAACTGGAGTTCTAGGTAGTCATATAGCCATGGCATAGGGTAGGGGTGACCTGCAAACAATGCTAGTTCTAGATGTTTGTTTGCTTGGTGTATAACTTGTCAAAATTAGATCGATTGGCTACAAGTCTGCCATAAAGTTTCCAACTTATCACCAATGAAAATACAAGAACCAAGGCTTACAATACTCAAAAATGTCTCTCAAAAAGTCTGCAACATGAAAACTTTTAGTAAGAATTTGCAGACACGATGCTCAGAAATTCACACAATCAGCTACATTAAATACATTCTCTATTAAGTTCAATGTTTTAAGATGAAAAAGAAGAGTTAAATGGTTTTGGTTCGATTTGCAATTTTTGTGAAGCTTTTGCACTGAAGTTTCCATAGCCTGATTTTTTTGCCTATGAAGAAAGACCATGTCAGATAATATCAGCGAAGAACAAAATAAGGAGACAATTGCTAGATTATGGTCTAACTTGAAAAGAAAAGGTGATGGGAAATGTTATTGTCCCTGCAAAATTTGTAAGGGCTTAAAGACTAGAAGACTTCTAATCAAAACAGCTAAGAAACATTATAGGCAGCATGGTCACATTGAAGGGGGACATGATTATCATCCACTAGCAAGTTGTTCATTATATCGTTTTAACAATTTATATACATAAGAAATCACTTGATAATGAGATCGTGATCATAGTTTATTTATTTTGATCATTTTTATATAGGTCGAGCACCCCAGGGCACATGATATGGACCAACACAACCCAAAGAATATGGTTTTCGAAGTGGAGGAACATGGAGGTGTGAATATCGAAGCTGAAGATAATGATCCCATGGAAGATGACGATCATGCACCAGAAAGCACAATACAAATACATTGATCCATGACACATTTAGTACTGGCACAGCTGATCATGATGATCAAGATGACCTTGATGTTCATGATTTACCTCTTCTTGAGAAGGCATATGAGCCCCTTTACAAAGGCTCCCAAACAACTCTTCTCTCTGTTGTATTGTTGTTGGTGAACTTGAAGGTTATGAATGGTTTATCCAACATAGCAATCTCACATATGTTAAGGTGTTTCATACATGTCATTACAGTTAATAAATGGTGAATCATGTACCATTAATATTATTTATATTAACACCTCAAACTTTTTTTTTTGGTTGTAGATTGATAGGTGAATTTTTCTTACCACCATCAAATATTCTAGCTCACTCATACCAAGAATTATCTACCATTATGAAAGATATTGGAATGGAGTATCAAACAATAGATGCTTGTCCCAATGATCATATTATATATCATAAACAACATGAATTTGGAACAGAATGCCCTGAATGTCATATCAGTAGATATTGAACAGATCAAATAACAAAAAAGGTGCCTCGCAAGGTTCTTCGTTATATTCCCATTATTCCACATATGCAACGATTATTCAGGTGCACTAGCTTGGCACAATTTATGGATTACCATGCACGCAATAGAAGTCGAGATGACATTATTCGAATGCCTGCGGATGGTTCAACATTTATGGACATAGAGGAAAAGTGGCCACACTTTAAAGAAGAACCTCGTAATCTCAGGCTTTCATTGGCAGCGGACGGTGTCAATCCATTTGGAGAGTTGAGATCTGTTTACTCGGTGTGGCCTATTTTTGTTATCAACAATAATATTCCTCCATGGATGTCAATAAAGAGGGAGCACATAATGTTGGCAATGATTGTTCCAGGTATTTTATCATTTAATAGTCATCTACATTTAATTATAAATATTGCAGTAAAATGGTCATAATAATTATGTAATGTTTTTGTTCATTCCACTAGGCAAGTACCAAGTTAAAGATATGAATGTATATATTGAGTCTTTTATCGACGAGTTGCTGGAGTTATGGAATGCTGTGACCATGTATGACATCTCTAGACCAATAGGACAAAGACAATTTCAATTCCATGCAATGTTTGTATGGACAATACATGATGCCCCAGGGCTAACACATTTTTGTGGTACATTATAGTGTTCAAGTTGCGCATGATAATTATAATTATAAAAATTAACAGATTTAATAGAATTATACATTATATTGTAGGTCTTCAAACAAAGGGAAAATTTGCATGTCCAGTTTGTGGTCCAAAGATGAAATCCCGTCATTCAAAAAGTTTAGGAAAGCAGGTGTTTGATGAGTATAGGCACTTCCTTCACAAAAATCATAAGTACCGGAATACTGAAAAACATCTTTTCAATGGGAAAGAAGAGACTACATCAAAGCCACAAAGAATGACTCCTCACTTATGGAAGTTGGAATATAATAGAATTAATCGTCAAGGTAGTGTCATTCCATCTAATGGTTTATGTTTGGAATTTGAATTTTTCTATCGTGTTTTGTTTACTGATGATGTAATTGATGATACTGAAGGTCGTCAAGGCATGGATGACCACCTTCCAAAGGGACTAAAAAGTTATCCCAGACAATTCAGTAGGTTGCCTTACTACGAGCAGCTACAAATTGTGCATTTGTTTGATACAATGCATATTGGAAAGAATATAACAGAGACATCATGGAAAATATTGGATGGAAGGCGTGACAAAGAAAAAATTGTCAAAATTTGTAGTGACATTGTGGAATCCAATCATGCAATGAAAAATATCATTCAATCAAATAGCAATGGAGATCAAATTAATATAAGTGCCCTTCCTTGGTTATTAATGGAGCAGCAAAGCAATTCTATAAAAGAAGTCATACGAAAAATTCAATTTCCCACAGGATTTGTTGCGAACATAAACAATCTCATATCAAAGAAGAGTGAATTTGGGCCAGGGATGAAAACGCATGATTGGCATACCTTCATTAAGGTAATTCGCGTTCTTGTGTATTTACTATATATTTGTATACTGCGCATGTACTTTTCATTGTATTATGTTAGAAAACAATGAAAAGATCATTTTATAATTGTTGCAGTACGTTCTACCTCTATCTCTCCCAGACCACTTCGACAATAATATCAAGCAAGTCATATATGATCCTGAAAAATACATGAGGTAAGTAGTGATGTTTGTTCAATTTTTTGTATAGATATTATATTTGCCATTTGTTTTACTTGTTATGCAATATATTGTATATTATTTTGTAAAGTCTCGTTTATATATTTTTGCGTCTTCAATCTCTTTTAGGTGGTTGTCATCTAAAGAATTCCACAAGGAAGATATAAAATATTGGAAGAGAAAAATTCCTCATCTAATGTGTGAAATGCAAAAGTGTCTACCTTCAACTTTTTTCAATGCACAAGAACACTACCTCATACACCAAGTTGAGGAGATCGAATTGTGTGGACCTGTACACACTAGGTCAATGTGGATGGTTGAGAGGCATTTGAAATTTTTTAAGGCTTTGGTTCGACAATGAGCACATCCTGAGGGTTCTATGGTGGAGGGATATATGGTATACCAAACTATGGTGTACATTACTGAATATCTTCCTAAGTTTGCAGCAAAAATCCACGTAGATCACATTTGGGATCCCAACCCCATTAATAAATTTGAAGGGGAGCACTTGATGGGGAAAGGTAGATTGAAGAAAGCGAGAGGTAATTATAAGATGTTATTGTAGTAAATTAATTCTTCATATTCTAAATAAATCAATTGTAAGTGGTCTATTAATTATTTGTATAGTTGGTTGAGAGTGGGATGCGCTACATATTTTTTATATTGCAAACAATCTTGATTGGATGACGGTGTGGATTGAACGATGTCAACATTCTGGTCGCACATTAACATGGGATGGTGTCGCTTCATTGGTTAAAGAAGCTCATTGTAATGGAGATTCCAATGTTACACAAAGGAAAATTGATTTAGCATATGGTTTAAGAGATCAACAGGTACGTATAATTTTATTAATCACTCGTATGTTTATCAACTCATGATGCAATAAATTTAATATGTTAGACATATTGCAGGTCAAACACCACAAGGCTATGTGCTGCAATGGTCATAAATTTTGCATCAAACAGTTGGATGACACGAAGAAAACTTGTGATTCTGGGATAACTGCAGTCTTTGAGGTGACCAATATTTCATCTAGAAATGACATACATCCTCAAGAGTCTCAAAATCGATACTATGGCATTTTGGATGATATACTTGAGTGTGACTTTAATTCCTTCAAATTAGTTCTGTTCTTCGTCAAATGGTATAGGCTACGACTGAATAAAAATGATCCTGATAGAACTGTTATCGAACATGATAATGGATTTACAATGGTTAATACAAGGTCGTTTGAACGAGTTGGGGATGAGCCCTATGTTCTTCCAAGTCAATGTGAGCAGGTATTTTACTCGAAGGTTCCACATAAACCGGGTTGGTCATTTGTTGTTAGACATGATCCAAGAGGAAGGCCAATAATGTATAATGTGATGGAAGAAGAAGATACCGAAGAAGTAGAAGATGATATAGATGATGATCATGATCAACAGTTAGTCGATGATGTTCCTGACGGAAATGTACACGAAGAAGAAGTTGATGATGATGATGCTACTGCTGCTGATGGTGATGGTGATGGTGATGGTGATGACGATGACAATGATGAACACAATGACGACGACGACGACGACGATGATCATGATCATGATGGTCATGATGATGAGTTGGATGAAGAAGAAGATCAATGACATGAATGAAATGTATGAGATGCGATTATTATATTATCTATTTAATATTGATATCTTGATAGAAATTGATTTGACTTATATGGTTACATAAATAATTCATATGTTTTGAATTCTAATGTCATTACTTAATTAATTCATGATGCACCTCTAGCTATGTGATAGATGGTGATTTAAAATACATATGTGATGGATTACATGCTTATGATGATACATGTGACATTTTTTGAACTTTGTGTTTATTTATGGAATGTGGACTACTTATTAGCTATGTGATGGATGGTGATTTATGATACGTATGTGATGGATTACATGTTTATGGTGATACATATGTGATTCTTATGATGCTCAATTACATATTTAATGATACATATGTGATGCTTATGATGCTTATGATACTACAATATTTATTGTTTATCAAATTACAAATGTAATGCTTATGATGCTCAATTATTGGTGTAAGAACCTGAACCCCTTTGACGAGGATCCTGCATAGTCTCATGGATCAACAGGTATAAGTCAATACACCTTATCGAAATAATATATTTTTAAAAAATTACAAGAAAAATAAACTTCCTCAGTTTTTCAAACCTCAACATTAGCAGCAAATTTAATACAGTTATCAACACTTGAGGCCCCAGTTGGACTTACTCAAATTTTAATCTCAACATCAACTTTATGGCCGACTTCTTCATCAATATTACCCTCATTTGCAAAATATATCTCTCATTACCGACTAACTCTCTCATTTGATGGTGCACATGTATCACCAAATAGGTATTTGTCAGATGTGTCTTCTTCGAGTGAGGGAAATGCAGGAATAGAAGAGGAAAGTGAGACATGTAGTAGATCTCAAATAGGGAGATCAACTAGAGGTCAAAAGATTAGAAAAAAATTCAATAAACGCATGGAATTTTTTCTTGCTCAAGGGGGGTCATGTTCTTATGATGATGAGACCAAAGGCGACATTGAGGTGCCCTTGAGGTACAAACATCTATTGAAACAATGTGTACCCAAGGAACTTCCTCCAATAAACATTGATTTTTGTGTTAATGAGAAGATATATCGCATAGCACCTTTGTTGTTACATGGTTTGGGCCTATTTTCCATGGACAACATAAAGGTTTGTTACAACAAAGTTGTTGAATTGATGGAGTTTGTTGGACCTTGTTACAATTATAATGATTGGATGTAGATTGTTCGATATAAAAAAAGTATGCGTAGGTATGCACTGTCAACCAATTATATACAACAAAAAGATAATGATCAAAGTAAACGAGTGGTTGTATACATTGATGGAAGGCCAAAAGCAACAGGGAATATTGCAGGTTTTATAAATAGTACACAACCTAGGTCAACTAATAAGCAACCCAATTGCATATTTGAGGCACGTGAGGGAAATTGTGTGTTTGTATGTGCGATAAAATCAATAAGTGCAGGGGAAGAGCTGCTAATCGATTACAATTTGAATCGTATAGATACAAACAAAGTTACTATCATGGGGGTGGTACGTACTATATATATACCATTTAAGCCAACTTCCAATTAATGAATCCAATAAACCATTGTATTATTAAGTTTTTTTGCTAAGTCTATTGGTTTCATTTCGCCAATGTTTTTATATTTTTTCTTTGTCACAGGGCCACATGGATCCACCACATAGCACATATAGGGGTGTAGGTCCCGACACTTCTACGGAGCAGGTAAACCTCATTGTAATTGTACAAATTAGATAGAAGCAAATTGTTACATTATGATCTTTTCTTGAGTGTTTTGAAGTAATTTTGATAGTGTTAATTATATTCTTGTCACAAACGGATGTTCGGGATAAGGGAAAGGAACCTGCAGTACCTCAACACCTCCATAGGGATGTGGGGCACTCCACAATGTTATGCGTTGATGACATCGCACTTAGCGCAAACCCTATACAATTGGTACAAAAGAATATTAGAAAAATTAGCCAAGAGATTGTTGATTTGGCAACCATAAGCCCTCAGACTGATGAGATAACAGAGAGGGTGCAACTATTGTTGTGGACAGTGGAAAACTTGCAAGTAAGCAGTAATGAAAGCTTTAATCATAACAAAAGTTCAATAATGGTTTATATTTTTTTCTCTTTTATGTCATTAACTAAAATATGTATGTGTTGTTTTTACAAAAATTTATAAGGCCTCATCATCCTGGTGGTGATGATCAGGGTATTGCCGGTAGTTCAGGTGATGACCATGTTCTATATATTAAAACCACTCCTTTGGACTTGTGAACTTGTTTTTTTAATGTTTTATATATTTAATGTATTATTCTTCAGGTGCTGACATGGGTCCGAGGTCGACCCCAACTGTATTGTCGACTGCAATGTTGGCAACACGTAGCATGCAGACATCATCTGTTGCATCGGCTCGTGTTGACCCGCCCACTGGTGGTAGATTCCTCTTTTTCTCTCTCTTTCGTTATGTGTTTATTACCCTTGAAGTGTTATTTCTTAGAGTTATTTCATAGTGGATTCATTTACTGTGGCAGGAGATGCACACGAGGATGCGCCAGAGGCGACTACTAGTGATAACATACCATCATTTCCTAGATCTTCCCATATTGCTAGTACGGGAACGTTGCAGGTCACATTGGTGGTGAGCGACGAAGAATTGATTCCCTTGAAGATGCAAAAGGTTCCAGGTACTTTAAAATTATTATTATATATAGTCTATTTGTAATTTACTTACTGATCACTCATTTTGGACTAATGATCCCATGTTTTTTTTTGCAGGAAATGATATTTTCTATAAAAATCTTAATGACATTACATTGCAGATATTTGGGCACATCGTACGTAAAAGGTGGAACATCATACGTGAACTAACCCTTATCCACTATTTTGATTTCATATCATTGCTAGAATAGTTTTCCTTTTATCCATTTCTTGAACTATATCAAAGGTAGCTTCAGTTTCTTTCTAAATCTAACAAGTTTGTTTTTTCTTTAAAGGTGGAATGACCAAGAAAAAAAGTTAAAAGATGAACTCACAAACTGTATGGTAGGATTGTTTGGAAATGACACATTCGATAAGACTAAGCTCCTGGAAAAAGATGGCACATATCTAAAGTATGTGAGGGACCAATACAGGACACACTTAGAGAAGAACGTAAAGTATGAGCGTCCCCCCATGATTCCAGAGAGGGAGTAGAAGGACCTGATTTTGGATGCAAAGGAGAGAATTGAAAGGAAAAAAGGAAATACACCACCAGACCCCAGAAGAAGGTATGTGATACTATTAAGAATGTGAATATGTACTAATTATTCATTATATTTATATAATCTAACATATTTCAAACTTTTCATAGATTGAGTGACACGTCAAAGGCAACCAAGGCAAGACAAGAAAAGCATGGGCAACACAAACTTGGCTCTGGTGGTTATATGAAACTTGCCGCACAAATTGTAAGAATCAGTAAATTAAGTATCACATCAAAATATTTATAAATTGTAAACAACTTTTTTTTATCAAACAATACAAGCAAAATTCACAATACTAAGCAAAAATGCAAGGCTCTGAATTCAATAGAGCGCCCACAGAAGATGACAAGAGAATTGGCTACCAACAAGGCTATATAGTCGTGGCTGAACGGCTACGAGAATTGAGTGGGCAAACACGAGATTCTGATGCATCTGTCACAATGGTAAATAAGCTAAATGAAAATTATTTCAAATTGAATACTTAACCAATAATCTATTTGATGTTAAGTTTCAACATAAAGTGACTATATTTTTTTTAAATAAGCAAGCAATGATAACACTACGCGTGATATTGGAATGCAGCATGATAATCGTGGAACAAAACCTGTACATGAAGGTCCGGATGTGCATCCTAGTAGTGGAGGTATTCATTTGCTATTCAAATTTTTTTATGTAATTATTAATACAATTAAACATCTTAAATTGAAAATTAGTGTAGTAATTAATGTAACCTTTATTGTTAATATTTTAGAGCATGTAGTCGGTGGTGACCAAGTGGAGCATGATCCGGGTAGACAACATCAGGAACGTGATGTTCCCCAATCAGGTAAAGAGGACCATTGTTATTCCTTTAAACAAATTTAATTGCAATTGGTGTATTGATTAATGTAACGTTTCATATTTCAACTCCAAAGGATCTAGAGGGTGTTCAGCATGTCGAGGTTGAGGCTAGACAAAATGATGTGGAAGATGATGTGTCCCCATCAGGTAAAGAGTGTAACGGTTGTGTTCTTTAAATTAATGAAATACTTGTAACAATAATAAAAAAATGTTTTGAATTTAACCCAATTCTTTGTTATTACAGAGGACCCCCCTTTGGTTCAGCATCCTCGTCCTTTGTATAGGACTAGGCATACATCAAGAGCATGAGAAGAGGGCAGAACATCCGAAGATGGGGGAAATGATGAAGAAGACGATGCTTCACTTAGACTTTACATAGCTTCAAAAAAAAAACAAAGAAAGAAATGATTGTAATCTACCTTATTTGATAATGACTGATTTTTATGTGTTAATGAATGTAATTATGTGCTAATGAATGTTCATGAATGATATGTGTTGATGATTATTGATGAATGTTGCGTGTTAATGAAAGTTAATGAATTTTATGTATTAATGAACGTTATGTGATAATGAATGAATGTTATATTTTAATAATGGATGAAAGAATGAATGAAAAAATGAATGAATGTTAGATGTTAATGGGGAATTTAGAGTGATGTTAGGGGGGGGGAGGGGCCAAATGAGCTTCCACCTTCACATGGTTGGCCCTGTTAAGTAGAGAATATTAAACTATTCTTGAAACAAAGCGAAGCTCAATAAGATAACACACTTTTCAATATTTCATTATGTTGCACAGTTAATCTTATTGAATAATGTACGTATATTGAATCTTAATTGCAGGGTCCAACAGAGCCAACACGAAAAACACCATGGTGCAACTGCAAAAGTTGTGAATATGCCTCATCATGAATAAAGCTAAATTAGCGCATTCTCTGTAAAATCTCAAATGCTCTATACTTTGAAAGTTTTGAAATTTTTATGATCATATCGGTCCTGTGCCTAAAAGCTTTTTTCCTTGATTTGTTTGTGATACACGTTGAGAGATTTTTGTTTTCCTTTTATTTATGCATGTCTTAACCATTCTCCACATGCTTCCCATTCTTATTTAGATTGTTGTATTTTTACATATGTTGGAATCTGTAGTTCCATGTACATGTTTTCTATGTTCTTTGTAACTGTATGAAAAGGTGTAAAATGTGGGTATAGTCCAAAATCTTGATTACCAACAAGCTATTGTTGTTTAATAGTTCCAGTGTTTGTATTAATTGAAACAGTTTAACCCTTTTAACATGTTTCATAGCAAACCTACACTTTGTATGCAATCTTATTGTTACAGTTCAATTACTGAGGTGATGTGATTTTCAAAAGTATTCCGACGAAAACAAAATTGGTTTTTATTTATGTATTTTATTAAAATTTTAGAGTTTCCTCGTGAACATTTAAACTTAGAAGGATTTAAAAATTCAATACAAGAGTACTGGACATAATTTCTGGAGATAGAACTGAAACTCTCTCCCATGACTTCAGATTTTTCCATGCTCTCTAGGCTAGTAGCTTTCAGACACAAAACATAGGTCTTCTAAATTTTGTCCCAACATTAATTAGTTCCTTTCTCTTATTTTTCATCCTTTTCGAAAGAGAATTGGAAATTGTTAGGAATGAACATCTTCCTAGATGATTTGTTAAAATACAATGGGGAACTCAATCAAATTTTAATTCACTTCGTTTTAAGTTATTATCACAATTCATTGAATTATACTTACAAAAGGCTTATATTTCCAAGGTAAAATATCAGTATCTTTCTTGGGCGATATTAGATAGCAGGGTCTCTTGGGTTAGACAAAATCACCCTCTCATTGTATTCAAAGTAGATGCATAGCAAAGCTAGATGCATCAATCATTAAATCATAAACAAACACAAGCTCAAAAATTGTGTTACCAAGTACGCTTGGAACCTAGCCTGTAACTAACTAGTTTATACTAGATATTGTTTGGGTATGGTATTCAATTCTATTAGAATCTACAAAATAAATATTAACCTAGAAATTAATGTAAGTGATAACATTTTTAAAATTGTTAAATATAAATGATAATAAAATCAAAATAGCATAACATAGTTGATTTCATAAGAGAGAAAATGAAAAAGTTCACAATATCTTCACTCGGTATCCAAGATTTTTAATCCATGAGGATGAAGATGAGGATGAGATAGAAAACCAAAAGACAAGGAATTGTTTATCCAAGTTTCCAAATTTTTGAGGATAAGGAAAAAAACATAATCCTATGAAAGAAGGAGAATGTGCAAGTCATTATCTCAAGTTAAAAGAAATTACTTAAGTAAACTAAACAAACAAATGCAATATCATACTTACGATAAAACATATCCACTTGGTGAATAAAATGGTACATTGGCACACCCCCTTAAGTGCAATTGAGGTAAGAAGAAATGGGTCACAAGGTTAGGTATCCATGTAAAATATGAAATAACCCCAAATTATAAAGAGAGTGTACCCTCTCGAAGTAGAGACTAGAAAATCCATAGGACAAAACTCCATCCCAAGTGACATATGTGAAGGATAATATAGACCCACCCCATCCCCTAAAGTTGGTGCTTCCACAAAAAAGAGAGAAAAGCAATGCAAAATGTTGAATGGTGAATGTTGTAGTAGGTTCATTTGCAACAAATGATGCACCTTCCTTTCACAATATGGAAATCTTGAGTTGTCAAATTGTTGAATTCCCATTCAAGTGGAATGTAGAAAGGAATTCAGATGTATGGATTTTGAAGCGACTCACGTGTCTTGATGTTGATGTTAAGCTGTGATTGTTCCATAGAAGATTCAGGGACTACAATCATTGAAGTGTGAGACCTTAATTAATGTGAAATAGAATATGTCATGTTGCATGATATGGTGGGGATAGAACAAGTGAATTTACAATGGGAGACGATGTAACTCGATGGGCATTGTCATCAATGAGAAGACAAATATTCTCAATTGTTTCATCAATATTTGAAAGGTGAGAGTCCACAAACAGATGTGAAATGTTTAAGTAGGCCTCCCAATGAAGTGGATCTCATAGACACAAAGAATCCTATATAGAGAATCATTGAGAGCCCTTGAAGAAGAAAATTTTAACTTCGATGAAGCAATACATGATGGAGGAATATCTTGCAAGAGGAAATCAAAGTCATTATGGTGTCATCTAGATCTGAAATGTGATCTACTTTTCAAAAAAGTAAAGATGGTTGATAGGAATGTGTCCTAGTGGGGTGAATCTAGAAGACATATAATCCTATTGCAAAGAATCATGGAAAGTTCTAGAAGAAGCAACTTTTAATTCTGATGTAGCAATGTGTATTAGAGATGTTCTCATTTGTAGATGGAGTATCAAGAGGAGGATCACTAGTCCATAGACCATGTCATTGTTGTTAAATACCTACGCTTTTGTTCAGTCACTTGGTGTAGGAATGAATTCAATGAGATAGGGTAGGAGATCCTACGTAATGTAATTTTTCACTATCCCTTGTTTCGAGTACAAATGGTTCTCTGAATTTATCTTGACAATAGAATGTCGGAATTTAATACCATAATCCATGATGAAAACTGCCAAAAATGGAAATTTATCTTAGTTCTCAATTACAAAATGCTTTTGTATAGGCCTCTCGAAGATTAAGTACATCAAATTGAGACTTTATAAATTGAGTGTATGTATTAGCAATCTCCCAAATTGTTCAATGGTCTCCAAACCTTGTCAATTTTTTATTTTTATTTTAACTCAAATATGTATGGTATAGGCATATCATTGGTTGTGTGATTTTTTTTTTCCTTAAATGCTTCTACGACCAAAAGAGACAAGTTTTAGATGAAAATGGGGTCTTATGGGCCTTTTTGACACAATGGTAGGTTCTTTAGACCTGAAAATGCCTTAAGTTACAAACAAATCCTTGTTTGTGAGCATGCTTCTTGATCTCCAATTTTGGTGGAATGAAAGATAATATTGAATTTCTCAAGCCTTTTGGATGCTTCGAAACCACCCTGAAAAACTAGTCGATTGCCTTAAGTTACAAACAAATCCTTGTTTGTGAGCATGCTTCTTGATCTCCAATTTTGGTGGAATGAAAGATAATATTGAATTTCTCAAGCCTTTTGGATGCTTCGAAACCACCAAAAAAAAAGCTAATTTGATCATTGAAATGTTATAGTGACTTGGATAAAAAAAGAAAACTAAGTCTAAACTTTAGAAGTTAGTTTTTTCTTGTCAAATTGTTTTCAATTTTCAAATCATCCAAGGATGCAAGAGGAGTATATTTTGTTATGACAAGATAAAAAAAAAAAAACTTAGAATCTTTTGAAACCATTGAAACATGGAGACCCCTTCCCCCCCTCCAAAATCCCTATTTTTTCAGGATGCAATACTTAGGGGAAACATCCCCTTGCCGCACCACTTAGGGATGTCCTAGGGACTCCAAGGAGTCTCTTGACCATCTTGAGGATGCCTATGAGTTTCCCATGGCCCCCAATTAGAAACTCCAATTCTAAACAAAAATGGTGAAATTATTGTGAAAATGTCATCCGTATTAAAGGTTTGGCAATGCCCCCTAACCTTGATGGGGGCTCTGCCCCAAACCCCCCACAAGGGGCACTACCCATTGACCCCAAACCTCTACCCACCATTATTATTGTTAATGCAATCATTTCCATTTTTTTTATGTTGACTAGTTTAAACACTTAGTATGCCAAAGTTTCATTTGCAATTCTTATACTTATTCTTAGTTTGTTCCCAAAGTTCCAAAACTCTACCACCATTGTTAATGTTCAAATTTCAATGCAATCATTGACATATTTTTAATGTTTATTGTAAAATTTACATAGTGTGGCAAAGTTGTATTTACAGTTGTTATACTTATTCTATACACATCCTTTTATAATTAGTTTTTTAAGTTGTATATATATTTGCATCCCACCCCACCCCCTTCGTCATCCCCCTGTCGTCCCCAAACTTAAGCCCTTGGTATGTTAAGCTATGAAAGCTCACAATAGTTTCATTTGATATGTTAATCGAGGAAAAACCTACAATATATAGCTTCCAAGATTCCAAATCCATGAGGATCATGAAGAGGTAGAAAACCAAAAAAAGAAATTGCTTATCCAAGTTTCCAAATTTGTGACAAGGAAAAAGTAGAATCTCAATCAAAGAAGGAGAATGTGCAACTCATTATCTTATTCTACCTAAGTAAAAATATTACCTAATTAAGCTTTATAATAGTGGAATATCACACTTAGGATAAAACATATCCAAGGTAAATAAAATATTACATTGATAGGCTTCTTTGGTTGCTCTAAAAGTGGTGCCTTGTGAATTATGTTCTTGGATACTAAAGTTTCCAAATTCTGGGCACTCTTGATAGCTTCTCGTAGAGATTATGATTCGAAGGCTTTAACCAAACCTTTCAATGGTTTTTGTTGATGTGTTTTTTATGCACTATGCAACACAAAATAAAATACTAAGTATTCTATCCTCTCTTGAACAAAATCCTCCCAAGTGCTAAACTACGTGATCAAATGGGATGACTCCAAGATTCCAATAGTCAGGTCTTGACTTTATATTGCAGATAGACTCAATGATTGTGATGTGGTATCTGCTGGAATCACAAGGGGGACTTACGTTGCTTGGGTCAAGACCTATCCATTCTCATGTTTCATGATTGATTTACACTCCATGAATTGGGTCATCCTTGAGCAACATCTCGACTTAGCCAAATTTTGTTTTTTGTACCCTAATTCTTTAATTTTAACCCCTTACTAGCATTGACTTTGGTTTTATTGGAATTATTGCTTCTCTAGCATGGGCACATTTCTAGGGTTCATTCGCACAAATTGCTCTTGATGAGCAAGCTAGTATCATGACCATGACTTAAACAAAATTTTAACTTAGTCAAATTATCTCCTCCAAACTTTTATGAGTTCATCACCTTCATTCTTCATCATTTGGATGTCTTTTGTCATTGGAAGGTAATTCTTGACCACCATACCTCAATCTTGACCTATGCTATACCCTAAAACCCTAGAACCTAGTCATGTTTACAATTGAGATCTTGGTGACTTGATCACTTAATACAGCTTAATCATGTAGGTCTCATCTAACTCTGACTCCAACACTTAAGCAAATCAACCCTAGCAACCAAGTACTTTGGGAAATATCTTGCAACTTGACAACATGGGTAATGATGGAGGAATGGAAGGTGAGACCTATAGAGGTGAGAGAGAGAGAGGGTCAGAGGAAGAGATAATGACCTGGAGAGGGTAGAGAAAGAGAAGTAGAGAGGGAGAGAAGAGAGGGATGGAGAAAGAGACCTAGAGAGGGGAGAGAGAAGAGAGATAGTAGAGAGGGATAGAGAAGAGAGATAAAAGAGAGATACCAATGTCAATCTTTTTCTATAAAAAAAAAAATTCCGAAAAATCGTCCTATCGTCAGAATTCCAACTCCAAAGGATAAAATTATGACAGAGGAGTGTTGTTAGATGCACAACATCCTCATCGGAACTCTCCTGGAGGCCATCCAGGAGAGTTCCGACGAGGATGTTGTGCGTCCGACGGCACTCCTCTGTCAAAATTTTATCCTTCAGAGTCGGAATTCCGACGATAGGCCGAGATTGCGACGGTATTCTTTCGGGGTATGAGCATCCATGGCGGCCGTCGGAAAGGTTGGAAGTGATGTCGGAATTGCGACGACCACAAGGATAGTCGGAACTTCCAACACAAATTTTTCGATGGCTTTTTTTGTCAGTAGTGCGACGAAATTGTGTCGAAATTCCGACGATTTGCCGTCGAAATTTTGACTCGAATGTACTAGTGGGTTTGACCTTTTTATGACAAGAAAGAAGACATTTAAGTCATTCAATTCATTCTAAAAGGTGTTTTACAATAAAATCAAGTCCTTAAAATACAAGCAATGAAAATAAAGTACATAATTATCTCAAACTAACCTATAAACCATTGATAACGAGTTCAAGGATGAAATCAAAAGACAAGAATGTAATATCCCGAATAATTTTTTTGTTTTTAAGTGCAATAAAAATTACCAACCAACACATAACCCATTAAGGCTAGAAAACATAATCTCAAAGCTTGATGAAAATGCAACCCTTCCACTTTCTGATCACCAAGTTCCCAATGTGGGAAGGTGAGAGCATACAGTGAAAAGGGGTTCGTTAGCTTACAAATCTGCTGGAAATGATAAAGCAAATACAATACTGGGCGGCAAGCCAGCCCCTTCCACTTATCCAATGGGAAAGCAAGGAACTTGGTAGTGAACCAGCCAAGAGAACAATACTGCAGACACAAATCACTCTACTGCAATATTTTAGCGGGAGGACTGAATTACAAATTACTCAACTCAACCACTTATGCAGTGGGAGGACTAAATTACAAATTACTCAACTCAACCACTTATGCAGCGGGAGGACCATTACAACCAACATCACTCGACTGCCTATGCAGCGGAAGGACCATTACAACTAACATCACTCGACCGCCTATGCAGCGGAAGGACCATTACAACTAACATCACTCGACCGCCTATGCAGCGGGAGAACTAAATTACAGTTTATCAAGATGTAGGTGACAAGCCAGCCTCTTCCATTTTTCAGTGGGATAAGAGATTACAATCCAGAATGGGTTAGAAGTACCACTACTTAACCTTACATAAAAAGGGTAGTGAGAGTAGAAGAATAATGTTGAACATTAGAGATAATGATCATGAAACTCTTTCAACATCAAAAATAGTAGGCTCGAAATGCATAACCAGCAACCCATAAACCCACTAAATTACTCGTATCTCTCTCAAATCTCACTCAATTCACCCCAAATTACTTTGCATGCATCCCAATGCACCCTCTAAAACCCACGCCTAGCTAGATATTTTTGATTTCCATTATTAAATTCAATACTCAATGAAAAGTGCCACAAACATACAATATGAATTTCTAACAACAAGAAGGATGATTGAACCAGTACCCAAAACGATCAGTCACTCAAGCAAAGAGGTGTGATCAAAAACATGCTTCAGCGGCAGGGAAAACCGCAACTCCAGAAATCACTTCAAAAGCATTGAAATATGCAATCAAAGTATCATAGATAACAACACACAGCTAGGTACTATATCTCAAGTATGAAACTACAAAACACTAGGGAGCCGCACTTCGAAGCTTCAAAGTTCAGACATCAATTCGACAGCATAACGATGCAAATTTTCAAGATAGCAAAATGAGAACCCAAGGCTCATATTTATAACTTCACGCCTCCCCAAATGCAAATGAAAATGGTGCCCAAACTCCATTCAAATTCACTTTCATTTCACCTTATGTCTCCCACCAACATGGCACCCACTTACCTTTCCTAGGAAAGTTCAAACTTTGCCTTATGGTGGCGTCTTTTTGCAATATTAAAAATTAAACAAAAGATGTTTAATCCTCCTAAATTGCCGCCAACAAATTCACCCTTTGACTTAGGAAATAACACATGAATATCAATTAATTATTTTTCCCTAAGTCATCCTCAACAATTAATCAATAACTACAAATATTTAAATATTAAACCTTTGACAAGGAAATAATATTTAATTAAATTACTTATGACTCCCATACTGATCATTAACAGAAACCAGGATGAAGCGGAGTAAAGAAGATCAAAGAACAGTTGCAGGACCAGGACCCTGTCCATTGCCAAAAATAGAAATACTCCATATTGTCACTTACTAAAAAATAGTAAGTCATGAATTACTACTCCGAAAAGCATGATCTTTGCACCCAGTGACAGAGCATGGAAAGCTCAGTAGGACAACATCATCCAAACAGCCAACCCCTAACTTACTAAAAATAGTAAGTTCTCGCCTCACCAATGTTTGAAACCCTAATTATTCATTCCACATAGCCTACAGGTCTCAGGAATAGGCCAGTGGGCCATTGAAAGCACATCATCGAGAAGGGGACATTACAGTCCATCCTCCCCAAAATTGTTTGTCCTCAAGCAACTGTAAGCCTAGATGCAATAAAATCTCCTCATTTTTCCATGTAGCATCCTCTACTAGCAATTTTTTCCATTTGATCAAGTATTCCTTGATCACCCTTCTCTTCAAGGAACGTTCCCTAAAATCAAAGATAGCTTCAGGAACCAAAACTAGCTCTCCCTCCTCATCGAGCGAGGGTAACTCAGTTGAAGCAATAACATTGTGTCCCAGAGCCTTCTTGAGGTGAGACACATGAAATACATTATGAATCTTGTTGCTTGCTGGTAATTCCAACTCATACGCCACTTCTCCAATTCTCCTGTTGACTCTGAAAGGCCCATAGAATTGTGGCTTCAATTTCACAACTCCACTCTTCTTCAGACTAGACTGTTTGTAGGGTTGGAGCCTCAAGTAAACCATGTCGCCCACCTCAAAGGTGCGCTCTATTCATTGCTGATCAACATACAAATTCTGTTGATTTTGTGCATGTTGGAGATTGTCCCTCAGAATCCTCAAAATATCTTGACTTTGTTGCATCATATCCTTCACCTGAGGGGTTCTGCTATCACCAAATAATAAGTCAGTGAAGCTAGGAGCTTCATAACCATATAGTGTCATGAATGGTGACATCCGGATGGACATGTGATAGGAGGAATTGTAGCAATACTCTCCTAGGTGAAGCCATCTCACCCATGTATTCTGCTACTCCGAGACATAGTTTCTAAGATATCCTTCCAACCACTTATTCACTATCTCAGTCTACCCATAAGTTTGTGGGTCATAACTTGTGCTTGGAGTGAGCACAGTACCACATAATATGAAAATCTTCTACCAAAAAGCACTTAGGAACTTGTTGTCCCTATCACTCACGATGTTCTTCAGTAACCCATGTAACCTGAACACCTCCCGAAAGAACACTTCAGCAACCTGAGCTACTGTAAAAGAGCTGGTGATGGCAAAAAAATGAGCAAACTTAGTTAGTCTGTCCACCACCACATAAATACTATCCTTCCCTTGAGCTTGTGGCAACCCAGTGATGAAGTCCATGGATATACTTTCCCATTTTTTACTGGGAATGGGCAAGGGTTGTAACAAACCAGCTGGCAAAGTGTGCTCATCTTTGTTTCTCTTGCATGTGTGACACTCCTTGATCTACTTCAAGACATCATTTTTAAGTCCCTTCCAAGAAAATCTCTCTTGAATCTGCCTGTATGTTTTGAAGTAACCTTGGTGACTAGCAAGGGGAATGTCATGGAAAGTCTTCAAAATCTTCTCCTTCAGCTTAGATTCAGCTACAATGAAGATCCTCCCTTTGTATAGAATCAACCCCTCAACCAATTTGTACCTTTCATCATGAAAAGTACCTTCTATAATGTTGGTTGCAAACTGATGTTTGGCATAATCAGAAAGCAACAAATCCCTCCAATTAGCAGTAAGCTCACACAGTGAGCTCAAATGGGGCCTTCTAGACAAGGCATCCGCCACAATGTTGTTCTTTCCCTTGACATACTCAATATCGAAGTTGTAAGCCTGTAGCTTACTCACCCACTTTTGTTTCCTTTCATTCAAATCTTTCTGATGCATGAAGTGTTTAAGACTATTATGATCAGTTTTAACAATGAACTTACTCCCCACAAGGTATTACCTGAACTTTGCAAGGGCATGCATTATGGCAAGCATCTCCTTGTCATATATTGAATACAGCCTTTCAAACCCTCTTAGCTTCCTACTCTTGAAGACTATAAGATGCTTATCCTGCATGAGGACTGCACCAACACCTTCTCCAGATGCATCACACTGTAGTTCAAAAGGTTTGGTGAAATCAAGTAAAGCCAAAACAGGGCAAGAACTCATGATCCCATTAAACTGATCAAAAAATGTTTGTGCCTTTTTGGACCATTCAAAAGCTCCTTTCCTTGTAAGATCTATGAGGGGGGCAGCCAACTGAGAGTATCCCTTCACAAACCTCTGATAAAAGCCACACAAACCCAAGAATCCCATCAAGTGTGTTATGTTTCCAGGAGGAGGCCAATCAATGATGGCTCTAATCTTTACAGGGTCTACTTTCACACCACCTGTGTTGATAATGTGACCAAGGTAGAGCAATTATTCCATTCCAAATTCACATTTGGACTCCTTGGCAAATAGGGATTCAGATTCCAATATGCTTAACACTTCATACAAGTGTTGTAAGTGCTCCTTCCAAGATTTGTTGAATATGAGTATGTCATCAAAGAATATCAGTACGAACTTCCTTAGTTGTTTCTGAAAGATTTTGTCCATGCATGACTGAAATGCGGCAAGTGCATTCGTCAAGCCAAAGGGCATGACTAGGAACTCAAAATGCCCAAAGTGGCATATGAAAGTGGTCTTCTCCACATCTGAAGCTCTCATCCTAATCTGATGATACCCCGACCTAAAGTCAATCTTAGAAAAAAACACTGCACCATGTAGCTCATCAATTTTTGAAATAGGATATTGATTCTTAATAGTTTTTTTATTCAGGGCACAGTAATCCACGCACATGCGCATTGTCCCATCCCTCTTTTCACCAAAACAACAGCCGAAGCAAAGGAGCTTTTGCTTGGCCGTATGTAACCCATGTCAAGCAACTCCCGAATTCCTTTCTCAATCTCATCCTTCTGCTTCTTGGGATACCGGTAAGGAGTAGTCATAATCGGTTTAACTCCTTCTTCAAGCTCAATGATGTGTTCTACGCCTCTCTCAGGAGGTCTGCCAGGAGGTGGGTTTTCAAACACCTTACTCCTCTTGGTTATCAAGGCTTGAATATCTTGAGGATAGCTCTAATTCTCTTTTACTGGTGTAGAGGGCATAACCATGACCTTACTTTTGTCTGTGATCAATGTTTGAATGTCTGTGGAATAGCTACCCTTATCTACCAATGGATTTGATGCCATTATCAAACACTTTGCTGCCCACTCCACCTGGTTATCGCGGATCAGCCTCTCCATCTTTTTCAAAGATACAACTCTAAGTCCACCATGCGACATTCCTCTCAACACTACCTTCTTCCCTTCAGACATGAATTTCAGCTCCATGGTTTTCAAAATACAACTCTAAGTCCACCATGCGACATTCCTCTCAACACTACCTTCTTCCCTTCAGACATGAATTTCAGCTCCATGGTTTGCAAGTTTAATGTAATCTCACCAAGAGATCTCAGCCATTGAATCTCGATGACTGCATCATCAGTCCCACCAATGCTAACCACAAAGAAATCATCTCTAATTTCATGATTTCCCAACTTCAGAGACATGTTGGAAATCATCTGGTTGCAGGATATAGTGGAGCCATCTGCTACCATGACTTTGAAGCCTTCTACTTCCTCTGCCACTAGCCCCCTCTTTGCAACAATCCTCTCGTCAATGAAATTATGATTCACTCATGTGTCAATGAGACCAATGACACAATGCTCTCCAATCACACTCTGAACTCTAAAGGACTCATTCTTGTGAATGTTCAAGAGTTGAGCAACCACTCCTCTGTCTTCTGACTCAATTTCAAGCCCTTGAGGAGCCCCCTCATACTCGTTGTCCCTAATTTCAATTTGTTGTTCTGAAATTTTAGAGTCTGATACATCCGTAGAATAGCACTCTATTTTATGCAAATTGCCCTTTCCATGACACTTATGTCTTGGGGCCCAAGGTTCTCTGCAAGAATAGCAAAGATTCTTCCTTCGAAGCTCTTGACAAAGCTCATCATCCATTCGCAAAGGAAACCTTTTGGTCTGATTCGTAAATTTCTTCTTATCCTTTTGGAAAGGAAAAGACTTGGACTAAATTTTGTTCCTTGGGGCAGCCAACTCCATGCTTCAAAGTTTCTTAATAGCTTCTGCCAAGGTGGGCAGATCAAATGCTTTAACCCAACCTTTTAAAGGTTCCTCAAGTCCTTCAGTGAAAAGGACAACTAACCGCTTCTCAGAGATGTTTCTTACCATAACTGATAGATTTTGGAATTCAGTTACGTAAGTGTCCAACAAACCTTGTTGTTTGAGTTGAGCAAGTTCTCTAAATTGCACCTCTAGATCCTTGGTGTCAAATCTCTCAATCAGCTTGTTGGTGAAATCAGCATAGGTGGTGATCAAGTTATGGCCAAGGGTGACCAACCCATGGTACCACCATTCGTGGGCCACTCCATCCAAGTGCAAGGTAGCGAACTTGATGGCGTCTTCTTCTGGCATAGGTCTCAAGGACAAGTAATTGTCTAGCTTTTGCACCCATGCTCTAGCTGTGCTCTTAGTGCTCCCATCAAAATGTGCCAAAGTCACTCTTCCAAGAGCTTGTTGATAATCTCTTGGGGTAGCAAATATGTTGTCATTCCTCCTTCCTTCATTTTCTAATTCATGAATTGATCCAAAGTGAGGATATCTCGTATCTCTCTAGGGAGAGAAGCATACTCCATATAGTTGCTCCTTATTTCATCAGTTGTAGGTATCTCCATTTCAGCTTGTTGTGCTTCTCTTGGCAGGAATACAAGTTGTAGAGGTCTGGCGGTTGCACCTCCACAGTTGCTCTCGTTGTTACTCCCATTTCCATTTTCTATAGGAGCATTAGAAGTGTTGGCTTCCAGTCCATTGTTGGGTTCGTTAGGAATCCCAACAACATTCTGGTTAAGTTTGGCTAGCAATTGAGACATCATTTCCGTCATGGCATTGAATTGTTTCTCAGCCTTGTTATCAGGTGTCTCATTTCGTTCTGTAGCCTTGTCTATCATTGAATCCACTGAATCTGCAGAATCCAATTTATTCCCTCTGTTTCTCAATGCCTCTGAAAATGTATCCTCTTCCTGCACTACATGAATCTGAAATCGTTGTCTCTTATGTTCTTTGTTGTAGTAACAAACGTCTCTATCACTCATGGAGAATTTTGAGCCCTCTGAAACTCGCTGGCAGGAAAACCAACTCTTATACCACTGTAATATCCTGGATAATTTTTTTTGTTTTTAAGTGCAATAAGAATTACCAACCAACACATAACTCGTTAAGTTTAGAAAACATAATCTCAAAGCTTGCTGAAAATGCAACCCTTCCACTTTCTGATCACCAAGTGCCCAATGTGGGAAGGTGAGAGCATACGATGATAAGGGGTTTGTTAGCTCACAAATCTATTGGAAATGATAAAGCAAATACAATACTGGGTGGCAAGCCAGCCCCTTCCGCTTATCCAACGGGAAAGCAAGGAACTTGGTGGTGAACCAGCCAAGAGAACAATATTGTAGACACAAATCACTCTACCGCAATATTTCAGGGGAAGGACTAAATTACAAATTACTCAACTCAACCGCTTATGCAGCGGGAGGACCATTGCAACCAACATCACTCGCCGCTTATGCAGCTGGAGTACTGAATTACAATTTATCAGATGTAGGCGGCAATCCAACCTCTTCCACTTTTTAGCGAGATAAGAGATTACAATCTAGAATGGGTTAGTAGTACTACTACTTAACCTTACAATAAAAAGGGAAGTGAGAGTAGAAGAATAATGTTGAACATAAGAGATAATGATCATGAAACTCTTTCAACATAAAAAAACAAAAAGCTGGAAATGCATAACCAGCAACCCATAAACCCACTAAATTACTCCTCTCAAATCTCACTCAATTCACCCCAAATCACTCCCAACCCAACACTAGACCAACAGCAACTAAGACAAACCAAAAGGAAGCTACCAAAACACCCCAAATTACTTTGCATACATCCCAATGCACCCTCTAAAACCCACGCCTAGCTAGATATTTTCAATTTGCATTATTAAATTCAATACTCAATGAAAAGTGCCACAAACTTACAATATGAATCGCCAACAACAAGAAGGATGATTGAACTAGTATACAAAACAACCAGTCACCCAAGCAGAGAGGTGTGATAAAAAAATGTGCTTCAACCACAGGGAAGCCAACAACTCTAGAAATCACTCCAAAGTCCAAAAACACTTAAATATGCAATGAAAGTATCATAGATTACAACACGCAGCTAGATACTATATCTCAACTACAAAACTGGAAAACACTAAGTAGTCGTACTCTGAAGCTTCAAAGTTCATACGCCTCCCCAAATGCAAATGCAAATGGCACCCAGACTCCATTCAAATTCACTTTCATTTCGCCTTATGTCTCCCACAAACATGGCACCCACTTACCTTTCCTAGGCAAGTTTGAACTTTGCCTTATGGTGGGGCATCTTTTGCAATATTAAACATTAAACAAAAGATGTTTAATCCTCCTAAATTGTCACCAACAAATCAGGCCTTTGACTTAGGAAATAACACGTGAATATCAATTAATTGCTTTTCCCTAAGTCATCCTCAACAATTAATCAGTAACTGCAAATATTTAAATATTAAACCTTTGACAAGGAAATAATATTATATTAAATTACTTATGACTCCCATATTGATCATTAACAAAAACCAGGATGAAGCGGAGTAAAAAATATCAAAGAACTGCTACAAGACCAGGACCCTGTCCACTGCCAAAAATAGAAATACTCCATACTACCACTTACTAAAAATAGTAAGTCATGAATTACTGCTCCAAAAAGCATGATCTTCACACCCAGTGACAGAGCATGTAAAGCTCAGTAGGACAACATCATCCAAACAACCAACCCCTAACTTACTTAAAATAGTAAGTTCTCACCTCACCAACGTTTGAAACCCTAATTCTTCATTCGACATAGCCTACAGGTCTCAGGAATAGACCAATGGACCACTGAAAGCACATCATCGAGAAGGGGACATTACAAAGAATCGTGATGTGTAAACTTGAGGTTGTTCCCTTCAAAATCTAGCATGAAGACAAGTAATTCAAAAGCAAGAATTCGGTTTAAAATGGCCTTGCCGATATTTAGAAAATTTTACCAAGCAAAACCTACTTACTATGACCACTAATCTAATGGATTCAATGATAATTGTTGTCAACTTGAATTTCATCCTCAGAATGCTACCTGCAACAAGTTAGATTCACAAAATACAAATGGAAATGCTACAAGAAATCCAAACTCAACCAATGAAACTACATGAAATACATATTAAAATAAAACATTATTTTTACCTTCATGGTTTATGTCTCATTGTGTCCTAACTCCACTGTTCTTAGTTGCAGATGATGTGCTCTCAGACAATGCACTGATGGCTTCCAAGATGGCATATGAAGAATGGACTGATAACTTGTAGTTAACTGATACTATGATATGCAAATACTACATGATTATACTAAAAATGATTATGCTAAATGATATTTGCTATATTGTTATTTTCTATTTGCTTCAAAAACTCACGAATGCATATGATTGATTTGAAGACTAACTTGAAGATTCTTGAAGTCCAACACTCTCTCAACTGAAGCTCTTGATTTTATAGACTTTGAGAGGATGAGATGATGTGGCTCAGATCAACGATCTTGATCAAAGAAAGGGGGAAGGAGAAGACAAGTGTCACTCATCTCACCTTGACTGAGTTGCTGACTGGGGGAATCTAGGGATGGTTGGAGGAAATTTAGGCATGATAAGACAAGTGGACTAAAGTCCTTCTTAAGATGTAGAGGGTGTTGGAGAGAATATAAGAAATGGTTATGAAATATGTGTACATACACAATTTTCATTAAATTTGGAAGTTGAAAATAAATTATGAATTAATATTTAAGAAATATTAATTTCCTTAGCCACATGTTGGATTAGTTGGCAAAGGGAAAATGAAATGGAGATGGAAGATGAGTTGAAAAAGGGATTAAATCATTTTGAGAATTATTTTATATTTGAAACTATGGGATAGGAGAATAACCATTAAATATTAGATATTTAATTGTTTGGAAAAGATAATTAAATATTAGATATTTAATTAACTTGATTAAAAAGATAATTAAATATTAGATTAGACGAATAGGATAAATGAATTAATTAATAAAATATTAATTAATAAAAAGACATGAAAATGAATTAAATAAATTAATCTTTTCAAATTTACTATTTAATAGAAGAATAATCATTAAATAAATATAAAATATTTATTTAATTGCTCATAGTCAATTTTTATGTGTATACAATAATCTAATAACAAAATTAAATACTTCAACCCTCAACAATAGCCATCAAGCCAAAAGGAGTTTGATGAAGCTTGTTCTTAGAACAAATGCCTTTCATCAAGATTTTGTGTGCCCAAATAAGCAAAGGGATCTCCAAGATTGAACAAAATGTTGAGAGTTGCTTTGGATTAACTAGAAACAAACACAATGGCAAGAAAAGCAACTAATTATGATTGCAAGAAGCATTCCAAATATCAAATTGTGTTTCATTCCAATCTCAAACTTTGAACAAATTTTGCGAATACATTTTTGTAGTTAATGGGGAGTGGTATTGGGGTCATGTTTGATGCTTAAATGCTTTGCATTATTAATTTACACAAAATTCACTATTCAACAAGTGAATATTATGAGCACTACAACCCATATGCAAGTGTTTTATGGTTTCATCAAAGTTGCTTCTATGTCATCATCTTGCCAATTAGATGATCAATACAATGAACTCAAGACTATTGCCTATAAAAAAAATGCCAACAAAAGACCCAAACAAGAAGAAAGGTGCAAAGAGCCTAAAAAAGGCCAACATCTTGATAGCCATTAGATCCATTGTGGTAGGCACTCTTTTGTTCATTTTATATGGCCTAGTCTCTTTCTCCTCTTTCTCCCTCAATGCTAACAATATCCCATATGAAGTGTAGTTTCAGCAAACAATAATCCCAAATGCCAATCATTCATTCATTCATAATATTGCATATTGACTTTTTTATTATTGATGTATGTGTATTAAATTCCATTCTTAGTATATTTGTTTCAAGTATAACAATAGAAACTGTACATTGACTCTCAAAATAATAGTGATTTGGAGATTATTTTCTTTATAGAACTATCCTAAACAATTTGCTTTTGTAAATTAATAATTCACATTATGTAAATTCATTATGAAATGAACATAATAAATAATTAAATCCATTAATCATAGATTATTGTAACACTAAGATCTACACTTGACCTCGTCAAATAAAATACATCTAATAATTCTTAGATATAAGTTTGAAAACATCACACTTATACTTTTCACAATAAACAAATGTCTCTAAATGTTTCATTATTTGATCCGTAACAAAAAGAACAAACCAAAGATAACTTCTGTTATCTTGGAAGGTCTTCCCTTGGAAAATATATCAAAGGGTTGTTCTTCAGCAGCTCCACTTCCCTATAAGAGCAATGCGGTAAAGTCACAAATTAGTGCCAATTTACAGCTAAAGGTGATTGCAGGTAAAAACTTAATGTAGTAGATACCTACCTCTTGATAGCTTGGAGGTCTCCATGGATCATTTGCAGAACCAAACCATTGCTAGGCTTTTTACTAAGACTATTACCACCAGAAATGTTCCTAATTTAAGATGGTCACAATATAAATAATTGACAATACTTTTTAACAAAAAATAACGCAGTTGAATTAACAATTCTTGATAAATGAAGCTTTAAATGCACCAAAAGACTTGAGCAGTTAAAATCAAATCCAATATACAGAAACAAAAAATTATTTAATATAAGTAATCATGTAAATTATTCTTCCCTAAATAGTCTTTTACATGGGTGAAACCCACAAATATGTTTTCAGAATTAAGTCTGCAATTAATTTTCAACCCTGTACATACTGCATTGTTTCATCCTTGCCGCCAATGAAATATTATGATGAGAAAAATCAAACAGACTATAAAGCATGATGCAGATTCTGCAGGCATCATTTATCAATGTCTAAATAGCAATACCATCTCTAGTTTAAATAGCAAAAAAAATAATTTGTTCGCAGATATCTTTGGCCCTGGATTTCGAGGACCTTTACCCCAACCACAAATTTAAGATTTCCAATAGTTATTGCTTTCAGCACACCATTAATGCAGGTAAAGGTTTCTTTACTCTCCATCCTGTTTATTTTGTTATTAATGGCACGTGCATCAATTCTTTTTGCTTCAATCCGCAGGTTATGCAGATAAAGGTTTCTTTATATTCCATATTGTTGTAACAACAAAAACCAAAGGATTATTCATCAAACAATACGAGCTATCTACATTTAGATGTATTTATAAATTTCAACAAAAGCCCTTGTAAGGTTCAGAAACAAAATTATGAAGAAGATACTCCTTTGAGTAAGAATATAAACAATAAAAATGGGAAGATGAATTAAGAAAGAAACAAAAATATAATTACCTTGGACATTCTTCATCAACAAATACATGAAGACTAGGTGCAACAACTTTTGAAGTTGTTCTTTGAGGAATCTGCAAAAGTGGGATAAACTCCAAACTTTAAGCCCATATTGCAAATGAACTCAAAACTAATAAATATTTAAAAAATAATGACAAGATCAATAATGTAAGGCCATACAGCCATACCTTGTTACCAGTCCACTTTGCTGGCATGGCGGTGTTTTCTTTATTTCTCTCTAGTCGAGTACCAAGAGTCTTCCAAGATTGTTGTTGGCCCACTCTTGTTTGCCCTTGACTTACAGCTGGTTCTGAAGGACTTGAATGTGATTCATTTGTTGACTCGCTATAAATAATGAGGTTCTGGTTTTCATTTCTGAATAATCAACAGGTATACTGTCAAGGATAACGAATTATTATAGAGTTTAACCAGAATTGACATAGTAGCCAAATTCATTATCTGTATTTTTCGTGACTGAAAAAAACAATGCGGTGAGCATGTTTATGTGGGTCTTCTTTCACTAGTCACCTTGTAATAAGCCTTTAAAAAGATATAGATGCTGAATAACAAAGAGCCAAATTGAATTCATATTTGAAAAATTACAAGAATATGTGATCAAATGAGAAGGAATGAAAATGTTGTTATTTTTTACCACCTGAAAAACTCTATGTTACAAATGTCAATTTTATTTTGCAGGAAACAGAGGTCAGATGGAGTCCTAGACAATGTTGCCAAAATCAGGACTGGCAATTAATCAGTAAGGGTCAGAAAATCAAAAGCAGAAAAAAGTTGGCATACAATCACCTGTTCAAATAATAATTAATTATAATTTATATTTTTGAAACATTGCCAATTTTAATTATTTTTTAAAATTGCATTATTCATTGACATTCAGCCAATTAACTGGCAATTCTGATATGATTCCTAGACTATGAGAACATAAATATTCGAAGAACGTCAATCATTGAGCTTGAAGAACAATAGTGTAAGTCCCTTTGCAGGTACAGAAAATCACACCATTGAAGCTATCCAACAAGTCAAAACCTGGCATTGTAAACCTTGGAATCCTCTCAAGTGATCTTTTTTTGTGTCCAGTATTTGAGAAGTTTTTATTCAAGAGAGGATAGAGTATTCAATACTTTAATCTGTGTCGATCGTGCATAAAAAACACCATCAATAGATGGTAGCTGGCATGAGGCACAGGCATAGGAAGCAGCTGGAGGATTATTGGGCTCAAAGATGCAAATATTTTAATCGGCAATAAATCTTTTGGCCGAAATTTTTTTAAAAATCGGAAATCGGCAAAATTATCGAAGATTTGAAAATATATATTTTTTTAAAATATTCTAAAAAAACACATGTATACACTAAATTTATAGAACACAATAGCATATTACTGGTTTCCACCATATATAAATCATAGTTTGAGTCAAATACATACCATATAGTGATATACCAAAAAACAAGTTCAAGTTCTAAATATGTTTGCATCAAATACATATTGTAGAGTCTAGACCACAAAACAAATCAATCTTTGAAGTCTGAATACATATTAAGTTCATAGTTTCATATCATTCAAAACTGAAAATCATAGATTGTGTCTACAACTAAAGCTCAAAAAACTCTGTTCCCACTGAGTGGGTGTTGAAGTAGATGGTGTTGCAGCAGCTGCTGCTACTGCAATATCCTCAACAGGTGAGGAATTTGCCTCTTCTAGATCAGCAAACTCATCTCCTACCTCCTCACATTCTGCCACCTTTGCGCCCATTCAACTGCCTCCCTCTCCATCTCATCCAATTGATCGTCAGTGAGAAATGCATCCACATCAACATCACCAGTAGCACCATCAAGTTCAGCAATCCAATCCGCTGTGTATAAATCAATCTCATCTATGTCAAAGTGTGTCATATAAATTCTTCCCTTGTACCCTCTTTTCATGCAATCGAAGGTTGTACCGCACATATACAAGGTCATTCAAGCGCTTTTGAGTCAACCTATTGCGCTTTTTTGTGTGAATGGCCTCAAAGACACTCCAGTTGCACTCACAACCAGAAGCACTACAAGGCTGAGATAATATGTGGACTGCAAGCTTTTGAAGATTAGGTGTTGTGGCACCATAATCTTCCCACCACAGATCTGCAAGCATACAAATTGGCATTTATAACTTGATAAAAAAAATTATAAACTTAAAGATTGAAATAAATGGTAAAATGGACTTAAGAGCACTGTAATATCCCGAATAATTTTTTTTTGTTTTTAAGTGCAATAAGAATTACCAACCAACACATGACCCGTTAAGGTTAGAAATCATAATCTCAAAGCTTGCTGAAAATGCAACCCATCCACTTTCTGATCACTAAGTGCCCAATGTGGGAAGGTGAGAGCATACGATGATAAGGGGTTTGTTAGCTCACAAATATGTTGAAAATGATAAAGCAAATACAATACTAGCGGCAAGCCAGCCCCTTCCGCTTATCCAACGGGAAAGCAAGGAACTTGGCGGTGAACCACCCAAGAGAACAATACTACAGACACAAATCACTCTACCGCAATATTTCAGCGGGAGGACTGAATTACAAATTACTCAACTCAATCGCTTATCCAACGAGAGGACTGAATTACAATTTATCAGATGTAGGCGACAAGCCAGCCTCTTCCACTTTTCAGCAGGATAAGAGATTACAATCCAGAATGGGTTAGTAGTACTACTACTTAACCTTACAATAAAAAGGGAAGTGAAAGTAGAATAATAATCCTGAACATAAGAGATAATGATCATGAAACTCTTTCAACATCAAAAACAGTAGGCTGGAAATGCATAACCAGCAACCCATAAACCCACTAAATTACTCATATCTCTCTCAAATCTCACTAAATTCACCCCAAATCACTCCCAAACCAACACTAGACCAGCAGAAACTAAGACAAACCAAAAAGAAGCTACCAAAACACCCCAAATTACTTTGCACGCATCCCAATGCACCCTCTAAAACCCACGCCTAGCTAGATATTTTCGATTTGCATTATTAAATTCAATACTCAGTGAAAAGTACCACAAACTTACAATATGAATTGCCAACAACAAGAAGGATTATTGAACCAGTACCCAAACGACCAGTCACTCAGGCAGAGAGATGTGATCAAAAACGTGCTTCAGCCGCAAGGAAACCAGCAACTCCAGAAATCACTCCAAACTCCAAAAACATTGAAATATGCAATGAAAGTATCATAGATTACAGCATGCAACTAGGTACTATATCTCAAGTACGAAACTGGAAAACACTAGAGAGCCACACTCTAAAGCTTCAAAGTTCAGACGCCAATCCGACAACATAACGATGAAAATTTTCAAGATAGCAAAAATGAGAGCCCAAGGCTCATATTTATAACTTCACGCCTCCCCAAATGCAAATGCAAATGGCGCCCAAACTCCATTCAAATTCACTTTCATTTCGCCTTATGTCTCCCACCAACATGGCGCCCACTTACCTTTCCTAGGCAAGTTCGAACTTTTCATTATGGTGGCATCTTTTTGCAATATTAAACATTAAACAAAAGATGTTTAATCCTCCTAAATTGCCACCAACGAATTCGCCCTTTGGCTTAGGAAATAACACATGAATATCAATTAATTATTTTTCCCTAAGTCATCCTCAACAATTAATCAGTAACTGCAAATATTTAAATATTAAACCTTTGACAAGGAAATAATATTTAATTAGATTACTTATGACTCCCATACTGATCATTAACAGAAACCAAGATGAAGCAGAGTAAAGAAGACCAAAGAACTGTTGCAGGACCAAAACCTTGTCCACTACCAAAAATAGAAATACTCCATACTGCCACTTACTAAAAATAGTAAGTCATGAATTACTGCTCCAAAAAGCATGATCTTCGCACCCAGTGATAGAGCATGGAAAGCTCAGTAGGACAGCATCATCCAACAGCCAACCCCTAACTTACTAAAAATAGTAAGTTCTCGCCTCACCAACGTTTGAAACCCTAATTCTTCATTCCACAGCCTACTGGTCTCAGGAATAGGCCAATGGACCACTGAAAGCACATCATCGAGAAGGGGACATTACAAGCACATTTTTTTTACCTGGCAACAGGGTGTCTTTCTTACGAATACCAATAGGTGAAGAAAACAATGGCCCATCTTCCTTCTTGTCCCTCTGCAACTCATCAACAATGAGGTCTTGAATATTTTCATCATGAACCAACCTCTGAATACATGTGTCAATGCCAAGTTGAACCTCCTCATCTATTTTGAAAATGCGGGAGTAAAAGAACTTGAGGTTCAAATAGCAAGCAGCAGCATGGATATGTTGGTGGAGTTGTCAATTCCACCTTCGATCAATTATGCGTCGTATGGGTTCAGATTTTGTCCTATTTGACCCATGCAAGTGTTGAATTGCCTCTTTGGCCTTATCCATGGCCTCATATAGATACCCTATGGGGTTTTTATCCCCATCCACCATCAGTAGAACCTTCATTAATGGTTCTAACAACTAGACATGACAAATTTAACAAAAATCAGCAATGTGTAATGTAATATTAGAAAATTAAAAAATAAAACATCAATTGAAATTTGAACTTTGAACACTTAAATTGATGATCTCCATGAGTTTGGCAAATTTATCATCAAAAACAGCCTTTGCGACCTTCTCTGCTTCAAGCTTCCTACAATAAGGGCTCTCCAACCATCATTCATTCACAAACATCCTCTTCACGTTGGGCAATGCATGTAATATGCTCTGTAAGTTGAGGAAATTAGTGGCAAAACGTGTGACTCCTGAATGCCCAAGATCCTTACCATCCGTGTGTTGTCTCATAAGATCCAAGACCCATGTGTGGTTGTAGATGTACTTTGTGATTTCCCTTCCATCTTCAACCACATTCTTCACCCAACTAAGTTTCCCCATGTCCTCGAGAAGTAAATCAAGGCAATGAGCAGCACAAGGGTTCCAAAATAATGTCGGATGCCTAGCCTATAGAAGTTTACCAACTACCACATATGTAGCTGCATTATCAATCACAACCTGAACAACATTTTGCACTCCTACTTCGGTCACCACCTCATCCAACATGTTGCACAAGGTTTCTGCATTCTTCACTTCATTTGATGCATCAATCGATTTTAAAAATACCACCTGTCCCCCTGAAGCAACTAGAAAGTTTGAGTGTCCTACTCCTACTATCCATCCACCCATCGAATAAAATGGTGCAGCCATTCCTTTCCCAATTCCTCCTTTGTTGTTCCATTGGCTGACGTGTGTTTTGGACCTCATCCTACAATAATGGCCCACTCAACTCATAATGACTTGGGGACTTGAACCCCTTACCTGAAATGGTCAATCCGCTGACCATTTGCTCCCAATATAGACTCTCAACAATACTAAACGGAATATTGTTGTAAAACCAAAATCTAGCCACTGTTGTTTTTGTTTGTTGATGCACTTCCTTATTCCATGAAGTACCTAACAATCTAGGTTATGCACCAGGAGTGTTACGAGGAATGAAAAAACTAGATGTATTAGTGCCCACCCCAATATTTTCTAGCCCTGCAGAACTGATATCCCTCATTGGGATTGCCATTACCTCTGTTGTCCTCTTTTTTTCTACCTTCTTTTGCTCAAATTTTGAAAGCCTTGCTTTTGCCTCCCTTTCAACCTCTTTAGGACATTTGTCACATACCGTAATATTCTGTTCACTGATCTTTGCAAAGTGAATTTTGAGTCAGTATATGCCACCAAACATAGTTTTCGTGCAATGGTTACAAATAACCTCTCTTGCCACTGCACCTAGTGTGCCATGTTTCCACATAGGATCCCTCTTTCTACCACCACCTCTACTTGTACCACCTCTAGTTGCAGAAGCCATTATCTTTTATAAAAATTTAAAAGACACCTAGCGAAAGAGATGAAACATGGATCAATGAATATAAATTGAAGATGAACACAAACTAAAATTGGACAATACATCAACTTAGCATGGTCACAACCAAAGTACTAAAGTTGGTTATTTTTAAACCACTATTGCAGTTTGCATATTGTGATTACGGTCTATTATTGCACAAAACTATTATTACACAATGCAATGTATCACTATATTGTTTAATAATAGTAATGAATTAATAATAATGTGAAATGTCTTTGTAGTAAATTAATAAGAGAAATTAATTTTTAGTTGTAAAATATTAAATAGTTTTAGAATTTAATGTGACAACTTACAGTGATTACTAATAATAGAAAATTAATTTTTAGTTGAAAATTATTAAATAATTTTATAACTTACTATTACAAGAGAATTAATTTTTAGTTGAAAATTGGTAAATATTTTTACAGTTTACTATTACAATCCCCTGTAACAGTAAACTGTAAAAAAATTTACCAATTTTCAACTAAAGATTTACAGCAAGTAAAATAAAACAAGCAAAAAAACCTTAAATTATCACCAAAAATTATTTAATAATAGCCGAAAAAACTTTGAAGTTTGAACAAAATAGCCGAAAAACTTTGAACAAATTTACAAAATAGGCGAAAAAACTTTCAACTTTGAACAAAATAGCGGAAAAAATACCTGCGGCTGCAACGTCCAAACTCAGAAAACTCCGAACGCAGAAGATGTATGCCCGTGCCGCGTCCAAAGTCTGCAAAAGCGTTGCATGTCAAAGAGAATTTCTATGCTATTTCGCATCACGTGACTTGCGTCAAACCCAAAAAACACGAAATGGTGAACTTTTTTTAATTTTTAACTTCACATAACTTTTTAGGGTTCCGGACGTTTTTTTATGCACGATTTTTTGACATTTTCCACAAGATTTAATCGCGATTTTTTCCCCCCACAATGCATGATTTTTTAGAAAAAATCGGCTCCGATTTATTTGGCGATCAAATCGGTTGGGCAAATGGATCACAATAAATCACATTTTGCCTAATATTTACATCTTTGATTGGGCTAACACCAAGGATGACTATGAGATCAAAACAAGATTGTTCTCCAGATTGACTCTTAGGTTGATAAGAATATGTGAAACCATCCAAGTGTCAGACCAGATAGAAGAAAATGTGAATACCATTCACCGAGATTATGAAAAGGAAAATGATAAGCCAATTCAAGCACCTGACTGGTTAGAACCAGAAATTGATGATTTGGATATCTTAAGCAGGCCAGTTATAAAATTCACAAGGCATTGGGTCGAACGTCACATCCCAGGAGAGGACGGAGCGTAGAAAGGAGAAAAGTGTCCCCGGGAATTCACAGGCAAGGAAAAGGGAAGAGGTTCAAAGGGAGGAACCGTACAAGAAGAGGCAAAGATTGGAAGAAGCTTAGTCACCCAACAACTCCTCAAGTGTGCATGAAGTTGATATGTTCACAAGAGAAACAGCAAGAAATCAGCCACAAGAAGAGGACTCGGATATTTCCTAGGCTCAAGATATTCTCAGTGTCAATGCCTTCTGAAGGCTCGTTCAGCAAAGGAATGAAGGACAAGAACTTCCTTCGAATACTGGACAACCAATTCAGGATTGTTTCATGGAAACAACAATGGGAGACTTAGGATCTTTTGAGGAAGTTACACAGGAACAAGAACAACTTGAGATACAGGATCAGTAGGCAACCGCTCCAAATAGGCTAAAAGAGAGAATGAGGCAAGAGCCAAAGGAAGAGATGGATCATGCACTTGAGATTGAAGAATTTCTGAATAGGATAAACAAGCCAACAAAGAAGAAGGTGGCGAAGAAAATTCTCTAAGGTTACAAGAGATGAATCAGGATCCAGGACTTTGCATGTGGTTGTGTCCAAGGTCGACAAGGATAGAAATGAGATTACTCCAGAGGAGTATGATTTTACAAAAATTGACCTATGGAGTGCTACTAAAGCACAAGTGATAGAAGAATTTGATGAATCTTCCTTAGCATTGAAGGAGTGGATGAAGAAAGTGGAAGAGAAAAAGAGGAAGTTGAAGAGTCAAAACAAAGCCTTATGTGAAAATGTATGATGCCTGATGCATCCATTCAGAGAGGAAGGTCAAACTTTTGTTCCTCGCTTCTCTTCCAAAGGAATCAATGGATGGAATTGAAGAAACAAGGAAAATGGCTCAATGTTCTAAGGAGTGGGTAGAAAACATCTTCACTGCAGCTTACAAATTCATTGAGGATTTGGCTCATTTCTACTAGAGGATCCTAGCTATCCTTGGCACATTAGAAAGCATGGACAATTCATGGGAGGATGCACATATTTATCAAGACTTGAGGAACAAATGGAGACTCCTAGGCAGGCATCCATAGATGTAGAAGTCATCAAAAAAATGAGGCATGTGATTTCCCTCGATAGTTCTATGTAGTAAGCACTGGAAAAGAATTCTTTGAAAGATCCAATATGGAGTCAGCACTATTGAGGACAGCAATTAAGAAGGTTCAGGAGGAAATGCTCAATGCTATCGAGGCATTGTTTGCAAAAAGACAAACTAACGAGGAGCCAACAGTAGACAACCTAAGGAAAGATTGCATGAATTCTTCTTCGTGGAATCCTTCTTGAAGGAACATTTGGAGAATGTTTCCTTGTTCTCAAGCATAATGCGCAAGACCCAAGAGACTGTGCCAAGATGGGAGAAGTTTTCCTCGAAGTGTGAAAAGGATACTACCATGTTGGAATACAATTTGGAAACCATGTCGAGTGTCTTCGTAGGAGAGCTTGAGATTGTCGTGAATAAATTCATTGCATTTGCCATCAGGGAAAGAGATAATGGTTGTCTTATTTTGGACGAAAATCTATTAAATGCATGGAGTAATGCGTCATTTATTGCATAGTGGGCGCTCTGATGGATTAGTGGGACATTTAATGCAAAGTGGACACCTTATTTAGGAGTTATGGGCTATTAAATGCAAATAGGCGTGATTCCTTATTTATGACCATGCCCACTACTTGGCGCCAATATGGTCATTCTTGGTCAAACCCTAATTAGTGTTTTGCATGAGCAAATCTTAGCCATTGATCTTATTGTAATCTAGGTTGTCCATTTTCATTTTAGGGCCTATAAAAGGGGTTCACCCCTTCATTTGTAAAGGAGGGAGAATTTGTAAGAAATTGTTGCTATAAGCTATCAAGATAATAAGAGTGATTCATTGATTTTGGTGATTACTTGAGTTATTTTGAAGTTGCATGGTTTCTCTTCCTCACTTAGATTAGATTTGTTTTCAAGCATTTAGATGAATGAGATAGATAGCATTGTTTCATGGTGAGATCATTCACTCATACCTTTTGCAAATAGATGATTTCTATTTGCAGTGCAAGGTTGGACTAAGCCATTTTAAATGTGTATGTTTTAACTGAACATTGTTCTTTAATGGTGTTCATATTACGCAAGTAATTGGTAAAAAATTGAATGTCTATTAACAATGTTCATATTACAAGAGGGCAAGTTTCTAAAAAGAAATTGCCAATAAGATCGAGCAAAATCTTATTAAGATATTTACACTAAGTTTACAATATTGAGCATTAATAATAAAATAATAAAGTATTATTCTAATACCCTCCCTTAATGCTCAATCTATCAACTACACCAATAGACCCCCTGAATTTTACAGACTTATCTGGACTGAGGGGTTTGGTGAAAATATTTGTTGATTGCTCTGAGGTAGGAACATACAGCAACTGAATGGATTCATCTTCAACCAACTGAAGAATGTAGTGACAATGAAGTTCTATATGTTTGGTTCTTTCATGGAAGACTGGATTCTTGGCAAGTTTGAAAACTCCTTGATTGTCCGAAAACAAGGGAGTCGGACCTGCTTGAGATATTTGCATATCTCTAGGCATCCGACGAAGACAAACTGCCTCACAAGCTGCCTTAACAGCTCCTCTATACTCTGCTTTTGTCGAAGAGAGAGCCACTGCCTACTGCTTCTTACTAGTCTAGGTGATTGCACCAGATCCCAAACTGAACACATATCCAGAGGTTGATTTCCTGTCATCAACTAAGTCTGCCCAATCTGAATCTCTGAACCCACTGAGTCTAGGATCATCACTCCTAGTGTAAAGAAGTCCATAATCCGAGGTGCCTTTTACATAGCGCAAGTTACGCTTCACTACTACCTAATGATCAGCCCTGGGGGCCGTCATGAACCGTGAGATGTAGCTCACTGCAAAACTGAGGTCAGGTCTAGTGGCAGTGAGATAGATGAGACTGCCCACTAGTAGCCTGAATTGTGTTTCATCTATAAGAGGAGAATTAGACTTGGCTGACAATTTTAGACCAGTCTCCATAAGTGTGGAAGCAGGTTTGCAATCCTGCATTCGAAACCTGTCAAGCAAGCTTCTGGCATACTTAGACTGAGAAAGGAAAATGCTGCTATCAGTTTGCCAAACCTCAACACCCAAACAATAATGAAGAAGTCTTAAATCTGTCATATCAAAAGTGTTGCACAAATCCTGTTTGATTTCTGAAATCAACTGTGCTGAATTCCCAGTAATGATCAAGTCATCCACATAGACAACAAGAAAGAGAATATCATTACCAGAGTGTTTGATATACAGATTATTGTCTGAAGGACTACGCTGAAAGCCATGAGCAACCAAGTACTGATCAATTTTTATGTACCATGCTCGAGGAGCCTGTTTAAGTCCATAGAGTGCTTTCCGGAGTCTACACACTTGCGGTTCTGAACCGGCAACCTTGAAACTAGGAGGCTGCGTCATGTAGACTTCTTCCTGCAATTCACCATTGAGGAAGGCACTCTTCACGTCCATCTGATGGACTTTCCAACCATACTGAGCTGCAATGGCGAGAAGAGGACGAATAGTACTCATCTTGGCAGTAGGAGCAAAAGTCTCCTCATAGTCAATGCCTTCTCGTTCTGTGAATCTTCGAGCAACTAATCTGGCCTTATATTTATCTAAGGTACCATCTGCATGATACTTGACCTTATGATACTTTGGAACTCAGCATCCATTGTCTGTTCCCACTCTGGAATCCCTTTGGCCTCTGCATATGTTTGAGGCTCATAGATACTGTGGATGTTAGCCATAAGAGCAAAAAATTAACTGTGTTTTGTTGTTTGCCCTTATTTTTGGAAGTTCTACCCTCAATGAGCTCATCAAGACGAAGAGCACCGATGGTCTTAGCCCACCATTTAGGCCGAAGAGTAGATGTGCCAACATCAGGAGCGGGAGGAATAATTGAAAGAGGAAGCGGATCAGGATCAGGAGGAAGATTAGCATCTTTCGAAGGAAACTCAGGTAGTGCATCATCAAAAACAGAATCTGCATCATCCCTCCCATTAGGTGAACCGAATGGAAGACAGATACCTAAGTCAGAAGCCTTCAAAGGCTGATCCTCAGAATGCTACTGAGACGAGGAAAGCTAAAATGGGCCTCGTTCTTCATCAAAGACAGCATCACGACTGAAGATAAGACGATCAGAGTCTACATCAATCAGTCAGTAAGCCTTATGGTTGTCACTGAAACCTGTAAACATGGGCTTCTGACTCTTGAAATCCAACTTAGTGCGCTTGGCATCAGGAATCCACACATAAGCTAAAGAGCCAAAAACTTTCAAATGGCTGATCCTAGGTTTGCGACTAGACCATGCTTCCTCAAGAGTCTTATTTTTAACAGCATGAGTGGGTGACTTATTAAGAAGATAGACTGCTGTGAACACTGCTTCTGCCCAATATTTCTTAGGAATGTTTCTATGTTCCATCATAGACCTAGCCATTTCTGTAATGGTGCGGTTACGACGTTCTACAACGTCGTTTTGCTGAGGGGTGTATGGTGTGGTTAACTGACGTTTTATGCCATGTGTATCACAGAAAGTAGAGAAAGCAGAAGAACAAAACTCCCCCCCATTATCAGACCTAAGAGTAATAATAGAAGAACTAGACTCTTTTTCTACTAAGGCCTTAAATTTCTGAAATACAGTAAACACATCTGATTTGTGCTTAAGGAAATACACCCAAATTTTACGACTGAAAGCATCAACTAAAAGCAAGAAATACCTGCACCCGGTAACAGAAGTAGTATTCATAGGACCACATACATCAGCGTGGACCAGCTGCAGTACCTTAGAGGCTCGCCATGAGTCACCAACCTTGAGCGGTGTCCGATGCTGCTTCCCAGCCTCGCAAGCTTCACAAACGCGATGATTTTGAGTCTGAATATCATGTAGACCATGTACTAAGTCTTCCCGAACAAGCTATGCAAGATAATGAATGTTCAGGTGACCATATCACTAATGCCAGAGACTGCTGATAGATGAAGATTTAGTTGCGAAGGCATGCTCAAGAGAATCGCTTGTATCCACAAGTCTATATAGACCATGACCCTCAATGCCAACAGCTACAGTACTGCTAGAAGCACGATCAACAATCGAGCACTTATGTGTACTGAAAACGACATCCAGCTGAGGATAATGCTGCATAATCTGACTGACAGAAAGGAGGATAAGTTCCATACCAGGAACATAGTACACATTGAGGAATATGAGATTCCTCCCTCCAGACTGTATCTGAACGTTGCCCTTGCCAACAACAATGTACTCTTCACCACCTCCAAAAATAACTGAATCGGTGTAGGGAGAGAACTCAACAAACCAGTCACGCCTGTGAGTGAAATGATGAGAAGCACCAGAACCAATGTACCAAGCAGAAGACTTCACATGATCTGCAGGTCTTTTAGCCATGAAGGCATAAAAGGCAGACTCTTTCTGCTCTGTGTGCTCAACAACATTGGCTTTAGGCTAAGACCCTCCCTGCTTCCACTGCTCGGAAGCCAATCTGGTACGGCAATCTTTGATCATATGACCAAATTTGTGACAGTAATTGCACTGCACCTTCTTTTTCTTGCAACCATCCTAAAATTGAGAAGAGCCCCTCTGATGAAAGGACTGGGATGACTGGGATTTGCCTTTATCCTTGTGAAAGGATTTTGCAGCAAAGGCATGTTCTGAGGAGGCTGAAGTAGCACCGCTACCAAACTGTTGTTTCCAACGATCCTGCTGCAGAAGTTTGGTGCATAACTCTGGAAATTTCAGATCAACATTAGTAGAAGTAATGTTGAGAGTCTCTATAAAGTTCTCATATGGTTCTGGTAGACTTTTCAAAGTGATGACTACCATATCCTCTTCCTCCATTTTCCGACCAATAGCTTCGAGCTGATCTCGAATGTCCTTAATCTTTGTAAGATGCTCCTGTAAGGACATGCGTTCATCTATCATAATGGAGAACAACTGATTCTTCAAAAAAAAGGCTCGACTCTTGTCGAATGTCTCATGCAACTCCTTCAGATGCTTCCAGATTTCTGCAACTGACTTGCCGGAAGGAATCTGAGGCAGTTGGTCATCTGTAATAGAGAGCTTGAGAAGCATGATAGCTTCCCTATTGCGGTCATCAAATTTGTCTTGATCGGCTCCAGTTGCAGAAGGACAAGATTCTTTTCCCAAGACAAGATCATCTAAGTGGCGATATTCGAAGATTGTCAGCATACGCTACTTCCAGGTGTTATGATTTTTGCCATTAAATCGCTGACTGCCTTCCAACATCAAGTTGGTCAATGACGCCATCTTGCACATTTCCCAATGCACAGAAAACAAAAAAACTGAAGAGGCGCTGGCACGGAATTCAAAAAAATTGAATCCCAATACAGAAACAGAGGTAGATGCAAGTATAGACTTCAAAAAAATGAAGTACGGATGGCACGGATTTCGAAAAAAATCTAACCAACCCAAAAAAATCCAAAAACAACCCAAAAAGAATCTGCTATCGGAATCTGGATCTGTTGGCTCGAAAATTGAGGCACCCAAAAAATTATGACGATGACCCAGTTGAGATCTCTGAAAACCCACCACGAATCTGTGCTCAGAAAAAATTTCGACTGAATCTGGAGGGTCAAAACCCTAGTCAAAGGTCAAAAAAAGCGGGTTTGACAGTTGACCAAGTTGCAGGTTGCAGAAAAAAATGGCAGGTCTGTACTGTGCCAAAAAATGCCAAAAACACTCGCCAGACAGACGCAAACAAGAAGAATCCCATTACACGGGATGAACACAGTCCTTAACAACCTCAAAAAATAGAAGATTTCAAAAAAAACGGACTTTTGAAAACAATAAAAAAATTCGGAAATCTGCAGCAAAACCAAGAGGCCCGAAAAAATCTCAAAAAAGAATTCACAAATTCTTTATTCAGGCTCTGATACCATATTACGCAAGTAATTGGTAAAAAATTGAATGTCTATTAACAATGAGCAAACGCTCAATAAATAGGATTACAAAGAATTACAGAAGGGCAAGTTTCTAAAAAGAAACTGCCAATAAGATCGAGCAAGATCTTATTAAGATATTTACACTAAGTTTACAATATTGAGCATTAATAATAAAATAATAAAGTATTATTTTAATAGTTCATTGGTAATGTGAAAATCTTTTGCACAAACTTTGAAGATTACATCTCCCTTTGCATAGTTCTTTGACGTTGGCGAAACAAAGCATGGTCGATTTCACCCGAGCCTTTGTTTGTACCCTATTTTGTTTGGGCCAAGTTAAATCCTGATATCTTAATATATTAACAAACTTTATCTATCAAAAAAAAAAATGCAAGCACATACTTGTAGGGTTTTCTTTCAATCAAAAACATTTTTCCTAACATTGATGTTAGTCTTTTGCCCTAGGGGAATCCAAAAAGAAATACATTTACTTTTATTCAAAATGAACATGAAACACCAAAAAAAATTGTAAAGATTGTAATTAGCAAAAAAATATTGTGCAAATTAGGCTAGTTTTTATTTATAGGGAATTTCCCCTTCTAATTCAAAGAGCAATTCTAACACACATCTCTTTTGTTTTGCATTGTAGTAAACAGTGCAAATTAGAACACTACTATAGTTTAGGCTCAAAACAATAAAAAAAATCCTGACTACATCTAAGGATGGTAGACACTACAGTAAATACAAAACATGGAGGGAAAAGTGTGAAGTATACAATTTTCAACTCTATAATATCTAGAAGTGAAAATGAAAATATCATCAAGATACACTAACACATGTATATGTGAATGGATTCAATACATCATTTTTTAACATCATATGTTTAGAAAGTAAATTATGAAAACAATAGGAAGAATCAACCATTCTTATAGATTTAGTTTTATATTAAAGGTTGTCCTTCATATATCTTCGCTCATAAAAATTTGATGGTATCTGTTGATGTGTTTTTTATGCACTTCATACACAAAATAAAATACCAAGGTATCTATCCTCTCTTGAACAAAATCTTCTCAAATGTTGAACTAAGTGATCACTTGAGGTGACTCCAAGGTTCCAAATGTCAAGTCTTAACGTGTGGATGAGCTCAATGGTTGATGTGATATTGTTGGAATCACAAGGGGGACTAACGTTGATACTTGAACTCTTGCTTGAATGCGGCTAGAACTTGAGATCTAATTGACTTGAAAAAAAAAGATAAAAAGGATGAGGGTGTAGAGAAATCTAATCTAATCTACTCCTAGGATCAATGATAGCACTAGATCATGTTAGGATGGACACATTCCTTAAACCAAGCTTTGATTCGCCATGTTGCCAACAACTACAGAAAACCGATGCAATCTTCCAAGGGAATTGAAAGGTTTTCATATCATGAACGTTCATACAAATACCCAATACACTGGTGCAACTTGAATGAACATATCCACGATTGAACTTAGCACGTTTTAATGTTCAAGCTAACTATGCACTAGAATTGAAAATCATCTGACCACAAAAAGTATGAACCAATGAATTATCAACATCCATACATTATTCCATCACAATCAATGAACTTCATCTAACATGAGGATAGAACAAGAAACCATTCAATATGTCGAAGAAACACTACTATCCACCATGAATTCAATGAAAAGGATGTTTATTTGCAGTTTGGCAACAATGTCTACCTTCTCCTATTCTACTTCTAACTGCTAACTACTTGCTATCTAACATCTATTTACTATTGATCAACTATTAACTACTAAACTTTACAAATCAGGAGAGCAAGCCTTATATAGTGCTCTTAATACAATTGAATGGCCAAGATCAAATACACATCAATGGCCAAGATTGAAAGATAGAAACCCTGATTAGGGTTTGTTACACCCATTACATACAATTTAATGCTTGACCAATGATTCAATTACATTTTTAGGACACATGTCCTTCCTTGAACGTTGACCAATCAGAGAAGAGGTTAGATAAGATAAACAATATTTGATTAAGTGACATATGTCACTTGCTCCACCTCTGAATGAGTTAGGTTTGTTGAACTTTGTGACACCACATGTGGTAGTTATCCTCCTCGTTTGATGAGTCAAGTGCATTGAATCCAGACACCCTGACTTGGAGTGATGTGATTGGGTTGATGATAACTAAGCGCCACCTCAGCTTGCTAATCTTGGAGATCATCACAAAGTGTTTGTGATAGGGTAATATCTCTTGATACTCAACATTTCCAAGTGCCTAAAGTGATGATTGTAAGAGATATTCCCAAATTGCATCATCATCTAGCTTTGATTAACTCTTCTAGAACTATCTTCTGCCTTGATCACATTTGCATTCTTTTTCTCTTTGTGTGGAAACTCCTTCCTTATGATTTCTAGAACTTGTTCTTGCATTGCTCTCTAGATTGAATCTCCTATCTTAGATTACCTCCTTATCCTGACAAGTATTCTTGGATTTCCAAAGGAAATTCAAGATAGTCATATGTTCCTTCCTTGATGTTGATCTCTACACTTGCCTTGTAGCGGCTTTCCTTTGATGCCTCCTCCCTATCATGATTCCTTCATACTATCAATACGATGCTGAAGTTGTAAAGTGAATATGCTGATCTCCTCCTTGTGTTTGATTCCTCGAGCCTTGAATATCTTGATCCCTCCAAGTTGTAATGTCTTCTCTCCATCATTCCACCTGATTTCTTCTTGCATCAAACCTTGATACTGCTTCCAGCTGGCTCGCTCCTTAGTTGCCTACAAAAACAAACAAGATAGCATCAAACATACATGATATAAAATATTATTATAAACAACTTTCACATATTTTCCAAGCTTTCTAATCGAATATGGCTTCCTAATGGGGTGAAATGATGTTCTGATTTCTGATCTTATGTCTAATTTTGATATCTGATTTCACTCATTCCAGGTCTGATTAAGGCTTTCAGTCTGACATTTAACCTTTTAGAGGTCTGAATGGAATTTCTACCAAATGGTAGACATACTTGTTGCACTTCACCAAGACTGTCGTGGATTTGGGCAAGTCAGGGAATGTGCTCAAAGACTATCGTGGATTTCATCAAGTGAGGGAATTTCTCCATGATGGTCGGACTTTTTGATGGGTCGAGGAACAATGTCAAGATGCTCGAGCTTTTGGAGGTGCAAAGGAACTACTTGAGGATGGTCATGAATTTGGGGGGTAAGTGGAAGTGAGTGACTTGGGTCGTGTATTTGAGGAGTAAGTGGAAGTGTGACTCGGATGGTCGGGCTTTTGGAGGTGAAGTGGAAGGATGACTAGGATGGCCGAGCTTTTGAGGGGTAAGTAGAAGTTGTAAAGGATGGTCAAGCTTTTGAGGGGGAAGTGGAAGTTGATGACTTCTCCAAATTGCTGATCTCATTAATCACCCTCATTCCTTCATCAACCTTAGCCATTCGTTTTATCAAGTATCATGATGTTCTTCACTTTCAAAGTGAACTGAGTTCATTGCCAAGTTAAGGGAAAATCAGTCATGGCCATGGATTTGGGCATGAAGTGGAAGTTGTCAAGCATAGCCGTGGATTTGGGCATGAAGTGGAAGTGGAAGAATGGAAGGTCAGGGATTTGAGGGTGAAGTGGAAGGGCAAGGATGGAAGGCCGAGGATTTGAGGTGGAAGTGGAAGTGAGTATGACTTAGGCTGTGGATTTCAAGGTGAAGTGGAAAAGTTTGTTACTTCCACCTTGAGTTGATCACTTCCTTGCCTAAGTTGACTTCACCAAGTGTTAGGTAACTTGTTCATGGGGTTGACTTGGTGTCCTCTTTTCTTTCAACATCACCTAGACCTTGAACGATCTTCATCAAGCACTTCATCTCATTTGTTTGATCATCACTCCTTGATCTTTCTTCGCTTCCATGCCCTATCCTAAGGATGTTTACTTGCTTGCTTGACTAGTCATCTCACTTGAGGCTCATACCTTGACTTGACCTAGAAGTTGCCTTGTGAAGCATCACCCAATGACTACCTTGATTCTCACCTATCACTTGAGCACATAGAGCTGCAAAGACTCCAAATTAGTCTAGAGGGGGGGACCTGACTGCTGCTAGACTACCTAACTTGATCACTTCCTGACAATCAAAGGCACTGCATCTCTCACAAGCAAGAGTTTAAAGACTAAGGAAACCACTACTAATCAAAGCAAACTAAGCAAAAGAACTAACCTATGAGCAAAAAAGTGGGGGTCCCCATTTGCAATGGGGCAATGTGTGAAAACATCACAACAGTATCTAAATTTAAGATCCAAATTGGCAAAATACTTAGTGTATTGAAGTTAGTCCAGTGTCATCAATCAACAAGAATGGATACATGTTTTTGATATGGATTTTGTTAAAGGCTCTATAACTTATGCACATTCTCCAAGAGACATTATTCTATACCATGAGAATGCATTATCCACATGAAAAAATACTTGGGTGTGTGACCCCTTCCTCCAATAACTCTTGAATGACTGAGGAGATTCCAACAACAAATGAATCTCATGCTCTAGTTTCCTTTTAGTGGAAAACCTTTGAAAGTTCAAAACATTTCTTGAAAACATTATAATGACTCGTCTAAATCTTTCAACTTGTTATTAGCACTATTAACCTCTAAAATATCTAGCCCATCCTCTTCTTATTCTTAAAATGAACTCAACAAAATTTTGTATTTGCATGAATAAATATCTCAGCTTGGTAGTGGGTAGATTATTTGCTTGAATGACTCTGTTTTTTGAAGAGGCTTTCTTGAATTTTTATTGTGAACTCTATGTTTGCTTACAATTAGGCAAGTCTTCTCCCTAGGCCCTCCACATCTTTTTTAGCCCTCTTGTTCACCACTCGACCCCACTTTTTTTAATAAATCTTTTATTTGTTAGGCTACAATTCCTTTTTTCTAGAATTGTCATAAAACCAACTCCCAACCGTGCAAGGCGTGGAGATCTCTTGTGCTTGTAATTCTGCTAACTTTGGGGGATGAGGTCAATTCAATGCAAAATTACACTTGATATACATGAATTATCACATGCACATATTGACCCCTAAGTTAGTAGATCCCTTATATGCTCCTTTTTGTCATGTGCTTTATTTCCCTTGATTTTGTCCTTGTCTGGGGGTATATCATAGTGGAAATGTGCTTGTCTTTTGGATGCATGTATGCTACCATAAAGAAATTGCTCCCAATAAGGTGTATGCAATCACTTTAACGTGGGGGCAATGGGCATACACTCTGCTCTTTGTTACGCTTTATGCACACACCATCGATCAATTTTTGTAGTCATTTTTTTAGGTTACTTAGCAAATTATGCCTTTTGCTTTGTATTCTTCTCTCTTAGCGGATATCCTTGGATACAATGCTTTCCTTGTTATCCTTGGGGTGACAATGCTTTCCTTGGTTATCCTTAGGGTGAATTGACTAGCATAACATAGCTTCCTAGAATATTTCAATCCTTCTTTGCACAATTTTCTCTACATGACTCATAGTAGGTTTTAACCTTACTAGGATAGCATGGTCATGCTCTCTCTCTCTCTCTCACTCTCTCTCTCTTAATGTGTTGCTCCTTTTATCTTGGTTTTGGATTAATAAGGTCCTAAGTCACTTGGGGGCTTGGTGATCCTTATCTCTTTGACCTTGATGAGAGTTTCTTATGTTTTGATCTCCTTTATCGTGAGTATGAATGCTGATTCATACTCCCACTAAAGCGGGGGCTAAATGCAATGTTGCAAAATTGCACTCTTACGCAAATTCATGCTTATCTAGGCCCTATTTTAGCGTTGCCCAATATGCTTGACCCAGCTCAATTCAGTATATGTTTGTGGCTTCCTTGCCCCATTTAGGACCCCTAGGGCGACCCCCTCTCCTTAGTTTGGCCTCAAATTGAAATCACACAACGGTCAGCTTGATTTAGCGGGAAATCTTCTCTCGTGTCAGCCTACTCCATGCTTTGCACCTCGAAATGCTTGGGAGAGGTATATAAGCAAGGTATCCTCCCTCATTTTGTAGGCTATCAACTACAAGGACAACAATATTATACCAAATTCTCAAGAGCAAGTGATCAATCATCAAGGCATTGAAAACTAGGAGTTTGTGACAAATCTATGCATTTGTGATGGCCTCCATGATCTTCTCTACATCAAGCATCTTCATGAGCATTTTGACACAAAGAAGGCCTATGAAGGTATAAACATTTCAATTTCAGTTCTAGCCTCTGCTATCTAACAACACGCTTTCAATTCCAATTCCAATTCAATTCAATTCAAATTCAAGGTTAATTCCTAAACTGAGGTTTGACTTAGGCAAATCCTAACTCCCCAACAATTTCCTCTCTTTTCTGTGTGCAAGAACAGGTGATGAAGCTACGAAAAAGGTGCAGAATCATCAAACAAAGATCTCCAGTCTACAATTCATCGAAGCCAAAACTGACGAGAGTGGGCCAAGCTAGGCGACTAAGTCCTGGGAGCGAGTCAAGCTAGTTGACTGAATCCTTGCACTTTTTCCTCAAATTTGGACTGTAGGTTAGTTACAATTTGTACTTTTGCATACTTTTTTGAAATTAGGTTTTGAGTGTGTTGTATTCCAATTTCCAGCACATGCAGAAAACTATCATTTTAGCTTTCTTGCTCCTAATTCATTCATTCTTCCTTACAATTACATTTCACATTTCAATTCAATAGTAAAGAACAACTACATCAACTTTGTACTTGAGCCATCTTGAGCCTAGTGTATCATTCTCCTTCCAAACGTAATCAAGATGGAAATAGGCCTAAGTTTCCTAGTTTGCATGCATTAAGCTAGTGAACCCTATTTCCCCACATTACAAATACATAGTAGTACATAGGAAAAGAACAATATTTCTACAAGTTTTAGGGAAGAGATTCAAGGACTACGAGGGATGATGAATAGACAGCTATTAAAATAAAATACAAAAATTCTTTGAAATTTTAAAATACTAAAAGAATGTGAAATTTTAAAAGCATTATTTAAATATTTCTACCAATTTTTTACATGTGCCCATATAAAGTATTCAACTCTAGCAAACCTCAATACAATTGAAAGTAGAAACCACAAAGGTGTCTAAGTGAATGTCAATCCAAAACAAATTTAACTATGTTGGTAAATATAATTCGCTTCATGTAATTTTTTATAGTCTCATATACACATTGAAGACATCATTTAATCAAAAATTATTTTTTAATGGTCGGATGTATTTCTAAATAAGGATTTCTTCTTATGGCCAACTTCACATTCTTTAGAAGTTTCACACTAGCATAACCTTCATATAGAACAAGGCTCTTAATTGGCATTGAATAAACTATTGACCACTATGTATGAGATGAGATCATGAGTTTGCTTTCCATTCACCAAGTTTACAATAATGGTATTCCTTGCTTCACACCAATGATGCCCTCTTGTCTAGATTCTTGCTTTTGTATAGCAAAATGAATGTCGAAGAGTTAATGTTATCATTTTATTTGGTACTGCATTTCCTATCTTCACAGTTCCTACATGAGTGAACAAAAAATATGTGACAAATTTCAACATGTGAGGCCTATTATTTTGGATCTTTGGCAATTCAATAAATAGGGATCCGTAACATACCTAGGACAGTCAATGCATGGTTAGATGTCACCTGAACCAACCTAAGGATGGCAAAGTGTCCTCAAATATTTCCTTATTGAGAACTCACCACAAGGGATGGAAGAGAGATATTTTGTCTTCATTGTCATCCTATAGGATATTTGAACCCATGTCATCATTGGGGTAACATTTCAACCTTACCACAATTAGGCATGTTGGACTCTATATTTTCCATTCTTTGTTACTAACTACAGAAAAAACTATTTGGTATGGTAAATGAACTTCATTAAACATGTTTGAAGAGCTATTTGATTGTATTTAACAACCATTTGATACATATTTGTTAGTTGTATGGTTCTTGGGCATGTAGACGTTATTAAATGTTTATATTTCATGTCTTATTTGAAATCTCTTGTCTTCCCTTGCATTTTTCTGCCATGTATAGCATTTTCCAAGTTATGAAAAAAACATCCTAAGCAAAACAAAAGAAAATACCATACAAAATTTAGCTACAATCTTAATCTTGTGATCCAATAAAAGAAAATCCATTTTTTTAAGTGTTCTACATGTATGGATGATACATACACAATCAAAAAAACAAAGATGATCTCTAACTAGAATGCAACTTTAAATGTCAAGATCAAACAAGGTTCATGTCAAATACTTGCCTCTCTGACAATGGTTTCATTCTCTTCCTAGCACCTTGGAATGATTGCAAAGGTTGCCTTGATGTTGTATCTGCAATAAACATTGTAATTCCAAATTTATTTCCTACTGAGTAATCACTCACAAATCAACACAAAAATATTTGCATGCATATAATACATTGGGATTACTAGAGTGAAACAAATCTTCAACTATTATTAAAACTTAGTAAATGTCAAAGTTTGAGGCATAGCATAACCTGATGTACCACTCATGATGGTACCAAAGCTTCGAAAAGGACCATTTTCTCCTCTAGATGGTGATGTATCATCCTGCAAGTCAAATGATGATAAAACTGAACAAACATTACATAATGTACAATTTTCAAAGAAAAATGTAGTGAGATTGGAAATAAATATTTTCAAGAATTGTCTTTATATCATTTGAAATTAGAAGTTTTCAAATGTGGTAGCAAATATGCATACTTCCTCTTGCTTGCAAGCTTTTCTTGCACGTATTCTAAATTGCTTCTGAGCATTTTTCAATTTCTCCAACGGTTGCGCATTCCTAGAAAAAGTAGCAATGTACATTACAAAATAAACCATGTTGAAATCCTCCTTGGAATTGCTAAATAGAATAACAAGACACAACATTGATAGTAATGGTATAAAATCTAGACAAGAATTCAAGTATGAACTTTTCCAAGTACCATTGATTTTCTTAATGCGAAAGACAACCAAAATACAATAATTTTTAATTCATATACTTGTAAAACCAAACCAACATCAATATAAAGAAAATATTACAAGTTTCAAATCATTTTACCTAGGACAAAACAAGAGGAAGTACTTTTTTTTAAGGAAAGAAACATGAAAACAACAAAAATGATTTATTAATAATACAGAAGTATGGTATCTCTAAGAAAAGCAAGAGATCCATGTATCTATATTCTTTCTAGCAAGTGACTTATCAAATAACAGACAATCAAAAGAATGACTAGAAAAAACTAAGGGATGATGCTCAAAATGTCTTTCTTGATGTTCAACAACACTAGGATTCAAACACAATTTGAACTCCCTCATACTACAATAAGAGAGATGAACCTAATCTCCCTAATCCACAATGAAATAAAATCCCCACAAGAGACTATCAACGATATGTACAAGGTCATTTATGAGCACCTTCTTGACCTATTAATAAGGAAAGGTAATTGCTTGATATGGATTAAATTGGGTCGAGAAGGATGAGAGATATTGTTCATTTACTTAACAAAGCCATATAGGAAAGTTGAGGTTTCCCCATGGCCATTAGGGAGAATGATTGATCAATTAATTTGGATTTGTGACTTTATCCTAATTGTCAATCATTTCACCAACTCATGACTAACAACTTAGAAGATTCAAGATTGTTAATGCACGTAAGTTCACTTAACATTGTTATGGATTGCCTCGTCAAAATATCTACACTCGAACAATTACAAAAAAAATCTTGACTTCAATAATGATAAATATATTGTACATAAATAGCCTAAGGCAACTATAAAACCAAATAGGTTTAGACTAAATGAAGAACATCGTAAAACCACAATCAAAGACATGTGTTCCTTAATGTTTGTAGTCACAAGGCCTCACTAATTTGGAACTCCAACCAACTTGGTCCTCTCTATCAACCCTGATATACTTAATACTGACCTCAATATTCTAGTACTCCATTAGATCCAACATGTTCCTCTCCATTAAATACAAATATACTTAGTAGAAATTATCTAAAGGCCCTTTCAATTGAAGAAATATATTATAAATTGATGTCCAAATTAATCTTTGGGGATGTCACAAGCCTCAAAACAGCACATAAGAACTTAAATAATCTTTGAGGGCATCAAGCAACATTAAATAGCCTTAAAATAGGATGAATACCATTAGTATTCTTAATTGCATTCAATGGCATGTTATCAAGGTTATTAAAAGACTCAACTAAACTTGCTAATCAAATCAAGCAACAATGAGCATGTGTGAGTGAGCTCAAATGAAGCCCCATTGTCAAGCAACATTGTTTATGAGCAACCTCAACTATGCCTCAACGTTCAATCTTTAGGAATGATAATAATCTTAATTGAACATCATTATTAATTATAAATGGACATAAAACCTCAGCTAAGGGCCCCTTCATCAAATATATGGGGGGTGCAAGTAACCTGATTTAAGCTTTGAGAATTATCATAGGGAACATGAATGGTTTCAAGATAATCATAATCCAAAATGTGGGGAGATGAACAAACCTCAACCTAGCTCTTAAACCTTGTGAAACAATATACAACATCATTTATGGGAAAAAACCTCATCTCTTAACAATGCTATTAATCATGGGCACTTTAGGCTTACAAGGCATTGACCAAACGATTAAGTTGTTGAAAGACACAAATAATGGTCATAGATTCAACTACTACATGAGTAAGGGTAGCTCATGTGGCTAGAGGCTATAGGGGCCAAGTGATTAGGACCTCACAAATGGGGTCCTCATTAGTGTTATTCCTCCATACAAAAAAAAAAATCACGGTCACTTTTGTATGGTAGCTATTACATTGGATCATTCAAATATCCATTTGCAATTATGACAATGATATCCTACTAACATGTTTGAACATACCATTAAATAACTTGAAGCTCTCTAAATCATATATGATTTGTTATGATTTATGTTCTTCATAATCCAATAAAAATCCAGCAATTTTATTATTTGAATTATATTAATTCCACATATAACACTACTAATGTTTTAACTCCACAAAAAGGTTGTGAAATGGGTGACCAAGATTTAAACAAATCAAGAAATCTCACACTTCCCAACTAAAGAAATAAAGATGAAATCTCAAGCCCTTTCCTAATCGATGCAAACAACACTTAAACCAGCAAGGACTAGACAAATGTTAGAAGAAAACATCATTTCCAAATATATCAATCAATAACAACTAATTGTTTGGTATTCTATTGCATCATCTTCAAACATTGACTTCATAAGAGTTTAAGCCATTTCTATCATTATCATGCAAATTGCTTTCCACTTATCAAATATGGCCAAAATGTTGCATCATCGAATATTGATGTTGGAATGTATTGTTAAACTCGTTAGTATGGGAGCCAAATTTGCAAGTCATATAATTAAAAATTTAAAAGTTAATATTGGGGTATCACTCTAGAATTACCTTGCAATGCCTAAAGAATATATTTCATCTGCTTTTTTCATCTTATTTTTCAGCTCCAAGCATGTTGCATATCTCATATAAAACAAGGAATGATCTTCTCCAATACCATTTACATCTAGAAAACTATAGACTACTTCAGGATCAGCACACTCATCGGCCTGCAAAAGTAGGATAAAGCTTAGTAATCTAATAAGAATACCATGTCTAAGTGAGCACTGTAATAAGAAAATGATAAGCCTGCTGTAGACAGAATGAACAAAAATGCAACTGCATTGAGATTAAGACCTTACTTATTTTGGAAAATCATAAATAAATTGTATTCATAACAACATATTCAGAATAATAGGACCACATCAACCTGATTAACAACTTACATACTCCAGCCAAGTCTTCACATAACGAAGGTCACCATGATAACGTTTTTCCTTCCAAAATGCACGCACGCATTGTTCATAGATTGAAAGCAGTCCTGACTGATCTCCACCAGATGGAAAAGACTCTCGAACCCATTTGATGCATCTGACATGTCGAAAAAAATATTAAATCAAGAAGTAATTCGTGCATATATAAATAGAAGTAAATTCATCATATAATAGCAGAGTTTAACTAATCTAGCTGGATATGAAAAGTAACTAAGTATAAGAGTCTCATACGAATCACTGGCAACCTTGTGCAATGCAGAAAACAACTCTAGCCTAAATTGTTGAGTAGACAAAGATGTTGATTTAAAAGACTAAAACATGCAAAAGTCACAGACAACAGATCTTAATAAGGTGTAAAAATGGACTTCAAACAATTTAATTTTCTACAACTAAATAAAACGGTCATGGCATCTCTCTTATAATCAAAATGCTCTAGATGTTGTAGGGACATTCCTTTCAAAAACAAGAGGACATTAGCTAAAATATTTGAGGATTTCCGGCCTCCTGCAAGGGTCCTGGAAGTTCCAAACCATAGGAAGCAGAACAGAGGTATTTAAGATTAGTAAGAGGCCCTTTTGAGCATTTTATTGCATTTCATAGTGTTGTTTATTTCGTTCTGCATTTAAATAAGAAAATATAATCCAAAGTATTTTGTTTATATTCTTCTTTGGGCAACTTTGCTTTTAGACCCACTTGGTCTACCCAACCAATGTACAAAACAAAAAATTGGCAAAGAAAATTAAGCGTTCTGCCCTACATCTTTAAATTGGAAAAGAAAACTAAGTGTTCTGCACTACAACTTTACAAAAAAGAGCGGTGGATCAAACAATCCTGATAGTAGTGCTTAGTTGTAAACAAATATTATCACCTCATAATTGCATCACAGCTCTGTTTCGCTCGACAGGTTCACACAGAAATTGAGCAGCTCATAACAAGGAGAACACATCACAGTGGTTGTTGGCTATTGAAAGAAGAGTACATAGGGTTTTAGAGTACTGAAAACAGGGTAATGTGACACTAATTCAACCCTGATTCATGGCAGAAGGATCTGCAATGTCAACTCAACACCACAATGAAGAAACCCCTAATATCAGTGCTGGACCACAAACAAAAATAAAAAATAAAACTTAAAAGTAAACAAGGGAGCAAGCTCCCAGAAAGATACAAACACAGAGCCTAAATATTGCATTTACGCAGAAACTCAAATTCATCTGTTGAAATTATGTCATTTTAATTTCAATTTCCTAAAAATATACATATTCTACTTTAAAAAATTTGGTTGGCAATCGCCTTCATATCAGTCTGGACTCAAATCCCCAGGAGTTATGATAAAGTGTTCAAGTTAAATAAAATTTGGTGTCCACGTAAGTAACCTGAGAGGCTGGGCACAAGTCCTAAGTGACTTTAGCTATAAACATAACCATTGATAGTGGCATCTATGGCAAAGGTTACCCCACGATATAAAAAGTAAAAGAAAGTATCATATTTTTCAAACTAATATCTAAGATTCAACAGATTTTTTCTACTGCATCCACACGGGTTCCACTTCGGCTGCCTAAAAAGTGAAGGCAAAAGATTGTGGCATCTAAGGCCAGGTGACTTTGAGAGAAGAGCTGATAACATCTCAACCAAAGGTTACCCCAAATGGAAATTTACCAATGTAGAAGACAAAGAAGAAAATGTCATAAACGTTGAAAGAAGAAAATGCAAAAATGCTTATGCTTACCCCATACTCCGGTTTAGTAGTATTCCTACCCTCACAGAAAATAAAATTCAAATGAAAATAATTTGATTTAGTTATTAACACGAATACGTACGCGATCCATGGCTCGAGAGGATCGTCGCCGGTGTATTCATCAATGGCCTCGATGAGCTCCCTGGAAAACAGAAACATAAACAATACCGACTTAAGTCTAACCCTAGCTGGGTTTAATTATTTTCAAGAGAAAAGAAAAAGAAAGATGTCAGATTCGAACCTGCGCTTATCGAGAAGAGAGTGCTTCAGTGAATTGTGTTGGTGTCCTTTGAGGGCCTCGTTAAGTAGTTTGACATTGCGGCCTCCCTTGAGAGGCTTCACATTCTCTTTGTATGTCTCCCATTCGTTGCCATCCTCCTGCTTCCGCGCTAAATGATCGCCATCTCTGTCAATCACTTCATACTCATCCATGTTTTGCGCTTACCTGATCTGCTTTTGATCCGTGTAATGTGCCAACTCTTTGAACCTGCCTTCTTTAGCGCCGCCGCTGCTACTCAATGTGCTCTGTGCATAGGAAGTCGGGTGGGAAAATTCTGAATTCAAATCTTCAAAATGACCGCATGATAAATAAATAATTTCTGCTTATTTCAAAAGAGGTGTAACTTCGGTCTATTAAATAATTGTAATCACTAACGGTCAAAACCATTTTCATTGTGGATATGTTTTGTGAGATGATAGCAGCTCACATCTTTAGTAGATGTGTGAGGTTGGGGTGTGATGGGGTTTCAAGATTATTTTAAGAGTAGGGATTTTACCAAGCAAAATAATGTTAATTGGAATTTATTTTTTTATATATAGACTAGGTATTGGAGTTGATACAATCAGCTCATCAAAAATGAACAAATTGGGAAACCAAACAAGAATGAGTAACAATAGCTAAAACATTTCATGCATTTGTAAGCTATCAAAATAGAACAATAGAACAATTGAAATTTATTCTTGAAAAATAGCAGCCCCTACTTTTTAAGACTCCAGATTTGCATGGATGGAAAAGGTGGAGGCTACAAATTATCCCACCAACTTAAGTTTCGGAACTTAATTTTTAGGCTTAAACTTCACTGCTAAAATCATGGGACCACCCACTTTAAAATAATCCTAGAATCCTTGGTAGGAACTTTTTAAGAAACCCCCTTCCATGGGACCCTAGCTTAAGGAGTTGATTTTTGTATATATATTGTCCTTCCATTTATTTTAATTAATGAAAGTTGTTAAGTTTAAGAGATTGTATTTATGTAACAAGAATTTTTATTTTTTATTTTTTACTTATCTTTTTTTTATTGAGTATGGGGTTGTCTACATCCATCTTAAAGGCTATTTTTTATATTGTCAAAATATAGTAAAAAGTGTTGATCATGTTGTAATTGCATAAAATGGAATCGATAATTGGTATGGATGAGATTCCAACAATGGTTATTTTTTATATTGTTAAAATATAGTAAAAAGTGTTGATCATGTTGTAATTGCATAAAATGGAATTGATAGTTGGTATGGATGAGAATCCAACAATTGTGATGTCAATAGGCTTGGAAAGGCTCTATTAAATGGTTTATAACTTGGAGTTCTAGTCTTCTATATGTTGAATCTATTTTGTAAGTTCTTGGTTAGTCTTGAGAGCATGCTATATCAAATTTGACAATGTGACCATCTAGGAAAGGACGTTAGAGTAAAGTTTTTAAACAACTTCTAGAGGAGCACATGAGTGATTAAATATAACAATGCAATGATCTTTCCAAAGAAGATTAGTTGTAATATGTCTAATTGATTTGAAAACTGATAAAGTAGCTTTTCAATGAAGAGGTTTGACTAAAATTGATTTGGAGATTGCATGCCAAAAGGAATGAGAAAATCTACAAACTCAAAAAAATGTGTCGAATATGCTTTAGGAGAATGTAAAGTAGGTGAGAGGTTGAAGTTGCAAGAAATTGAGTTTGCGACCAACTAGAAGTCTAAATTGGACAAAATTGGCGTGTTAGAGTACAAGAAGGAAAAACTCAATTTAGACTAAAAGGCATTACTAAACCAATAGCTCATATTGCCACTAAAGCATAGGATGAGAAAGAGCTTGGAAAAAAGCTTGATGTAGATATTTTCTAAGGGAGAAAAGGGGAAATGTCATGTCTTATTTCAAGTCAATCAAAGTCTTTACATTCTAGGTCTATAATTGTATCTTCCTTGTTTTCTTTTCTTTCAACTATGTTCTTCCTATCAGAGTTTCAAATTGTTGGAAGTTGTTGTCATTGATGACTAAGTTTTATCATTGATCTCAACCCTTGGTATTGTGGAGGATATTGGAGATTTTTGTTAGAATAGTTATGGTATTATCCATTAGTGTTCCTCTAATAATGGAAGTATATGTTGTTGATGTGTTGTGATGTGTCTGATGGAGATTGTTGCAAGTTGTGGTCATTGATGTACAGTGCATTTGATTATATGGTTGAGAATGCTCTTTGTTATGGATGTCCACCTTCTTGGTGTTGATGTATACATTTAGTATATTGCGATGATGATGTTGATATGTTGAAGAACAATGATGGTGGTTGCAAAGATGGTATCATGATGATATCATGTTTTAGATGATGATTAGTAGCATTAAGTAGGATTAGAAGTATTAAGATGAGGATTATAAATATTGAGGTGAGGATTAGAAACATTAAGTTGAGGATTAGAAGTATTAAGGAGGATTAGAAGCATGATGATGAAGTGATATTTTTCCGAATGATCTTATGCATACTAGGAGTTGTTGTAGTACAACTCTTTCATTGCTCATGGGTGGGCAAATGTTATTACAAGGTGATATGGTCTCTAGAAGTTGACGAAGTGTGTGAAGACTATCTTGAAGAATGCTCTACATTCCTCTGCATTTGCACATGTGGCCTTGTGATTTTGCATATAATGTGTATGCTTTGTGGACATTGTGATCCTATTTGTTTAGGTCCCTTGTGTTGCAGTTGATGTTTATAGTTAAGGCAATATGTTGACAAATTGATGGATAGTTAGGACTGGGCTAGAGAATGCTTTGCATTGATGTCTTTGGTGCTACAATTTAGAGGACATGCTTATAATGTTTGTGAAATTTCAGTTTAGATTTTAGGTGGTGAAGTGTTCCAAAGGTGTGGTTAAAACCAATGTCGTATTTCTTAACTAGGTAAAAGTACAAACTTGTGTCTCATTTTACGCCAATTCATTATCTCTGGTCGAAAAACTCTCAATTAGACACCTTTCAGCCAAACCCAAGTGGTGTTGGTATGGCACCCTCATGGCAGTACTAGTCAACCAATGGGTGTTCATCCAAACCCGAACCAATCAAACATTGTCTGGCCAAATAGGTGAAAAATAAATAGTAAAAAACAAGTGAGGCTCGAGCAATTCGCTCGGGACCTGCAATAGAAATCTCCTTGGACAAAGACATCCCTCCCCTCTCACCACCTCAATAAAGGTCTACATTTTTCAACCAGGCTCAAGCACTCAACATTTGCAATAGGTATGCATTGTTGTTTTTATGTTTTCTTACATTTTTTTATTTTTTATTTTTTATTTTTTTTGGGGGGGGGGGTTTAAAAACATTTTTTTATTTTAATCTAATTTAGGGTTTCAAATAAATGGGTTTTTCTTTTTTTCTTTCTTGTCTTTATTGTCTTTTGACTATCATGATTTTATATGGTATCTATCGTTGTTGTATCTCTTACCATGCATGTAAATTTTCACGGAATTATGTCTTCCATGGTCTATATACATGTTGTTTCTCATGGCCTTATCACTTAATTATTTGCATTGTTAGCTCCCTACACTATCATTTGGGTTGTATTTTTATCTCTTTGGCTTCTCTCTAGGAAAGGCCATTGACTATCTATTCACCATGCATTGTCATTTATGTGTGTCTTCCATTAGAACGCATGCTCCTTATTTTCACATACTCCCTTTTCTATAATATTGTAGAAACCTTAAGATTATCGTCGAAACACCTCATTCCACTGTCCTCTTCTTCTTTGTGATTGTCATCTTTAAAGACCCTTTCATAAAATTGAGTTGTTTAATGATTGTCGTTCAATCTCCTTTTCCTTCCATGGACTATCCTCTATGTTCTTCATAGTATGGAATCCTTTCCTTATGATTCTTCCTTGTATTGTATACATTTTCAAATGGTACTATAGTGCAGTCATTGATCTTCTCTTTTGCATTAGTCACTATCTGCCAAACTCTATTCATGTTCTTTCTTTTCTCATCACGATGAGCATAATCTCACAAATCATAATTGTTTTTCTATTAATATTCTCATGAATATTAATTGACTTTAACTTGATCTTGGTATTGTGAATTGTCACCATTCACTATCAAGGAACATTACCCCTTATATTGACTATTGTGAACCAATTGTTTTCCTTTGTCTGCCACTTTGTCATAGGTCATATAAATTGTCCCTTGCAAGCTTGTGAAGTCTCACCCCAAATCTACACAGTGGTTTTTCTTCAACTACCTGCTTTACTACACTCATGCACATTGAATTGTCTTTGCCCCTCTTGCACTTTTAAAGGGCTTTCATGTCTTTAGTTGTTCTTTTGTATTTCATAACTCTTCCTCCTTCAATGGCCTATTAATGGGCCTACTTAGGTTGATCTGAAAACTTGTAAAGAGAAGATTGTGGAGTGGACTAAACTAAGAGAAGGGTGGTATAAAGTAAACTTTGATGGGGCATTGAAGGGTATTCCAGGTCCATTAGGTGTTGGTTATGTGGCAAGAGATTGGGAGGGTAATATATTAGCAATTGGGGCCTCAAAATTATCAGAGGGAATAAATAATGAAGTAGATGCACAAGCAACAATTCAAGCTCTAAAAATAGCCAAAAAATTAGGACTATTAAAGATACAAGTAGAATGTGATTTTTTAATAATAATAAATACAATTAAAAAAAGGTGAAATTCATGTGTGGAAACTATATAAGTATGTTACCATTGTGGTTCAATTACTTGCAACATTTGAGAATTTTTAAATTTTGTATATGATGAGGTCAAGGAACGAAGTAGTTGATAGGATTTCCAAGAGGGCAATAACATTTAATGATGGGCAGGTTGATGGTATAATGGAGGACTTTCAAGATATTGAGCTTGATCCCTGAGATTGCTTGTACGTTGCCATATTCAGTGGTGATAATGAGAGAGTGAGGTGTGTGAGGTGATCAGATAAGGGTTATCGAGGTGTATAGATAAATCCTGCAAAGGAATTATTTGGATGTCATTGAGGAAGACTGGTGGTGACTATCAAAGAAACATGGAAGACACCTTTACTTTGCTCATGACAAAACAATAGCTTGCCTTTCTAGGTGAAATTACGAAGAAGGGAATTAAAACTCTCTTCAAGTTCGATGAGGATATCTTTGTGCAAATCATGGAAATACTATTGGGTGAGAACTTTTTGTTGATGGAACATAGATATAGAACCAGTATTGACATGGTGTCAATGGTGGTGGCTTGGGGTCTAGAAGTGGGTCGTAAAGAAGAGGTTGAATGGGTCTTGAGAGGGTGCATCAACACAGAATGGTTGTATGGTTTGCATATGGTTCTAGAACGGGAAAATATAGGAGTAGGATTTATCACCACAAAGGTTGAGAAGGATATAGAAGAGGAGAATCCCCAACAGCTAATGTCATTAATGTGGTGGGTGATTAGACAAACAAAGATGAGCGAAATGCAGAGGCATATATAAGATGGGACTCTTTGAAGCATTTTCTATGGGGAAAGGAACATGAACAAGAAGAGGGAAAAAATAAAGTGGAGAAGACGAAATAACCAGACAAAAGGGTTAAATTTGAAAGATCATTGGGTGATCGAGCTGATAAAAGCAGTGGAAAAAATGAGTTGATGTCATAAATTTTAATATTTTTTGTTAAAAATATGCATTTGTATAGCTTTGTAGCAGTATGGTAATTTTTTTAGAAATGGCATACTTTGTAAATGGTTATGAAGGGTTGTTTATAGTGGATAGGTTTAGGGTTATGGATGCAAAAATTTATAGTATTGTGACTCCATTAGTGGAGCAATTTTGTTTTGTTGAATAATAGATGGATGAAACAATGGTAAATGTAATTATGTTTTGATAATTAATAATATATATATTATTATTGACCAAAAGAAAAAGACTCTTCTTCCTTCAATGGTAGATACCAAGTTATACTCCTTTTTCACAAAATGGTGGTTTTCATAACATTGTTGTCCACAACATATCACACCAACATTCACCTTGGAAAAACAACATGACATGATCATAAGGAGGACATCAAACACAATCATAAAGGGGATATTCAAGGGGAATTATTCAACAAGGAAGACCCTTTCAAGACTCAAGGGTTAATGAAGCCAATCTTAGAATGCATAATTCTATCAATGAGGATTATCAAACATAAAAATACTTCAACATGCTCCATTTGTATGAGATGTAATGCACATTCATGTCATCAATAATAAATGGTGAATCTAAGGAATGATAGGGGCAGGAAGAGTTGTTATGAACTATAGACAAGTCCTTGAACTACACTTATATAGAATCTTATAGTAAAACCTTATTAAGAGACCTTGTTGTTGTTTAGACACTCTTAAAGATCTCAAATTCATTGCTCTAACTTAATGCCATGTTTCAATGCTTCAAGATTTCAAGGAGTTTTAAAATGATTTAGACTTAAAACATTGACTTGTGTGATATATGCATGTATGCATGCATGTATGTATGTATGCATATATGTATTTATGCATGTATTTATGCATGCATGCATGTGTGTATGTATGCATATATGTATTTATGTATTCATACATATATGCATGCATGTGTGTATGTATGCATGCATTTATGTATTTTTTGTATGTATGTATGCACACATACACACATGCATTGATATATGTATCCATGTGTGTGTTTGTGTTTATGCATGGATGTATGTATACGTATATGTATGTATGAATACATAGATGTATGCATACATGCATGTGTGCATACATACATACATACATATAAAAAAATCATATGTGTAAATACATGAAAGCATGCATGCATGCATATATGTATGTATAAATACATGCATAAATACCTATATGCATTCATGCATATATCACACAAGTCAACATTTTAACTTTGTCTCTCTCTCTGGGCTTTGCCTTCATTCATAATACATAAGGGATTTTTCTTTGTTTTTCCCCTTTCAAAAGCTCTTGTGTCTCCTCTTCGAGTTTTGGATTATTTTTCTCAAGTTGCTCTCTACTTTGGTAACATTACTTCAATCAACATACTTACTTGGATTTCCTTTTCATTTTCTTGCTCTTGTATTTCCTTTCAACTTCTTTGGTTTTAGGATACATTTCTAACAAAAAATTATAACATATTTCTATTGGAGTATTTCTACATATATGTATGCGTGCATGTATGTATGCATACATATATGCATGCATGTATGTATGTATGTATGTATGTATTAATGTATGTATTTACACATATATGCATGCATGCATGTATGTATGTATGTATGTATGTATGTATGCATAATTACTTTTGATATGTATAGCTAAATTAAATAACATTGTTTATTTATTACATTATTTTTTTTATTTTTTTAACTATGCGGATATATTTTTCACAAGGTTGATCAAAATTTAATGATCGCTTTAAGCCTAGTGTTCATTGTGATGATGACCAGGTTTCTCATTAGTCTAGCCAATTCGGTGGTAATGACTCTAGCACTAATGTTAGGGCTTGATTTTACATCAATACCACTTATAGGCTACAACTTGACTAGACAATGAATAACACCCCTAACCTACCAAATAGGGATAGGCTACTCACTGTGAGGGTTGAGTTTCTATGTATCTTGACCTTGTTTGGTCATATAATCCCTATGATGATGTGATCATTGATGCTTTTTATGCTTCTCTTACCAATAGTGTTTCTAGTGGCACAAAATGGAAAGAAATGAAAATTAGGCAATTTCTAGAGCTAATGCTCCCCCATTATTAGAGGAAAGAGAGAACTATAGGTTATGTCATCACCATGTGCAATGACATACTCATGGCCACATTTACTTATCTAAGATGGTTGGGAAATCATTGTAGATGGCCCTGCAATGATGAGTTGCCACTTTATTTTGGTGAAAAATTACATTATGAGTTTCATTTACATTTAGATGTAAATTATACATCTATTCCCACATATTTTGGACATGGGAGAGGCAAGTTTTCTAACAATCACGAGTTTAGATGAGGTGGTTTGCCACCAACCATTAATAAGCAAGCATTAGTTGGTCCAAACCTTGTGGTTCTTCAAAATGTTTAGAGCTATCCCATGCAACAACAATGAAACCAGTGATACTAGATGAGACACTTTTTCTAGTATTTTGACTATTGCGACTTAGGTCGATCGTATGTCATTTGATCCTCTTGGAAAATATTTGTTATGTCTGCATATTAGCTTTCCTCATATTAATGCTACATCTAGTAGCTATAAGCCTACATCCATATTGACTTACCATCTCCTATTGGCATTGCATGAGTGATTGATGTTGTGATGTCTCGGTGAAATAAATGCCACGTTCATGTGCCACATGTCAAATTTCACATGACATGCACAAATACCCACAACATACTTCATATGATAAACACAAACTCATAAGGGGGTAATGTAACCTATTCATTAGTTTCTAAATTTAATCATCCAAGTAGATAAATATGTAAATATATATGGTCCTAGAAAATATGAGTACAAACTTACTTTCAAATAACATAAGCTCCCGGTACATATAATCTAGATCCTCTATCTTTTATTATCTTTAAGATCCTTTCATGGTCTTCAATTGGCAATCTCCACTTTTGTTGCTCAAGACCTCTTTTTTGGAAAAGTTTCCTAATGTAATCTTGTTGCTTTAACTAAGTGACTATAATGTAAAACTTTTTGTCCTGGCATGTAATCAATAAATGTAACACCATTTTTATCTACAATGGTGAAAATTAGGGTTTCACCATAAAATGTGATAAAACCACTAATTTTGCTTAGAAGACCATTACATTCAAAGGGGGGTGTACCTAATAGATCTAGGCTTACTGCCTTTAAGAGAAGAGCTCTAAAATATTGATTAGGTTCTGTAGTCAAATAAATCTGTCCACTTAATTAAATGAATATTTAGTATTTATTTGATTATTTAACCATCAATTAATAATTAATTAAATTAATATATTTAATTAATTCATCTCAACCCTCTTCTCCTATTAATTAAATAAATTATTCAATTTATTTGATTTAATTCACTTACCAAATTCAAACCATTAATTAAATAAATAAATCATATTTATTTAATTAAAATCTTCTCTCACATTTAAATAAATTAATATTTATTTAAATTCCCCCAAAATCCCACCTCTCATATTTAAATAAATTAACATTTATTTAAATCACCTTTATCCTCCACCCACTTGTATTTTCCTACAAATGCAAGTTGCACAACTATTTTAAATAAATCATTTATTTAAATCACCTTTATCCTTCACCCACTTGCATTTTCCTACAAATGCAAGTTGCACAACTATTTTAAATAAATTATTTATTTAAAATCCTATTTATCCTCACCCACTTGAAACCTTTAATGGTTTCCCTTAAAGTCTTCAAACTTAATGGCTTCCTTCTAGAGTCTTCTCAAACCTTTAATGGTTTCCCTTAAAGTCTTCAAAACTTAATGGCTTTAAAGTCTTCAAACTTGATGGCTTCCTTCTATAGTCTTCTTAAGCCTTTAATGGTTTCCCTTAAAGTCTTCAAACTTAATGGCTTCCCTTAAAGTCTTCTTAAGACTTTAATTGCTTCCCTTAAAGTCTTCAAGCCTTTAATGGTTTCCCTCAAAGTCTTCAAGCATTTTAATGCTTTATCTTCCTTTTTCTCATTTGAATAAATTAATATTTATTTGAATATTTATCCAAATGCATCTTACACCATTTAATTGAAATAAATGATTTTATTTTAGTTGAAAATACCAAAATTCCTCCCACTTGCATTTTCCTACAAAATCCACTTGCATGCCTAAACCCCTTCTAGATTCTTCTAAACCCTTCCTAATAAACCTAATCCATCCCCTAAATATTGTCACATTCCTAAGCAAATTGGAGTCACTTCTCAAAGACTCCAAAGTCTTTGAAAAGCAATTAATGCTTTGTGTGTTCAACAAATTAACCTCTAAAGTATTCCAAACCACTTATGGCTCTTACATGACCATTAATGGTTAATTCCACTTGCACCCATGGTTAAGGACTTTGACCCCTAACTTAACCCTCATGTAACCCATGTGTCTATTCAAAGCATTTATTTCTTTGACTAGGGTAACCATCATGTCCCCTCTAGCATTTAATGCTCCTTATCTCTCCTCTCAAGCCTCCTCATGGTGACACTTGTCAACATGGGATTGGGTTGAAAGTCTCACATGGATTGAATATCTTTCAATCCTAACCCTTGTTAAGATTACTCAATCTTAACCCTTCATTTCCCCATTTCTTCTATAAATAGAACCCTTCTCCTCAAGCAAAAAGGAAGCATTAGAGTATTGTTGTTATACTAGTATTAGCATAGAGCTTTTTCATAGCATCACTATCTACACTTGCATAGCATTTGCTTATCATATTCAACCATCTTGAATCTCCATATGGCATCCATGGCTAGTGCTAAAAGCTGAGAGCTACACTCATTTGGGACTTGGAGAGGGGAGAAACAAGGGAGAAGCATCGAAAGGCATCATGGAAGCATCTTAGGGAGGCTCTTCTCCTTTCTTTTATTTTGTTAAACTTCTTTCATGCTTTTTGAAATCTCTTTTGATATGTTTGGAATGGTTTTTAGTTCTTTGTTTTGTTTTTATGGTTGAAATTAACTTATTAACATTGAACTTTGTTGTTGCCTTGTCCCCATTTCCATGACATCACAGGTTCCACTCGGGGTTAGGGTTTTATTTCCTCTTCTAAGTTGAATTGTGAAAATGTTGAAATTAGGGTAAATGGGTGAATATTGAAGAGATCGAGCATAAACAATGAGCTACAATCATCGTACAGAGACATCGACTTATACCTGGTCAAAATATGAAGATTCAAATGTGCTCCTAGAAGTTCGGCCTAATTTTCTCAAACCGTGGTGGTGGTCACCCTAGTCCTCTAAATTTCTCATCGTTAAAAGGAGAACCTGTTCGTCTCTGTGAATCCTATTAATCCTCCCGAACGCAACTCTATTCCTATTTTTTTGCTCACAAAAAGAAAGGGGAAATTTTTTGGGAATAGGGGTTTGCCTAAGTCAAACCCTAGTTTAGGAATTAACCTTGATTGAAGTAATGCAAATACTGAAATAAATGCTAGATAGATATACCTCAAATCTGCAATTGTTGATGGCGATGCTTTGTTCTTTGAATGTAATTACATGTGTTGTATGAAATGGCATGAACATGACAAAACCCTAATCATACACACATGCTTGCATAGGAATGATGTATTTTTTCTCCACAATGGTTGAATGATGAATATGTATCCTTGAAGATCTCTTAAAAGGCTTGATAATTAATACTTCACAAATGCAAGAGTAATAGGATATGTCAACTTATGATGCTTGGATTGTTAGATCCACTTGCATCAAACAATTTTCATTCTCATTGGAAGGGGGACAAGATCCTAAGTTTTGTTCCTAATCAATAAAGTACAATAAAAGCTTGCTAACCAGGGATTTAGTATGGTACATTTTCTATAATTTTTCTCGAAGGGATTTTAAGGTGGATTTTACGTAAAAAAAAATTAGCAACACTATATTTGCTAGGCAAAGCCCAATAAGGATTGTTGCCTTTTGATCCAACACAATCCATTTTGCACATTTCATTAACATAGGTTTGGACCCACATATTGCATCCCATAGATCTTGATCTATGATTAGATCCAAGACAATCCATTTTTCATCTTTTATCAACATAAGTATGGATCCACGTATTGTAGCCCATAGTTCTCGATCTACGAATAGATTGTCCATCTTGAGCTTCCATACCACAAAGTTATTGTCATTAAATCTCTCCATCTATATCTTAGAAATGTTTAATATTTCATTGGAATAAGATCTACTATTTGCATACTCCACTCAAAATAATTTCAATCCAAAAACCTCTTTCCTATTACTTAAGGTTTGAGTTCATCAAGCTTTGATACCAGATAAAGGGAAGCTTAGATGTAAAAATGCTTTCTACATTATTCGTTGAGGAGAGGAGATACACAAAATCTTATATCTAACTCCTTCTAATGATAACAATCACACATAATGCATGCATTGAAATCGTCACTTGTCTCCAACTATATGAAACTGTTACATTCAAATGATAGTGGAAGAGCACCATAATATTTAAAAGGGAACAATCAATAAAATCAAGTAGCAATCATGAGTTTCCCTTCTATTATAAGATATCTCTCAACATAAATAAATATAGATATACTAGAGATATTTCTACAACTTACTATGAAAATTTCATTTAAGCACCTCAACAAAAAAAAATCAACAAACAAGAAATCATACAAATTAGTGTTTGGAAATTTGTGAGCCAACACAAAAAGATATATGCTATACAAATACCATGGTCCAAATTTTGACACATCATTCCAAGGTTGAGTTTCAATCTATATTTAGAATATTTATTATATTTGTCATAACTTGTCATAACCTATCATAGTCAACATTCCAACTTAGACACCCCAATTTTTCATGTTCTTCCATTTAAAGATGCTTTATGACATGTTCATAATACTATCATAATGTTGGTTGATATTCCAATATAACTCCCATAATCATGCTCATACACATCATAGAACATATCATAAGTAATTCTCACCTTGTACAGTATTATAAGAGGCTTTTGTACATTGTACTAACTCAAAGTGCTTTTACAAATCTCTACACATAATCCAAGATGTTTGACATACGAAAAAAAACTCCATGTCAAAGTGGGACACCCCACTACCCATATGAGGACAAAATTAAGAAATAAATATAAAAAATAATAAATACACAATATTGAGAATGCAAGTTAAGATATCTTTCCCGACACTTTAGAACTCAAATTCACATAAAGATAATTTGCTATCATGAAAAAAAATACTTGTAACTCATTACACAAATAAAAGAAATACTTGTAACTCATTACACAAATGACTAACTAAAACAAAACAAGTTCAAAACAAATAAGAAAATACACAATTAACAAATTTCACCATTACTATCCAAAATGCATATTACACTCACATATGAATGCAAAAATATTAATTAAAATCAGAAGCATTTAATTTGACGTGTTTGACACACTTAAATGCATAATTTTTTTTTTGACCATCCGTTGATTCCTGATTCTTGATTGCATTGATTGTCAGCAAAGAATCCCCTTCAAGATATAATTTTTTGACCCCCAACCTCCTAGCAAGCTCAACTCCTTTCAAGGATGCTCGAAATCCTGCTATATTGTTGATAGTCTTTCCAATATATTCAGCTAACATCCCAACTATATGACCCTAGTCATCTCTAGCTATACAAGCAACACCTGCATGTTTGGGATTACCCAAGGAAGCTCCGTAAAATTTTATTTTGATCCAACCCTCCTCCGGAGCTTGCCAACTTGCAGCCTTGCATTTCTCATCCACAACCGATTGCTCCAACTCGTAGCCCTTAGGAGCTATCAAACCTTAGAATTTCTTTTTCAATGCATTATCTTGATATGTGAAAATATTGGATTTATTGAAAAGCCTTTTGGCTGCTTCATTTACCAATTCCACTATTGCAACTTCCATCTTTGACATAAGAACCTCCCTCGACATTGTCTGATCCTTGAAAACCCGCCTATTCCTTTCTTTCCAAAGTTCCCATACTACTATGGATGGGAGAACATACCATATGCTACAGAACATACCATTAGGCATCTTTGTTGGCCAAGATATAAACCATTCCTTAATGCTCTGAGGTTCCACATACTGAAAACCCAGCTTTCCCAAAAACAATTTCTAGCAGAATTGAGCACATGGACAAGCCCAAAGGACGTGATCAACATCTTCTACATCGTTCTTGCTTAACAAGCATCCTCTAGGTCCACAAATCCCAATTTTGGCAAGTTTATCCTGAGTCAGAATCCTACCCTGAATGGCTAGCCATGAGAATGCCTTGGCTTTAGGAAGAAGATCTTTACCCTAGAGAAGTTTAATTGGCCAATGTGTTTCCTCTAGAGCGGCTTCTTTCGGCCTATACTTAAGCTTTACCTTGTATTCCCCATCTTTGGAGGCACACCATCTGATTATGTTTGCTTCCTGTGAAACAGGTATGGTTCTATCTTTGAGAATGTTGGTTAAAGTGTCTTTTTTATTCTGGGGAGCATCAATGGCATCCAATGATTTCCAACACCATTTTTCAGTGCCATTAACATTGATCACCTCACCAAAGTTTCATACTTTAGACCCCCAAACCCTGATGGTTGTTGCTTTAATCTCCCTCAAGTTGTGGTCCATCTCCAGCTTTTTGTGACCATCCCATGAGTCCTCCCAAAATGTTGTTGATTGGCCATTGCATTTTTCCCAAGTGATATATTTGGTTACCAGTTCCCTACTTTCGCATATAAAATTCCAAATGGCAGAACCTTTTGGAGGATTTCTAACTCTTAGAATATTGAGAGGGTCATCTGAATCCAGATACTTTTTTCTAAGTATTCTGACCCGCTTCAGGTTTGATTTAGTCATGGTCCAAGTGATCTTAGCCCCAAGGGCCAGATTCATGATTTCAAGTTGTCAAATCCCAGCACCCCCAATATTCCATGGTTTGCAGACCTTATCCAACACAAGTAGTGGTTTCTTATGTTCCTCACGAGGGCCAGACTAGAAGAATCTTCTCAGAATTTGATTTATGTTGTCCTCTATTGATGCCAAAAGTTTCAAACATGTCATGGAATAGATTGGGATAGTTGATAAAATAACTTTCACCATGAGCAATCTACTTGTCGAGGTCAACCATTTCCCTTTCCAAAGCTCCATCTTCTTTTTGCAGTTCTCAATCAATATGTCCAAGTAGCATTTTTTGATGATACCTCCAAATAGAGGCAGACCTAAGATCTTCCTTGGGATTTGCGCTACTTTTAATCCCAATATTCTTGCAATGTCCAGCTGGAGGCCCAGCTGAACATTGATGAATGATACTTTAGATTTATGTCAATTTATAGATTGTCCAAAAGCCTCACTATATTTATCCAAGATGAATTTGATACTTCTTTCTTCACCTCTAGAGGCTTCTCCAAAGAGGATGGTGTCATCTGTGATACTCCTCCCTAGTGCCTCTGCCATTATAATGAATAGATAAGGAGATAATGGATCCCCTTGCCTTAAACCCCTGCTTGAGTTGAAATACCCATTGGTCGAACCATTGATAAGCACAAAGAACTTCAGAGCTTCAATGCATCCTCTAACCCATTCAATCCAAGTCTGATTAAACCCAAATCTAGATAGAACATCTAGTAAAAATTTCTATCTACCATGTCATATGCTTTTAAAATATCCAACTTGATGATCGTGTCAGGAGTCCTTAGCTTCCTGGCTATATGGATCACTTCATGAGCAACTATGATTCCCTCTATAATAGACCTACCCGAGGCAAAGCCACTTTGTTCTTTCAATATGATCTTTCCCAGAACCTTTTTTAACCTATTTGCCATTACTTTAGTGATTATCTTGTAGCACATATTGCACAAAGCAATTAGTCAGAAATCATTGATACTCGAGGCATCCTTCTTTTTAGGGATAAGAGCTAAAAAAATATGATTAATGGATTTCGAAATTGTTTCTTTTTTCTAGATTCCTCAGTTACCTTGAGGAGATCATCCTTAATGATCTCCCAAAAGGTTTGATAGAAGCAAGTCGGGAATCCATTTGGTCCAGGAGCCTTATCAGGGGCTAGTTGAGAAGTAGCCAATCTGAGTTCCTCCATAGATATAGGTCCAGACATCGCCTTGTTCTCCTCCTCGGTGATTATGATGGGTATCAGATTGAGAAACTCACTCCTTACATCTCCCTAATTAGTGTTCTAAAATCCTCGATTCAAAAGATTCTAAAAGTATCCCACTGCTTCTCTACTGATCTCATCTTTAGAGCCAAGGATAGTCGCATCCTCTTTGATCAACTCCAAGATTCTATTTTTGTTTCTGTTGTTATTGTTGAGTTGTGAAAAATTTCAATATACTTGTCCCCTTCGTGGAGCCAAAGCTCGCATGACTTTTGCCTCCAAAATTGTTCCTCTCTGATCAATATTTTTTCTTGCTCTGCTTTGAGTTTTTTCTCTATTTTGAACTCTTTTTCTCTCATACCTTGAGCTATCACTACTTCATTTAAAACTCTTAATTAGTTTTCAATCCTTTGCCCTTCAGTGAAGATGTTCTTGAAATGTGCCCTGTTCCATTCCTTGAGTTTATTCTTTATGTATGAGAGTTTCTTATGAAAGATAAACATCTTGGAGTGGTTTCCAAATCTACATTCCATCCACCATTAATTGAATAAAGCCAAAAGGGATGGATCCCTGGTCCACATTCTCTCAAACCTGAATGGGGATCCACCAAAGTATGGATCTGAAGCAAAGACCAGTTGGATTGGAAAATGATCTGATCCACAGAATGGAAGAATTGAAGACTCCACTAGTCTTGGGGTCCTAGACCAATCTCCAAAAAGAAAGAATCTGTCTATTTTTTCAGCTATGTTGGTGAAGCCCTGCCTTCTATTGGTCCAAGTATATTTACCATTATTTGTCACAATCTCCCTCAGCTGATTGGAGTCAACAAATTCTTGAAAGTCTTGTTATATTATGTTCTTCATCATATATCCTCCCACCTTCTCCAAGTTGTTGAGGGTTGCGTTAAAATCCCCCTAATAATGATCTTCTCATCCTTTTCCAAGTTGAGTTTCTTAGACAATTCATGCCAAAGCTCCCTCTTAGCTGGTGTGGCAATGGGTCCATATATATTGATCACTTTCCAACACTGGTTATCCTTGAAATCTTGATACACTACCATCATCCAATTGCTATGGGCTTCCATCAAGGAACATCGATCCTTTGAAGGGTTCTAAAGAAAGCCTATTCCACCTGAGGCCCCCATATATTCCACAAATACTCCCTCCTACTGCCCCCACAACTTCATCCTCCTCTCCTGATCAACTTTACTCCATTACTTTCTTGAATCAAAACTAGGTCTTCCTTACTTGACTATATTTGGCGCTTGAATAGGTGTCATTTGCTAAGGGCATTTAAACCCCTAGCATTCCAACTCAGTATCCTCATGGCTCCTTGGGAAGGGGAACTCCTCGTTTCTAAGAATTTATTGGAACAATTTGGTCTACCCTTTCGCACATCCAACCATTGCCAATTTGGATTTGTTTGTCTGACGTCCCCTTTGCTTGCTTGATATGAATTTGGGGATTTTCAAAGAGGATTGGATTTTCTCTAATCCCCTTTCCTCTAGGATTCCATCTTGAAATTCTTCAAAGTTGTCATCCACGTTCAAGTCTGCATTTAGCTCATCTTCAACTTCCTCATTTACAATCGGGTCCTCGAGACTCTGCCTCTCTCCTGTCCCCAGATCAGGTGACTTTGTGTCTTTACCTGGGTTGCTCTCCATGGGTTGAACTATCTTATCCTCCAAGAGATCCAACTTATTAGGCAAAGGGATATCTGATAGGCCCGGGTGCTCTGACCCAATCCAAACTTCCAGCGGAGGGTCCGTCGTCTTTTGCATAAGCTTTGGCATCTTCAGTTCAATTTCTTCTGAGCCCATTGTTTGTGTTGGTGGCTCCACACAAATACGAGTGCCCTTTGTGTCCTCAAGAGGATTGTCCCTAGTTTTTTCAGGGGCTGCATCCACCATCTCCAAATTTCCAATTTCCTAAATAACCTTCTATGGCTCGATTAGGTCTATCAATTCTTTCTCCACGTCAGTGAGTAGAGTGCCACTTGATTTCTCCTTTACATCGTCAAGAAAGAATTGTTCAATTGTGTGATTAACATCTACAAAGATCTTTATTTTGCATCACTACTTCATCTACAATAGCAATTGACTAGGGGTTCAAAGAGTCCTTACCGATTTCTGCTTTAGTGCCAGGGGGATTGTTTTCATTGGAATTTGAATCCCTGCTCTGTTTCGGTCGACCATATGAAGGTCCAACTTTGAAGCGCTCTGATATCTAGTTGCACACCATATCCTCTTTGGATATCAGTATTTTCCTAAACCACCCATTCTTTCCTCTCTAGAATCCCTTTGCCTTCCATTCCTACGAGTTGGAAGGCCACTTGTTGATGGGATGCTTGACACTAGATTGTATGTTTTTATTCCTACTTTGATTCTAGGGAGGCCCAACAAAAATTCTGATTCTTTACTGGCCTTGGTTGTCATTCATTCCCAGCTTGGTATAGTGAGTCTATCCAGTGCCCATTCCTAAATACCCACTGAGGTCAATATTGTCTATGATGATCCGAATGGGATTCTTTCTGCCTCCTAGTGTCTCGCATCAAATCGTGTCCTAGATTGTCATAGGCCTTCCATCCATTATTGACTCTTGCCCTGATTGCCTCCATCAGGATAGTTTGATCTATCTCATAGCAACATGACGTTGCCTTCCATCTAGCGCTCCATCCACCTTGTTGCCAATCACCATGCTAAGTTTGAATCTTCTTCCGAGCCCCAGAGATACTTGCATTGCGCCCGCCATGCAAATTCTTGCCATCGCCTCCTGCTCCTGCCATTTTAATTTTATATTATTTTTATTACAAGATTACTATTTTATATTCTTTATAAATAAATATAAAAATAAAAAAATATCTCTACATGAAATCTAATTTTTTTTGGTCAAAATAAGGATAAGAATGAGAATATAAAATAAAAATATAATAATAATGTAATCTTATAGATTTTTTTTTGTTTTTGTCAAGAGTTTAATATAAATATTAAAATATAATAATATAAGAATATAAAAATAATTTGGTCCTACGAATAATGAACAAATATGATATCTTTCTATATTTTATCTATATTCTTCTAAAAATAGATATACTAGCAAAAACAAAATATTGATACAACCAATATAATTTAATATACTTAAAACACATCTATCAAATGAAAAAGATTAAACAACAAATATATGATTAACAACAATATACCAAATATTCTTTTTATTGGTTTGCAAAACTGTGTATCTACATTTGGTCACTCGTAGTACTAAGTTGAATTGTCCTTCTTTATTGTATTTTTTCTCTTAGCATTGATTCAATACTTAAAAAATACATCAAATATTTATTTTCAAACTATTGTGAACTACTATAGAAGAAGAAGAAATTATTTTAACGTCCACAAGGCTAAATATAGCCCATGAGACAGACCCCTTCAAAAACCAACTTCTGCATTTCAACTCTTCTTTTGTGCAACATGATGATGAGAGCCCCTAACTTCTTCACAATATTTTTCGCTGAATAAATTATCCCAAGAGCTGTGTGCAAGCATGCTCTCATAATTTTCCTTGCTGGCCTTGAAAGCATCACATTCTAGAATGAAGTGTTTTTCTATTTCAACTTTACCTGAGGTGCAAAAAATGCACACTCTTTCCTCCCAAGCCTCTTTTGGTCTTTTCCAACGTCCGGTTTCACAACAGAGCTGATGAGAATTAGTTCTTAATTGGGCAATAAGGATTTTGACTTTCCATGGAATATTGGTCCTTATGTACGCTTTTTGATGATGGTTGCAAGAGGGATTAAATTCTTTAATATAGTATTTTTTCTTCCTCCCTAGCTCCTTACCCCAAGTAGGCTTGTGGAACTTATCAATAACATAAGCCTTTATTTCCTTACTATTCACGGGGCACATGTTCAAGTATATATCCCATTTTCTAAATGATTTGTCATTTTGTCGCATCCAACTGTTCTTACTTTTTCATAACGTGTCATTGAAGATAGCCTCAGTCCATCTACCCTTATCCATTTTCTCAATTCTTCTCAAATATCTTATTAATCTCACCAAAGTGATTGCTTCTAAAGACCTGCTGCCCCCACTTCACTCAGCATAATATCAGAGGGGACTAAACTTCTGAGTTTGAACTTGTTAGTAATCAAGCATTTTTTATTTTGCTCAATTTGTTTCTACTGTAAGTCAGAGGTGCTGCTAGCCCACACTTCACAACCATAAAGTACAACCGAAAGCACTAAAAACCCAAAGAGAGTTTGGGTAGTCTTCCAATCCCATAACTCTGCCTCCCTGCACCTATTTCAGAAAGCTTAAAATGCTTTCCAACCTCCCAACATTCTTTTATTTCTACAACCTGCACAACTTAATTTGTTGTTGAAGTTAATTCCAAGATACTTGTAGTTTGCCACTTCTTCAAGAACACTACCTTCAAAGAAGAACTTATGTTGGTTATACTTTCTTTTGTTGTAGAAAACCATCACTTTTGTCTTGCTAATGTTGACTTGCATCCCAACTGTTCTACAAAACTACTTAAGAGAGTGTAAGTGCTCTTGTAAGCCAAGAGAAGATCTAGCCATCAAGATAATGTCATCTGCATATAAAAGGAGCCTTATAACAAACTCACCCAAATGAACACCATCACCTTCTTGTAGGTTTAACCATTCTTCAAATTTGTCAATGTATAAACCAAAGAGAGTAGGGGACAAAGGGCACCCTTGCTTGACCCCAATATTGCTCCTAAAACTTTCGGAGATGCCAGTTGAAGTTCTAATTTTGACTTTAACCTCCTCGTACAACCTATGAACAACTTCTCTAAGATGTATATGAACCCCTATATCCTCCATTATTTGCCAGAGCTTATCTCTAGGGACTGTATCAAACGTCTTTTTGAAATCCACAAAGCAACAAAAAACTTCCTCCTTTTGCTCCCAAGCTTTTTCAATAATGTGTCTTAAAGTAATACCATGATCAACCGTGGAATGCTTAGGTTTGAAACCCGCTTGCCCTTTAGCATGTTTATCATTTTTTTCTACCCATTTGCTAATTCGATTTTCTTTCATGCTACCAAATAGCTTTGCAAACAAAGGATTTATCATGATGGTTCTATAATTGGAGGGATTATTAGCATCATCGCTCTTGAAAAGAGGTATTGCTAAGCTAGTTGTCCAATCCATAGAGAACCCTTATTGAATTTTTTTGTGATGTGAGGTGACAAAATTTTCATACCCCACTTTAGATACTCTGCTTGAAATTCCATTAAGTCTTGCGCTTTACCACCCCCAACTTCTTAATACCCATCTTGATTCTTGAACAATGAAAAGCTTAGTGGTGGTGTTGACTAAAGGGGGGGAGGCAACCTACGAATCCTGCTCGTAAAGATACTTTGCATAATAAAACCACTGAGATGGTGTAATAATGTTTTCCGTTTGCTTCTTTCTTGACTGAAGTTCCTTCCAAAACAACTTGGGGTTCTTTTTCCCAATGGAAATTAACTCTTCCCTCCTTATGACCATGAAATCAGATTTTTTCTTTCTTAAAATCTGCATGTAAACTTTGAGATTAATTTCTCTATTATTTGTCTCTTTAAAAGTTCTCCTTGCTTTTTTGCATTCTTCATCAAACCAAGCATTGACCGAAAAGCAATTTGTTTCATCTTTTCTATTCTTATCTCTTTTACATTCAACAAGTGCCCTATGAATTATATTTATAAGCTCAGGACTATTGAGCCCATGGATCAAAATTTTCTTCTTCTTAAAAAGTCTTTCAAGCATTAATTGGAAGGTATTACAATTATTTTGAGTTGACAAAATATTTCCCTTTGAAGAAGATTGAGGAATACATGTGGATTTCTTCCTAACCTAGACCTTTTTAGTCCAAGAGAAGCTTAAACAAATCGGTTTATGATCAAAATTTAAATCCCAGAGTTGTTCACCTATCCAAACTTCCTCCATTTTATCACACAAGCCATGTGAGCATATGGCATAATCCACAACACTTGAACCATTATAAGTATTACAAGTAAAATTGTCAGACCTCACCCATCTAGCCAAACCATTGCAAATGACTAAATTGAATGACCCACATAAGGTAATCAATTGCTCTCCAAAAATATTCCAACCTTTGTGGTCCTCTGAAACCCTTGTCCACAAATCAATACTTTCTTTTGTGAGCCAAATGGGATTGCAATCTTCCTCAAAACAAAAAATGTTGGATTGTGCACTTGCTGTCCTAGCATTAAAATCTCCCACTAAAAGAATTTCACCAAGATAAGAATACTCTACAATATCCTTTTTTAAAGTTGCAAAAGGATCTTTGTGGTCAAGGCCACTATTCCTGTAAGTTTTTGAGACTTGTGGAGCAAAATAGGATGCTGCAATATGAATGAGATTACCATTTTCTGTGATTTTAAACCAAATGAATTGTTGTTTTGGTTCTTCTCTTTCTAACTAAATCAAACGATCTTTTTCTTTCACTAAGATCATGATACCCCCATAAACTTTGCCATTCCCTGCTGCCTTGTTCCACACCGCCATCTTTAGATAACCTTCAAACAGAGGTGTCTTGCACCCTTCATGCTCATTAGTCTCTATGAGACAAATAATGTCTCTATCTTCCATAATAGGTCCTAACCCAGGTCCACGTCTCCAAGGGTAACCTCTACAATTCCAACAAACTAGACTTAGAGAAACCTGGGTAGGTCTTGATTGCTATTTGTGTTGGCAAGTAAGCCTCAAAGTTGAGTCTATCTCACCATTAACCCATACTGACTTTGCTGACACATTTTCTACTAAAGAATTTGCTTCCAATTCTTTACTACAAACTTGCTGTTATGCTTTGAAATGAGGCCCAAAAGAAGCAATAACCGCTTTGCCTTTGTACAACCATGCTCTTTTACCCTCATCTCTAGCTGCTCTAACTATTGACATTTCCACCCTCCTTTCTTCTCATTGCCTGATAGTTAAATCTTCCTCTAAAGATAGGTGAGAGCCCCTTAGAAGTTTTTTTTTACTTAGAAGGACCTGCTTATCTCGTATGTTAGACATGATGATTCTATTGGGCCTTGCTCTTTCATCACTAGGCTCACCCACCCTCCATGCTTGGCAAATTTGCCCTTGCCAACTCAACTTGTCTTTAAAAAAGTCACTGACCAATTCAAGAGTACGTTCATTACTCCCATAATCCTTCGCACCTTTTATTATTAACATTACAATCCATACAATTAAATTGGTTGGGACAATGGGATATAAATCACAAATTAATTATATTATTATATTTTGAAAATATATATTTTTGTAAGCTCTTCACAAACATATTTTAGAGTGTGATGTCTTAGGATAGCAAGGATGTATGAAGTATATTAAGAAATTGGAAGCGCTCATCATCAACTTGCATAAGAAAAAAATTGATTTGATTGGGCAGACTATGAATGAATGAATGAACAAGTGCCACGTAGTGGCTAGTACTTGTTGTTTTAATAGAGTAATAGATATAATAAGATAAATATATAAGATTTTAAAAATAGAAATAGTCATTGAATTATAAGTGAAACTTAGAGATATATGCATTCCACGTTAAAGTTATATGTAAATTGTAATTTGATTTTGATAAATGAGATTGTATTAGAAATAATAAGATATAGTATAATATTATCTAATTTTATTCCACTTATAAGTGATATAATATTAAATTATAATAAATAATATATTGTTATTTTAGATATTATATTACCCATTATATTTTCTTCAAAAAAACCTTACAAAGGGATAAGGAGATGAACTCCTTTGGCTACATCCCACATGGATCAATTATACAAATACTTAATCCCATTGCTCATAGCCACTAACCTATCCCCTACTCCATCAAGAAATAGATCAACATTTTCTAGCAGGAAAGCTTCAAAACTACCTGCAAACCAAAATATCCCAGCATACAACCATCTGTTGGGCTAGAGACTATTCCGTCCAATGCTCTCATAACTTCAAGATATATGTCTTCATCTACTGTCCTGCGCAAGATGCCATTGGCTGAAATGGGGTGACCCAACACCTGAATAATTGGCTGAAATAGATCCTCCATTAGACGACCATCGTGAACTTGTCCCCCAGTCCAATAGTCGAGACCCAGAATGTCTACCACTGTTACTTTCTCCTGCTCATTGGCCTTTTTGAACAGGCGCTCCACCTGTTCTTCGGGCGTTTCCTCCAACCCGACGAATTTTAGTATGAATTTTATTTTTATAAATAAATATTAGGATTCTTATATTATTGTATTTTAATTATTATAGATGAACATTAAGATTTTTATAATATTATATTTTAATTATTATATTATTATTATTTTTTGATCGATAATTATTATATTATTATTATATTATAATATTATTGTATAATTTTTTATATGTTTATTATTATATTGTTGTTATTTATTAATTTATTATTATATAATGCTATATTATTAATTTATTGCATATGAGGATAAGGTTAATGTTTTTTTATATTATATATATGTTTATCTATTTATATAAAACTTTAAAAGATTTAGATACATAGTCAAAATTAATTGTTAAATATTTGTTTGGTGAATGTGTAAAATAAATTTCATAAGAAAATTTAAACATAACAAATATTATGTTAACCTACCTAAAAAATTAAAAACTAATAATTTCTAACATTTAAAAACTTAAAAATCATGCATCTTAACTTTATAAAAATAAAAAAATATATATCTAGCAGAGATGCTGATTATCTTCTTATGAATCTTGAGTAATAAACTGTTTTGTGAACTATCTTTAATGTTAAAATTATCTTCCCTCTGTTTTAACACAAACAGCTCCTTATTTTCAGCGGGAGGCCTTTAAAATCGTAGTGTGTTTATGGCCCATCGGACCGTGACATGTCGCCACCCATGAATTATTGAATAAAATTGATAAGTGATCGGTTTATACCTATATTTGTCCCCCAGCACTGCTGTATCGTTTATCCTAACTTTTCTAGAAGTCTCTTCGTACACAGTTAGCAGTCGTTTTGATTTTACGTTTCTGTATTAAATCACATTTAGGATCACTCTTAAAGCCTTGTTCAGCGCCGAAGGATCTGAAATCTTTTCTCTGCCGATAAAATTGAGTTCCATTCTGGTGCCTATGATGGCTTTTTCTGCGCATGCAACTCTTACTCCCAAAGGATTTTGCTACATGCCTGCAAAAGTCAGTGTTTCCAGCTCGGTCTCTATGGTGTCCCTAAATTTGAGGGCACCCGGAAAGAGCAATAGGTTTTTGTGCAATGGTGCCCCGAAATTTAAGGGCACCCAGGTGAGGGAGCAGAAGCTGTCGGAGCTTATAGACGAGAAAGTTAGCGAAGCGAAGGAAGTGTGCGAGGGAAAGGAGGGCTCTGATGAATGTAAAGTGGCATGGGACGAAGTGGAGGAGGTCAGCCAGGCAAAGGCTCACTTTCGCCAGCGCGCGCAGAAAGAGGATCCCTTGGAGGCTTATTGTAAGGACAACCCTGAGACCGATGAGTGCCGATTGTATGAAGATTGAACTCTGCAGATTCAATGAAAATGTTCTCTTTTATTTTGTGAATAATTGTAAGGAAAAAATATTGAATTATTCAAGGGGAAAGAACAATGTTGGATTTTTTAGTGGGAATATTTATTGTGTAAGGGAAACCGTTGTTGTATTTGAATAGATGTACGGTTAAACATATGGCGGTGTTGGGATTAGGGTTTTATTTTGAGACGCATTATTTTTTATTATTGTTGTGTTACGGTTTGGGAATTCTATGAATTCAAGGGTTGTTGGTTAGATTTAGGACGTAGATATATATATGCGCACGAAGCATAGCTGTTGTATGGAAAATTACGGTTTGAATGTTAATTCCCGCATTTATTGTGATTGTGTTCTGTGCTTGTTCAAATTTTCCGTCCCTAAGAATTTGGCCTCCATTGGGTAAACTAGACCTTTTTAATACACATGCAACACAACTCTAAAGTCTATCTCTGGTTCGACTTTGAGTTACTCGTCCTCCACAATATGGGCCATAGTATGGGATTTTTTTGTGATTTGAGACTTTGAAGCTTTTATACAACTATATCCCTTTGCTTAAGGGAAGGAAGGGCTGCAGTACTAATCCATTCTTAGGTTAGCTGCAGGAAGATTTACTGGCAGGTGATATCCATTCAGTGGACGGCAAAAACCCCACAGTCTACCCGTTGTGTATAGGTGAAGAAGGTTTTCCTTTCTGGATTGGGTGGACAATTATCTTGCCTTTCAATAGAATGAAAATGGGGATTCCTTACTGGATTGCTTAATTCTGGATTGAGGTTTGGCTCGAACTAGAGTTATTTTATTTTTGTGTGAATTAGGTTTTGTTAACTGAGTTGGCTTGAACTAGTGTTACCATGTAATGCGTGTGAACTAGTGTTTGAGCGGGTCATTACGCAATTGTCGAAAACTAAGAGAAATGTAATAAGTGCTCTTATGGAATCAGAATGACACGAAATATTTGAAAGAAATCAAGACAATTGCTATTAGAATTTAGGATCACTTGCTGTTGCAGTAAAATTTTGATGGTTACCGGGTCAAATATAAAAAGGGTTAATTTGCGTTGGGAGTTGGGTTTGTCTGGTTTAGACAATAGTGCTGAGACTTGAACTCGTGGAAATTTGGCAAGCTGTTTTTTGATTTCGACTCAGTGAAATATCTTGTGCAAAATTAGGCAAAACTGAGCAATTTAAATAAAATATGAATGAAAAAATGTTTTTAATAGTTATAAAAAGTTGAGTCTGCCAAAACTTACTAGTCTCGGCTGTTATAGTCAGCCTGAATTGGCCTCAGAGATGAGTTTTGGCTACAGAATCATGGAGCCTGACTTGGATTCGTATCCTCGAGTCCTTGTTTAGAATTGCCGAGTCTCAACACATTGGTTTAGACCAGAAATCCAGGATAATGCAATTAGGATTAACTTTTGCTAGCAGCTAACTTTTTATGATTTTTTTTTCTTAAAATGATTGTGTCAAGAAATAATGTTAACAAGGGCTACATAAAATTAAGATAAAAGTATAACTATATGCTATATTTAATATGATCTCCAGCATGGGTTGTGTATCACCTCTGCATATCTAGTAAGAGGGTTTGGCCCAATCGAGCAAACTCAATCAATTGGCTGTTGTAAAAAAGTTAGGGGTTATCATTTAACATCTTTGGATTAGAGGAATTATTAGGGTCACAACTTGATTACCTTTGAGGAAACCAAGGATAATGCAATCAGGTTTATTTTGCATTAAGATGGTCAAGTTTCGATGGACATATATTTTGTCATTCCATCATATATTTCAGTCGGGGGATGATTAATTGGAACAAGGGCTGTGTGCCATTAGTTTTTAACTTAAGGTGATTTAAATCCGATATGCTTCATGATTTTGGCAAGAGAAGTACCAGAATGTAGGGAGTATCCTGATAATTTTATCAAAAAGTTAGGATTTATAATAAATTGGGAACTGTTCTGTCAGGGCAGGTTTTCTAGAAACTGGCTAGTGTTTGGGTGAAAACCATGTGTTCTGTGTTTACTATTTTTCCATAGTTGGGTCAATTCCATTTACAAAGCATGAAGCACCTGTTATAATCATAATTTAGAAATAACACTGTGTGTATGGAGAGCACGCCCTTGGGATTTTGAACCTGGCTGTTTTGGTTGTAAGTACTTGAGTACTAAAATATGGCAGGCCACAACCCAGTGGATACTTTACTATTTTATGTTTATTTAGTCAACCTGCTTGGGAAATTTCTGTGGGTGATTTAAAGAACATGCAGACAAGTTGAGTGGTATGCTTCATATAAGCAATAGGAGTTTGCTAAACGTTTCTGCTAGAGTAAGAGACTTCTTTTCAGAGTAGTCAAGTTTAGAAGGTTACAATTCCTTGAAAAACAACTTGCAGGATTGTAGAGGTGAACTTATGAATTTACTTGTTGCTTTCCAAAGTCAGCATTAACTAAAGCATTCAACAGAACATACTATAAACATTGGCTGATGTATAATGTTCCTCATGTGCTTATTGGCTTAGGAGATGTCTAAATATTTGGCTAGGTGAAGTGCTTGTGAGGTGCATTTGTTACAATTTACAAGCTGTGCCTGATCTATTAATTGCAAATGAGATAAACAAGCTTTTTGTATCATCTAGAGATTGGCGTACGAGGAACAGATTGTGGTTAATTTATTTGCTATATTCACATTGCCTTATTATATTGTGGAAGCAAATGTTTGTTAACCAGATCTGACTTTTAGAGGTGTTTGAGACATTTATTATCCTCTCTGGAAAGACAACATTTGTGTAAAATTATGGATCTTTTAAGATTTTATATTTTGCTAAGGTCATTTTAGGTAAATTTTTAAACATATTTGCACAGATTTTCATTGAGACTTCTAATTCTTAATTACAGAAAGTTTAAAATCGATGTCGATTTGTTTAGAGGAAAATTGCTGAAGCCCAAAGATGGATTAGTATCGTAAAGATTAGAGGTTTTGTGTTGGACATAATTTTGAGGAACACAAAAACCTTGTAAATGTACTTTTTTCTGTATGTGTGAACTTTGACAAACTTAAAAATTGTGTTGTTCTTCTGGATATAATTGCGTCTCATTTATGGATGCAAATAAATGATACACAGTTATATCCAGAAGCACAACACAATTTTTATGTCATTATGGACTGTGGAAATCTTATGTCTCTAATTTGACAAACTTGTAATGTTGGACATTTGACATTTCTGAGTTTTACTTGGGAACTATTCTTTCTTTTGTTGGCAGTCAATTTTAACAGAATTGATTTAAATATCCAATAGGCTATATTTGTAGTAACTTTCAGTTGGAAAATTATCTAACGTCAGAATAAATATGTGAGTTTTCAGTGAAAAAACTGCCAGATAGTTTGTCTTGCCATGGCAATCCTGTCTTCTGCCAGAAAACAAGTTTAAACTGTCCGAAAAACTAGGACAGGCTGATACACTTTTCCCATTTCCCATTTAAAAACAAGTCTGATATCTCTGTTCATTTGATTTTTCATGTCAGCATATTTCCGGATGTGAAAGCTGGAGGAATCCATGGATTTGATTATCTTTTAACAATTTTATTTTGTTATATCGATTGCAATACCCGTACAGGCAACCTGGCCTGTTGAAGTCACCAAGACAGTTGCTGGGGCAGGCATAACCAATGTTGTATTTTCTTTGTAGTATGCTGTGTTAGTGAATGCATTCCTCACCTGGGTGGATGTGGAAGTGTCGGTGTGCTTGAGGTTGATGCTGATGCTGGCGCCTGAAAAGGCAATAGTGTGGTCAAGGTCTCATGAGGACGGGTTGCCTGTTAACTGGTGGTGTAGCCACTGCTTAGTGCAGAAGACGTCACAGTAGCAGATGGGTCAACTGGGCCCCAAGACATTGTGTACCGCTTGGTGCACATTACATGTACAGGCAATTTCTACCCGAGTTTAGACTGGTTCTCATTCCCACTTTTTCCAGCAACATACATTGTAATTGCCATAGAAAAGTCATAAAAATCAAACACCATGAAGAAATCCAACTTAAAATAGTTGCCCATTTGAAAACTTATAATGGCTTTATTGATCATCTAATTTGAAAGAGCGGAGCAAGTTGGAGAATAGCTTGGGTTCCATTTATTTAGCTCACACTGCAGCAACCATCCTCTGTGCTCTGCCATCTTTTTAATGCAGAGCTCACTGTACTGGGTAGAGTATTCCATTTCTTTTTGTTTTAGTAGGAATTGTTTTATGCTTGTCCGGATGTAGCAGCCTGCTTAGCTCAGCAGCTCAGCCCAACTCATCACGTACCATGAAATTTATCATTTGTTGCTCTGTGGGTCTTGTGCACTCTGACAACATTGTAAAACACTATTTTCCTTAACAAAGGAATGTAAACTGCATTCAATTCTTACCTGTTAACAGACTTCAGAATCAGTTCATCTCTGTAGATATTTTTCTTTTTCATATTTTAATATCAATAGTATTTGTGTGATGTTTAATACTACAATTTTTGTTTTTAGTCCTAGATAATATCAAAGAATGAGAGGCAATTTGAGCTAGCTTGCATGTTAAGAGCTCACAATCGGGCTTTGTTCATTCATGTTTTCAGGAATGTAACAAGCTTTCATTTATATTTTAAATGTCTAGATAAGTTTTTCCTGCTATTCAACCTGACTAACTTGAAAATTAGGGGTGGCTTCTAATAAAACATCAGGCATAATTCGTCATCCTCAGGCCATTTTGACTGTTTGGATTGATTTTGGCTGCAAAAACCATTAATGTTTAAACATTTTAGGTTGTTCCTAGTACTCAATTAAAATTGGTTTTCCATCTGTTTTGAACTTTGGGTCTTTCTTCAGTTTTGTAGACATTTGTTTAAAACTTTGGGTTTTCTTTTAATAAATAAATGGGTAACAACAATTTCTTCTCTGATAGTTGTAATTTGGTTTTGGTATGTTTGAAAATATGTGTTTTAACTTCTTTCTACCATTGAACTAGCTCTGATCTATTTAATTATTTCTCCGACTTATATTATTCTGCTAAATTGGCTTTCCAACTTTTGGTCTCTTGTTTATGCAAGAATATATAACAATTGTATCCACTCCTTTGATCGTTATTTTTCTGACTTCTAGTACTCTGCTAAATTGGCTTTTCAACTTTTGGTCTTTTATTTATGCAAGAATATATAACAACTATATCCACTACTTTGGTCATTATTCTCTGACTTTTATTATTCTGCGAAGTTGGTTCCAACTTTTGGTCTTTTATTAATGCAAAAATAGATAATAACTGTATACACCACTTTGATCATTCTTCCAAATTGGATTTGATTTATTTGAAAATCAGGATCTATTTTGTAATACAAAAATCAATAATATTAATTACTAGTCCCAGTCGTCAATATGCTGTAAACTAGATTACAATTATTCAATCAGTTAGCTAACTCTACAACTAAATTGGCTTTACAGTTTAAAACTACGAGTGCCTCTTCTACATGTGCAAGAATGGGTAACAAACTGTTCTATTAAATCATTACTTTATTTTAGTTTATATCTATTTGAAAGCTAGCATCTTTCATGATTTCAAGATTCCACAGTTTATAAATTGTTGTGAAGGATATTTGGATGCAAATTGTGTGAATCTCTTTGAAGAAACAAGAAATACTTGGTCCAGTCCTAACAATCTGAGAAGTTATGTTTGATCTTTTTTGTTATTTAGCTGACAGCAATCATCCTCCTAAATTTTATTTGTAGCTATTTTGAAACATTGGGTTTCCTTTTCACGCAAAAATGGTATACTATAATAATTGCAATGGGTTGGCTTCAGTCTATTTTTGAAGGACATTTTTTACAAAATTTGAAATTTTTATGTTTAATGCCATTGACTCATTTGAAAATTTGGAACAATTTCCATGCAATAAATTTAGTACACTTGAACAAATGGGATTCAACTCCGATAAATTGGTTCTCTGTTTATGCAAAAATGGAAAACAATTGATGTAGTCTGATTATTCCTATAAGTTGACATTGATCTATTTTAAAATTGAGGTCTATTTTCAACATTAAAATCGAAATTACAATGTCAGTCATACCAATGTACGCAACAAGACCCTGATAATTTAGCCAATTCTTCTATTATTCTACTTAAATGAATTTCTAGATGTTTTTAACTTTGGATCTTCTATTTACGCAAGAATGACTACACTTAGTTCTCTTTGAAGTAATTTTATATTGTATTTTTTAAACTGGCTAGTTGAGGTACTTTTTAAGATAACAACACAGCCATATGTTAGGTTTTAAAAATTTTCCATGTAGTTGAAGTTGGGAATCTCAATTTTGAGCCTTCTTGTTTGAGATTTACACGCTTCTCCACACAATTAAAATACATATTGATTTGATTTGAATGCATTAAATTTCATTGACAACGAGATCCTGTGTAGAAAATTTTAAATTCTCCGTGAATTTGCACACCGGAAATTGTTCCACGTGGGATGATTTTATCAGCAGTCGTTTTATAGTGTTTTGATCACTTGTAAACACCTAGGAAACATTTTAGAGCCGGCATTTGCTGATATGAATAAATACAGTTTGCCATCTGCTATCTTCTTCAGATTCTTTTGACGAAATGATTTATGACAAACAATCAAAACCACTATATTTTTCAGAAGATCATTATCATCTGCCTCTAGCCTATCTTTGAAAATGTGGTTTAATTCAGATTTGCCCGCCCTTCGAAATCAATCTTTCATAGATGGTGACGTAACATTGCCTATCTAGCTTTCATAAATATTTAGCAGATTGACATATCTTGCAAAAGCCTTGAAAGAGAAACTCAGCTTCAATATAGAGCTCAACAATCAATTAACTCATATTCAGTCCCAGCTGGTAGCTATTGGTAAAGACCACAATGGGTTTCCTTTTTCAATTGCAAACATTATTTTGGAGGAGCTTGTACTTAATATTCTTGGCGAAAAATGATATTCATTGTTTTTTGTAATTCGCATTCTGCATCTGTATTGCCTCACTCTAACTTGTTTTGTTGATTTGTTCCGCTTTGTAATGTCTTGTTACAGCTGTATTTGATCTTTATTTTCTACTTTCAAGATTCTTATCTTTTAAGGACTTTCTATTCTATTATTTATTTATCATTAATACGTGCATTTTTCCAAAAATATTGTGTACTAGAATGATTTGATTTTTTTCATAGCTAATTCGGCTGCTGTCCATTGTCACGCATTTTCTCTGCCACTAGCATAGATCACAGCTCAAAGTGTAGTTAAATACACTTCAATTCAATAATTCTATGGAAGAAAAAATTACAGGCGAACAGAACCAGTTGAAGAATAGTCGATTGAAGAACAAGAAGTTGAAGAATAGGAGATAAAATAGAAGATTCAAGAGCAGTGACCAACAATATCCACTTAAGACCTTTTTGTTGTTCGTTACAGATCTAATGCATTATTGAGGTTGTTATATTGTGTAGTACTGCACATGTTTTGCACATGTTTTCTATGTTCGCTAATGTCATAGTTCTTACGATACATATTTTTCATGTTTCTCTTTAAATTTTTTAAGGCAAATCCACTTCCCACGATCGTATGTTTTGAGTGGTTGACTTGATAGCTTAGGTGTAAGAAATCCTTGCATCTACCCCAAGCCCTTGTCCATTCGGGTGCAAGGGAGTTCTTGTAGCAAAAGACCCAAAAGTAGTAGTTTCTCTATTGCAAATGATTGCTTAATTATCAAAACTTGGGAGAAAAATACCCACGAATTCACAAAGTCAGGCCTTAAAATATTCTTTTAGCTTGTCTGATTGCTTCTACTCTAAATTATATGTTCACAATTACGTCAATTATTTGACTTACGATCCACTCTTAGACCAATGAATCATATAGTCAATTTTAGTCTATTTCAAAGCAAAAATATTTTTATTTATTTTCTACTAACCTGCACTATTTCGATGTTTGAGTTTAGAACTGGATATTACCTATTTTTAACAAGCTATCTCTTGGAGAGTGTTAATGGGGGTTTCTGAAGAATTATACCAATCCATCGAGAGATTTGTCTACTTTTTATCCAGATCTTCGTATAGAAAGAGATAAAGTATTAAGCATATTAAAAAAATTCAAGAGAATCAATAACAACATAACAAAAGGAACACTAATCCTTATAAACTACTATTTCATAGTCAATTTTTTATTTTAAGTCAAATTGTTCCAACGATCTTTGTTTAATCTTAGTGTAATAATCTTTTTGTCCTAAACATCCCTTTTTGACATAACAAAGATTCGTAAATTTACAAGTAGATCAATCATTCAATGTCAAAGTCTTGAAAGTGGTCCATCATTGTATAGTCAATAGGTACTTTCCCCTTTTTGCACATCCTTAATGGTAGTAATGGACTCCTTAACAACAACAGGAATTTGTTCCTTTTTCTTTCAAACAAAACTATGTTTCTTGTGTTGCATGTGTTGTCATTGATGTTAATTGTATGGTGATGACAATGAAATAATTTAGATGTGCAGTGATGATGGAAGACTAAAAATTAGAAGATTAGGAATTAGTATCATCTATTTTTGTTCATCGCTACATCTTATTTTCTGAAGTTCATGTTTGCAATAAGTTTGAAGAAATTTGGTTAAGCAAAGTTCATGCTAGGAAAGGTGTCACATAGGCTCTAGAAAATGTACCACATTTCTCCACATTTGAAGATATGACTTCATAGTTTGTAAGCAAAACAAAAGAAGATGTGAAGTTGCATATTTCTCATTTCAGCCCACAAAAGCTAATGTATAAGTTTCTAGGATTTGCAATGTGAAGATGATATTGTTGCTTGACATAATGGTGAGAAGAATGCTTCGTACTTCAACATTTGTTCTTTTTGTTCAGGGGACTTGTTCACATTGTTTGTATGTTGCCTCATTACAAGTCTCCGGTGTAGCGATGTATTGCAAGTATGGATTTAAATGTTCTATTTCAAGATTTTGTTTTCTAGTTTGCATGTGATGTTGGGTTCAATAGTTGTTTGCCCGTGCTAGCTTAATTTAGTGCGATAGTGTAAAAAGAGCGTATGGGAAGGTTGTTGAATTTCATATAATGCTTGTATGTGCTCTGCATATTGGCCCATTGTTTCTTTGGTACTGTTTGTGGTCTGGAGTAAATGGATGTAAGGTTAAATGTTTGTTGGGTTGACTTGGAATATCTATACTAATGCTTTCATGCATGTGCAAACGTGGAAATGAGTGCTAAGGTGTTTTTGGCCCTATCTATCTCTTGGTTTGGACCACAGTTGTTTCCCTTTCACCACAAAAGTTTTCAGAGTTGACCTCCTTGGTTGATGCACATTTTATGCCTACATGTTTCATCTTGGGCAACCAGGATGATGCTTGTTGATGTTTATAGAAGATATGAATGGAAGATCAAATTTGTTACGATTCAAGGATGGAAGAGAAGACACGAACAAATGTTTGAGATGTATTGGAGGTAGTGAGTTGAAGGTAACAATATTCTTGTGAATGAGGAAGTGAGTCGAAGGCAGATGATGTTGTAGAGGTGTTGTGATGGAAGTTAATAAGCAATTCATGTTGTTTATGAGGTTGTAGCCTCCTTTTGTAAGTGTTATTTGTAGGCAGTAGTGAGCTTTCTTTCATTATAGCCATAAAACTAAGTTTCAGGGAGTTGCAACTTGCTTTGGGTTATTGCCCATAAAAGTTAATGTAATTATGTTACGTTTGTGAGGCTGGATTTGGACAATAGCTCCAAGCAACTTTCTCATTGTGGTTTTTCCCTTGTTGGGTTTTTCATACAAATTTGGTGTTTTCATGTGTAATTGTGTTGTATGCTCTGTAATTTTTGAATTTCATTACTATTGATATGTTTTGAGTAGGGTTTGGATTAGCAGTTGTGTTGAAGGGTTGATTTTTTTAATATAATACTGATTCGCCCCCCCTCTCAGTATTCTGATGTGTTTAACAGTTGGTGTTAGAGCCAAGTTCCTTAGAAGAAGCCTAACAACTTGAGGAAGATCCGGGATGGACCAAGAAGCATCTCATTCATATAGGTCTCTTCAATTTGATGGAACAAATTATAGTTTTTGGTGGGTAAGAATGGAAGGCTATTTGACTTCTTTAGGGTTTGGTGTTTGGTAATCACTTGAGAATGGTTACGCAATTCCTACTACTCCAACTGATCTAGTTGAGATTAAGGCATATGAGAACAATGCTAAAGAAAATAATGCTATTTTGAGTGGGTTAGCTAACTTTGAACTTATGAAGGTAATGCACTGTTGTTCTACTAAGAATGTTTGGGAAAAACTTAGTAGTGTTAGGCCCAATATGGAAAGCTAATGTACTGAGAGGGGAGGGGTGAATCAGTACTTCAAAAATTTTCTTGAATAATAACTTTACTGTTATACATAAACCAAATAGTGCAGTAACATAATATAAAGCTAAAACAAATAGATAACAATCATACATGATTCACTCCATAACACATATATTTTGGTTACGCAGAAACTCTTGGTTAGAGAGAAAAACTATGGTGGGGATGACACCCACAACTTCACTACTGCAATAATAAAGGTTGCTCGATTAGAGCTACATGTTTAGCTATTTCTGATAGCTTACCCTGTTAGGAGTATCAAGATTTGTTAGATCTATCTTGCTAAAGGATTTTTCAACACTTAAACTAAATGCTGCACCTGGTTAAAGGCTTTACAATTTATAGACTTGATTAGAGTCTTTTACCTTGTTAAAGGTTTCTCTTACAACTTCAAAATATTACAATAAAATCATTACAAATATCTGCAACTTTACATCTGGAATGTTATAGCAGATTCTATGTGTTCAGAATAGATTACCTTGCTTATAGCATACCTCGGTAATCCATATAGTAACTCGGTAAACCCTTCTATTTACTTTGTTCTTTGACTGTCCTCTGAAATCCTTCTCGGTGACCTTTGTGTCTCTGTAACCGTCATAACACTTGGTGCTTTCACATGTCTTGCTTCATATATCTCTATCTCTTGCTTTCTGTCATTTTACTTGTATATTTCTGATCTTAATCCATGTTGTATAAATAGATCTCTTATGTCGGTGATCCATCCATTGCTTCGATCTTACAAACATGTTTTATCGAATGAATAACCATGCAAAATATTTCATTGGTTAGATGACCTCAAAATCATACACAATCTTTAAGTGCAATTTCCAATGTGATAACGGTTAGATGTTCCTCGATCTTGTAACACATTTTTATATGTATACCCAGGTTCAATGAATTTGGTAACACGTTTCACTCGCTGTAAATCAACTCGGTGTGTCATCTTTGTTGCTCGGTAGACATGAAATGATACTCGGTGGACAATTCGGTGCATACTGCGCTCTGAGACTACTTTCTTCTATAACCGACTAGACTGTGCATACCGACTGAATATCTCGGTAGAGATAACCGACTAGAGTATATAGAATAACTTTGAACATAAAACTAATGGCAACTTGATAAGTAGTAACAAGTAGCATTTATGAAAAAGATACTAAAGTAAAGCATGCTAAGCTACAAACATATAGAGGTAAATTTGAGAACTTTAAGATTTCAGAAGATGAGGATATTGCCAATTGTTTGCTCCAAGTAGATGAAGTGGTCAATACTATTAGAGGTGTAGTTGAACTAAAATAGGTGGTTGTGGTACAAAATGTACTCATATCTCTCCCTGAAGCTTATAATCCCAAAGTGCCTCCTAGTGAGGAAGTTAGGGATTTAAATAATTTTTAAATGGATCAATTGTTTGGTGTTCTCACTACTTATGAAATGAGAGAATGTGACATGGAAGCCCCAAAGAAGGAAGCTACTTTCAAACCTAGTAAGAAGGAGAAGAATGAAGAATTTGATGAGCAATGGCTTTGACGAGGAGGAATCAAAATTTGTAAGAAATTTGAAGAAGGGCATTGGCAAATACAAAGCTAAGTTGCCCTTAAAATATTTGAATTGTGGAAAAATTGGTCATTATGCTTTAAATGCACATTAAAAAATCATAAAATAGCAACAATAATCTCAAAAGATATAAATTAAAAAAGAATCTCTATTTTAAGGAAGATTGTTGCTCTTCACAAGATGAGGAAAATAATGCTCCAGATGATGACATGGAATAAACTCTTTTCATGGCTCTAAATGTATAATGCTAATCTTAAAAACTCTAATCATGTTAAGAAGCCTAGCACATTGGATATTGATAATGGTATTGAAAAGTCAATGATAGTGTGGAGTACTTTTCGTGTAAAAGAAGAGTCAAACTCCTGGGAAATTGATAGTGGTTGTTCCAACCACATGATAGGTGATAAGAGCAAGTTCATCAACCTAGTGAAGTGGGATGGATGATCAGTCAAGTTTGGAGATGATACCTCTACAACGATTCATGGAAAAAGCACAATAAGTATTGATGGAAAAAATAAGACAAAAGATGTTCTCTATGTTGAATGTCTTAAACACAATCTTCTCAATGTAAGTCAAATATGCAACAAAGGATACAATCTCACATTTCATGATAAAGGATGTGAAATAAAAAAAAGGCAAAATCTAGAAAATTGGTGGTAGAAGGATCGAGGACTGAAGGCAATGTATACAACCTAAATGAGGCTAATGGGAGAAATTGTATTATGGGACAAACAAGAATGTTGGTTGTGACACAAAAGAATGGGACACATCAACTTGGACAATCTTGTGACGATCAACTCTACACATGGTAAGAGATATGCCAAATATTGTCAAGTCTGCAAACACCTTGTGTAAATAATGTTATATTGGAAAACATACAAGGATAAGATTCAAGACCAAGGAGTTTTCTTTGACAAAACCATATAACTATTTCATATTGAATTGTGCAGTCCTATCAAAACAAAGAGTTCTTAAGGTGAAAGGTACTTCATGTTACTCATTGATGACTTCTCTAGGATGACATGGGTTACATTCCTAAAAGAAGAATCAAAAGCTTTAAGTAGCTTTAAGATCTTCAAGTCAATGGTTGAAAATGAAATGAATGTTAAAATCAAATGCTTGAGATTTGATAGAGGATGTGAATTCACTTCAAATGAATTTGAGAATTTTTGTGAAGAACATGAAATAAAGAGGCATCTATCTGTTGCTAGAACTCCTCAGCAAAATGGAGTAGTAGAAAGAAAGTATAGAATTTTTCAGGAAATGACAATAACAATGTTAAAAGAATCTAATTTGGCTGATGTATATTGGAAAGAAGTAGTTAATACTGTAGTATATATTCTTAACAAAGGACAACTAAGGGTGAACAACACCAAGAATCCTTATGAGCTACAACATGGAAGACCTGCATTTGTCAAGTACTTTAGAATTTTTAGTAGTAAATGTTACATCAAAAGAGATAAGAAGACTTGGGGGAAATTTGACTCAAGATCTGATGAAGGAATCTTTCTTGGCTACTCAACTAGGAGCAAATCTTACAAGTGCTGTCATAAAAGACCAATCTAAAGATAGTCGAAAGTGCAAATGTTAAAGTTGATAAATAATCACATCAAAACACATATGAACTAGAAGATTATAGAATGAATGTACATCCCTGCAAAGAAGAAGAAGAAGAAACTAAAGAAAAGGAAGAAACACCAGAGAAGATAACTAAGATTCCTACCAAGTATGTTTAGATGAATCACTCAAAAAATCAAATAATTGGAGATAAAAATGGTGTGTAGACTAGAAGAGCTCTTGTAAAGACAAATGAACAAGTGAATTTTTGTTTATTGTCAAAGATAGAACCTAAATTTTTTATCATTGCCAACAAGGATGAAGGTTGGACACAAGCAATGGAAGAAGAATTAAATCAAATTGAGAAGAATTAGACTTTGGAATTTATACCAAGGCCTACAAACCAAAATGTTATAGGAACAAAATGGATATTTAGAAACAAATTGAATGGAGATGGAGAATTTGTAAGAAACAATGAAAGGTTGGTGTGCAAAGGTTATTCACAAGTTGAAGGAATTGACTTTGAGGAGACATTTGCTTCGGTGGTAAGAATGGAAGCAATCATAATGCTTATTGCTTTTGTAGTTCATAAGAATTTCAAAATTTATCAGATGGATATTAAATTTGCCTTCTTGAATAGTGACTTAGAAGAAGTCTATATAAAACAACTTGATGGATTTTAGCTATCGGAAAACTCTAAATGGTACATAGACTTGAGGCATTATGGTTCGAAAAATAGGGCTTGGTATGCAAGGCTAGACAAGTATCTACTCTAGTAGGGCTTCAAGAAAGGTACAACAAATAACAATATTTACATCAAAATTGAGGATAAAATAATTTTAATAGTTATTGTACATGTTGATGATATAATCTTTAGTGAAGATGATGCAATGTGTAAGAAGTTTTATGAAGAAATGCAGAAGGAATTTGAAATATCTATCAAAGGTGAGTTATCATTCTTTCTTGGACTTCAAATTACTCAGTTAGATGATGGTACCTTAATCTCTCAAGCTAAATATGTTAATGAGATGCTAGGAAGAAGTTTGGCATTGAAGACTAGAAACCACTGAGCACTCCTATGGCAATATGTTGTCATTTGAGCAAATATGAATGAGTCACCTTAGGTTGATCAGACTCTGTATAGATCTATGATTGGGGGCCTATTTTTCTTAACTGCATATAGGACTGACATTATGCACGTGGTCCGTTTGGTTGTGAGGTTTCAAGCTACTACAAGAGAAACTCATGTGAAGGTAGTCAAGAGAATTTTTAGATATTTAAAAAGTACTTTGGATTATGGATTATGGTATCAAAAGGGTGATGAATTTTACTTGAGTGCATACACTGATGCTAATTGAGCTGGTAGCATTGATGATTAAAGAAGTACTAGCGAAGGAGATTTCTTTTTGGGACGTAAATTGGTCTCATGGTTTAGTAAGAAGTAGGATTCAATGTCCTTATCAATAACATAAGGAAAATATATAGTTGAAACATCTTTCTACACTCAATTATTATGGATGAAGCAAACCTTGAAGAACATCAAGGTAATGTATGATGACCCCATTCCTATTCTGTGTGCCAACACAATTGTCGTCAAAATTTTAAAGAATGTAGTGATGCATCCTAGAACCAAGGCATATCTATCTAGTATCACTCTCTAAGAGAGAAAGTTGCAAATCAAGAGGTGAAATTGGAATACGTACCTAAAAAGGATTAGGTTGTAGACATCTTTACACAATCTCTTTCAAAGGACACATTTGAGTACCTCAGATAGAAGTGAGGGGTTGTTTCCCCTCCTTCTGACTAAATGCATAGATGGTGCAGTTGTCCAGGAGGAGCATTTCAAGAACTATCTTTTTCTAGGATTGATGAAGGCTACTAACCCTTAGGGGGAATAGGTAGGTGGTTGTTAAGATTTTTTTGATAGGGGGATCATGTTTGTTGCAATCTCAAATGGAGATCCCTTGCCCTTTTCCCTTGATGTCAAAGGGGGAGAAAATGCCATCTGGTTGGTGTTTCCATCAATGACAAAGGGGAAGATTGTTGCATGTGTTATTGATGCAAAATATATGTTGATGAAAATAAAACAGTTTAGATATGTAGTGATGATGGAAGACTAGAAATTGGAAGACTAGGAATTAGTATCATCTGTTTCTGTTCACTACACCTTATCTTTTCTAGTTCATATTTGCAAGAAGTTTTAAGAATTTTGGTTAAGCAAAGTTCATGTTAGGAAAGGTGTTACATAGGCTTTGGAAAATGTACTATGTTTCTCCACATTTGAAGATATGGTTTTATGGTTTGGAAGGACAAAGGAATATGTGAAATATATATGTTTCTCATTTAATGTTACAAAAGCTAACATTTAAGTTTCTAGGATTAGTAGTGTGAAGACAATGTTTTTCATGACAAGATGGGTCAGAAGAATCCTCTGCACTTCTCTACACTTCAACATTTGTTCTTGTTGTTTGGGGGACTTGTTGACATTGTTTGTGTACTACCTCATCACAAGTTTCTACTGTTGAGGTGTACTACAAGTATGGATCTAAATGTTTTACCTCAAGACTATGCTTTCCGGTTTGCATGTGATATTGGGTTCAATATCTATTTGCTAGCTCAATTTTGTGTGATAGTGTAAAAATAAAGTATGGGAAGGTTGTTGAATTTCATTTACTGCTTGTATGTGCTTTGCATATTGGCCTCTTGTTTCTTTGGTACTGTTTGTTGTCTAGAGTAAATGAATGGAAGGTTAAGTGCTTGCTTGGCTTAATTCTTTGATGCATGCACCAATGTAGAAATGAGTGCTAAGGTGCTTTTTTTGGTTAATCTCTTGGTTTGGATTGTAGTTGTTTCCCTTTCAGTGTTGAAGTTTTTGGGGCCGACCTTCTTGGTTGATGCTTATTTCATGCCTACATGTTTCATCTTAGCTAACTATGAGAATTCTTGTTGATGTTTGTAGAAGATATAAATGGAAGATCAAATTTGTTACAATGCAAAGATGGTTCAAGAGAAGATGCGAAGAAATGTTTGAAATGTATTGAAGGTAACAATATACTTGTGAATCAGAAAGTGAGCTGGAGGCAGTTGATGTTGTAGAGGTGTTGTAGTGGAATTTAATCAACAATTCATGTTGTTACGAGGTTGTAGCCTCCTTTTGTAAGTGTTATTTGTAGGGAGTAGTGAGATTGCTTTGGTTGTAGCAATAAAATTAATTTGTAGGGAGTTGCAACTTCCTTTGAGTTTTAGCCCATAAAAGTTAATGTAATAATGTTATATTTGTGAGTTTGGATTTTGACAGTACCTCCAAGCAGCTTTCTAACTATGGTTTTTCCCTTGTTGGGTTTTCCAGGAAAAAATGGTGTTTTCATGTGCAGATGTGTTGTATGCTCCATTCTTTCTAAATTTCATTACTGTTGATTTGTTTTGTATAGGGTGTGGATTAGTAGTTGTGCTGAAGGGTTTGAGTTTTTAAAAGAATATTGATTCACCCCCTCTCAATATTCTGGTGTATTCAACATCTTGTTGCTTGAACAACTAGAAGTAATATGGCCCACTTTATAGCAACAATGCACAAATTACTAAAGAGTTCAAATTCAATTAGATATGCCCAATTACCAAGTTTGGAAGATGGGACAATCTAAGTTGTGAGCACCTTGTTTTCCTCCACAAGCAAACAAAATTTAACAAACAAAAAATAATTTTTGAATTTTGAAAATGAATTTGCAACTAAATATTTCCCTAAGGTATTGACAATAAGCATAAAAACTTCCTCATTCTAGTAATCAAATGACAACCTTGACAATCTAATACACATAGGAAACTTGATGATATCGTCAATTATTGGGTTAAAGTTTGAAGATCAATTTTCAAGACAAAGGTCATTTTGCCCTAGAAACCTAGGACCTTTCAGAAGAGCCTTTGAGCAATCATTCAAAGATATGAATTTTTTTAGTATAGTGACTGCCTCAATTTGACTTTGAGTTTCATTTTTGAAAAAACCCCTCTTTTAATAGCATTAATGTTGGGATGATTATCATAAAATCTTCCAAGGAGCTAGTTCCTAAATTAAGTAGTTGACTTAACAGTAGGGGAATTTGGGATATCAATTTATGTCTTCTCCTCCACTTTGGCTTGGGAAGGAATAACAACATTAGAAATACAATCAATGAGAAACTCCTCAATTAAAGCTTTCACTATAGAAGAAATAAGTTCAAACTCATTAGTAAAACGACATAGCCTAGGGTTTCTACCCTCCCTAACATTATAAACAACAACATCATAGGTGTTAGTAGCTTACAAATAAGGACTACTTGTGTCCTTCAATGCTATAGCATGCAACATAAAATGATAACATTCTCCCAAAATTTTATGATCTCTAGTAGGATTAGTAACATGGGAAGTTGTCACACCCAACTCCATAGAATTTATAGGAGAGAGAAGCAAAAAACCCTTCCTTAGGGAAAGCATAAATCACTCAATGTAGAAATAGATACATTTGACTATAGAAGATCTACATGCCTGTGAAACATTCATCCATGCTTATAGCCACAATGCCATGAGGGAATCATCTTCATTGTCAGAACTAGACAAATATAACATCATAGAAGATGAATGCACTTGAAGGACATTTTGCTAATCCTCTAGCTACAATCATCTACTATCTTTCCATCATTATATTTTCCTCCCCTTCATCCTTTACATCCTCACTCTCGCTCTACAACCCTTTATTTATCTTTTTCAGCTCTAGCTCTTGTTCAAGATTTGTCTATGTTACTAATATTGCATTCTTGTCTTTTTCTATTTAACATAAATTAATTTTTTGTTGTCTTTAATATATATCTTTAAATAAGAGAAAGAACAACTTTATGATATATGATTCTAATAACTTTTTATTCCAATGTGTAAGAACCAAACGACACCTTCAGATAATTGTTTCTCATTATTATTCATGTAATCTACGAAATAAAATTACTTACAAAAATAAATATTGTATACACAAAATAAAATTTTAATGTGTCATATTTTAAACATCTTTATATCCAAAAATTGGTAGATAAAAATAATGTAGCTTCTAATCTACTAATTAAGTTCTACTCTAGCATATTAGCTTACATTTGGTTTTCTATTGGTATAACCAATGCACCACCTTCCAATGCAACTACTTGTTGTATATGAGGTCATATCGTCTTGAAGTATATCTGTTTAAGGTTTGAAGTATTGACATGTATTCTTACCAAGGTAAAATTTGACAATTCCCCATCAACATTTCTAGGCTGTCATTATATTGGGATAACTGTTTCTTAAGATTAAACAAAACAAGTTCTAGTTGAAGGCAATGAATATGAAAGCATATTCTTTGTAGCTTAAAAATTTTTCTATAGAGAAGAGTAACATTTATCATTAAGCTATATGGTTACTAGGAAACTCCATCATAGGAAAACATGGATTGTGTGCTTGTCTCCATACACACCATTTCTTGTGATTGCATTTAAATATAATATGACTACCTGTTTATTCATTTACCCTAATATGATTGGTATTAGTACCCCTACCTATGTTTTTTGGTAATTATGACTGACCTAAAGCTATATGAATCATATTGCTTCTATAAATCCAAAACCACCCTTTTCATTCAACCAATAGAGGCCCATTAGAATTTATTTTGATCAAATATATAATTTGAGGCAATTCATTAAAGTTATTTGTCCTCAGAAGCTTGTATATTCACTATTGACATAAACCATTTTTTAAGAGGTAGGTATCATCATTTAGGCCTCATCTATACCCACTAGTTATAGCTTTCGATCAGGTTCATTCTATGTTCCATTAAGTTGTTAGATAGTTCAGATAACTAGAAGACAACTAAGAGGGAGAGGGGGGGGGGGTGAATTAGTTGTCACAGATTACCAGAAGCATTAGAAATTAAAACTTTAATACTGGAACCCAAAACATTAATACCAGAATAGCAGATAAACCGATTAAGCATAAACAATAATCACAGAATAAAAAGCCATCCACACAAGACCAAGATTTGTACGTGGAAAACCCGGTAAAGGGAAAAACCATGGTGGGAAGCCTACCCATGCTTAGATAATACTTCTGCAGTAAGTATTTGAATTACAATGAAGGGGTCTGCACTTGCAGGAAAGCCAACAACCTAGAGCACACTGATCATCACAGAAGGAGTCTCATTGACTACATATAAATCCAGACTACAATCCAGAGAAGTGTTGAACTGCAAAAGATAAAATCTCCTATGCCAGAGTACAGTTCCGGTTAAGCTCAATACCAGAGGACTAAATCCTCTTACATAAACCCAATTTGATCTCCAATGATCAACCAACTCCTCTGCCTGAATGATATTACATTATTCACACATTACATTCCTTGACCATGACCTCTTTCATTAACCATGATGATCTACAATGAGATCTTACATCTATTTATACAAACCCTCGACCATAAACAATCAGGTCGACCACCAGACAATAAACTAATTACATAATTACAAACCATGTCGGTATTAGACCAAATAAGTAATATCAACACATAAGACATCCCAAAAATACATCAATAGGTCCTATCCACACGTTACATTAATGCCGGTCCATAACCTAGATCAACCGGGACCAAGTATAGGTCCACATGCTTCAGCAATAATCTCCAAATGCCAAGTCTCAAACATGATCACCAACATCATCTTGAAACTTCATCAGAAGTTGTATCAACACCACTTATGCAATTCATCAAAGATCTCCATCAAAAGCTCTGTCAGTGAAACCCTCGCCGGAACCACAACTAATCTTCTAAGCAAGCAAGATAACATCCAATCACCAGACCAAAACCAACAGACCAAATATGAGTATAAGTATCATGAACAAGCCAATTCCATCACCAGATTATACCAGAGTCTACGGGATCATGCTAGATCCAAGTTAACCAGAGACCACTCATCCTACCGGGACTAGAAGGGTGCCGGTAAAGTATCCAAACAACTAGTGTTGACATCAATGACGAAACATCAATGTGACACATAATCAATTCCACCAAATGGTCAACAATCTCCCCCTTTGGCATTGATGGCAACACTAGATGTGAAAAACATCTAAGTACCAAGAAATGCCAAACAAGTCTCTGTTAGGGTTTCAAGCAGATTCGAAGCAAATATGAACTAACAATTATATGCAGATTTAAATACAAAAGATAAAGAAATAAAATAGGACACAAATAACACAGATATTTAACGTGGTTCACCTAGAATGGGTTACGTCCACCATACACAGCCATCCAATCTTTCTTATTATCTAGCAAAAACAGTACATCAACCTTACAATGCCTTAAGCATCCCAGCCGCTTAAAACATGCATTTTTAGGGCAACCAACAAAGTCGGCCTTTTTTAGGGTTTTATTACAATGTCGGTTTTCACCAACAAAAAATGACAAAATTTTTTTTCTCGGGGGCTGCCGCCCCCGAACCCCTGCCTGGGGCCTGGCCCGGCCCCGGACCCCGACGAGGATACGTGCTGAGTGTACAATACTTTGCTGATTAGTCGTCACATTTCAACAATCTCCCACTTGGAGACTGATCAGGCTCCACACCGAACAATCTCCCACTTGGAGACTGATACTACACGACACCACTGTACATGCAACATCCGCTAGATAAAACACTAGGACTTGACTGGTATAAATTCCACAATTATTAATCAAGAAGACCAATAGAAACTGATGAAGAAATCAGCTTCTCCTGTGGAACTGCCTTTGTGAACATATCGGCAGGATTCTCACTTGTGTGAATCTTCTCAAGCCGTAACTGACCCTCCTCCAAAATAGTCCGGATGAAGTGGTACCTGAGCTGAATGTGCTTTGTCCTTGAATGAAAAGCAGAGTTCTTTGCAAGATGAATGGCACTCTGGCTATCAGTATACAATGGGCTATCCTCTTGTGTCTAACCCAATTCCTTCAGAAAACATTGCAACCAAATCATCTCTTTGCTGGCTTCTGTTGCAGCAACATACTCAGCTTTAGTGGTTGAAAGTGCAACAACTTTTTGCAGCCTAGAAATCCAACTGACTGCAGTTTCCCCTATAGTAAAAACATACCCTGTAGTACTCCTCCGTGAATCAATATCACCCGCCAGATCAGAGTCAACAAATCCACTTAGAGCAGCATTAGATCCTTTGAAACATAATGCCTTCGTAGTAGTTCCTTTCAAATACCGAAGAATCCATTTCACAACATTCCAATGTTCCATACCCGGATTACTCATAAACCTGCTCACAACTCCCACTGCATGTGCAATATCTGGCCTTGTGCATACCATTGCATACATCAGACTGCCAACAGCTGATGAATACGGGATGTTAGACATTTTATTAACCTCTTCCTGTGCCTTTGGGCACATCTCCTTAGTCAATTTGAAATGACTAGCCAAAGGTGTACTAATTGCTTTTGCATCCTGCATGTTAAATCTTTCCAACACCTTCTTTATATACTCACTTTGGGACAAATTTAAGGTTCTATTTTTCCTGTCCCGTGTAATCCTCATACCGAGAATTTGCTTAGCTGCACCCAAATCCTTCATAGCAAATGACCTGGCTAATTTCTGTTTAAGATCATTTATATGTTGCATGTTAGACCCAACAACAAGCATGTCATCAACATAAAGCAACAGGATAATATAACTGCCATTATCAAATCTCTTAAAATATACACAATGATCAGAATGACATCTATGATAACCGTGTTCAGCCATGAAACTATCAAATTTTAAATACCATTGTCGGGGTGCTTGCTTTAGGCCATACAGACTTTTCTTCAACCTGCACACCAAGTTCTCCTTACCTTTGACCTCATATCCCTGTGGTTGCAACATGTAAATTTCCTCCTCCAAATCTCCATGGAGAAAAGCTGTTTTGACATCTAATTGTTCAAGATGTAAATCATCTGCAGCCACAAGACTAAGTACAGTTCTAATTGAAGTCATTTTTACAACTGGAGAAAATATTTCATCATAATCTATACCCTTTTTCTGTGCAAAACCTTTTACCACAAGTCTGGCCTTATATCTTTTCTGACCTCCTTCCTCCTCCTTCAGCCGATAAACCCATTTGTTAGGCAAGACTCTTTTTTCTGCAGGTAAAGGGACTAAGTCCCAAGTCTTATTTTTCATCAAGGAGTCCATCTCCTCTTTCATGCCTAGCTGTCACTGTTGTTTGGCATCCACCTGCATTGCTTCTTCATATTCTTCTAGTTCACCAGAATCTGTTAATAAAATAGAATACAAAGAAGGAGAAAATCTTTCAGGGGGTCTACTTGTCCTCGTAGAACGTCTAACACTTGCAGGAGTTTGTGGGACAATCTATTGTTGCTGAGCATCAGGTACCTGTGGCATTTCATTTTCAGGAATCTCATCCAACACCACATATTCTTGTTTGTCCTGTTCATGCTTCTTTTCCTGCATCTGGTCTTTATACATAACCTTCTCATTGAATATAACATCTCTACTTCTAATTATTTTCTTATTTTCAAAATCCCATAACCGATAGCCATATTCATCTATCTCATATCCAATGAAGGTACATTTCTAAGATTTAGCATCAAGCTTGGTTCTGTTTTCTTTATCAACATGGACAAAAGCTTCGCAACCAAAAGTTTTTAGAAAAGAATAATTTACCTTTTTACCAGTCCATGCCTCCTCTGGAATACCACCATCCAAAGGGGTTGAAGGTCCTCTATTTATCAAATAGATAGCAGTATGTACAACATCTGCCCAAAAATGTAAGGGCAATCCAGCATGCAATCTCATGCTCCTCGCACGTTCCATGATGGTCCTATTCATTCTCTTTGACACACCATTTTCCTGTGGAGTTCCTGGAACTGTCTTCTGCTTTCGAATCCCATTTAAGGAACAGTAATCTTCAAATGCTTTGCTGCAATACTCACCTCCATTATCCGATCTGAGACACTTCAACTTTTTTTCCTGTCTCATTCTCAACCAAAGCTTTCCATTTCTTAAAAGTTTCAAAAACATCTGATTTTTGTTTTAGGAAATATACCCATGTTTTTCTGGTTGAGTCATCAATAAAAATAACATAATAACAAGAGCCACCAAGAGATGATACCTGAGCCGGTCCCCATACATCTGAATGTACAAGCTCTAACTTCTCACTCTTCTTCTCTTTCCCAACCTTGAGAAATCTGACTCTTTTCTGTTTACCATAAACACAGTTTTCACAGAACTCTAAATCAATCTTCTTTAGTCCTGGCAATAGATTTTTGGAGTGAAGGATTTTCATCCCTTTCTCACTCATGTGCCCAAGCCTATGGTGCCACATTATCGAATCTGTTCTTGTAACATTTATTGTTGTTGTCCCTGCAGTAACTTTATCTGTAGTAGCTAAGGTAGAGTAAGTGTTACCAGTACACAGATATAATGTGCCTACCTTCGCACCTTTAGCTACTACTAATGATCCTTTAGTGACCTTCCACATACTGTCTGAGAAGGTAACTATGCAACCTTCACTACCTAGTTGCCCTGCAGAAATTAAATTTCTTCTTAAATTAGGAACATGTCTTACCTCCTGCAGAAACCAGTCATTACCATTCTGCAACTTGATCTTTATCTTTCCTTTTCCAACAATTTGACAGGGCTCATCATCACCCAAATATACTTGTCCAAAATCACCTTGAACATAATCTAGAAAATATTTTCTATGGGGTGTAGCATGAAATGAAGCCCCAGAATCTATTACCCAGGAATCATTAACATTATCCAAACATAAGATTAAAGCATCTTGTAAAGTATTACTTGCAATATTAGCTTCCTTACTGTCATTTTCATTTTTGTCTCCTTCTTTGTTTTTCCGAGACCAACAATCTTTCTTTAGATGACCAGGCTTTCCGCAGTACCAGCAATCTTTCTTTCCTCTAGATTGAGAGCGTCCTTTCTTTGACTTCCCTCGTGACTTCTCATTCCCAGGGCCTTTTCCTCTTTCCTTTGATCTTCCTCTGTTCTCCACATTCAAAACACTACCCAATGATGTTGGAGTCTCACCTGTGCTTTTCCTTCGCATTTCCTCGCTTAGGATAACACCAACAATATCATCAAATACCAAAGTATTTTTACCAGAGACAGAGTTACTTACAGCCATAACCAAGCTATTCCAGCTTTCTTGCAAAGAACATAAAATCAAGAGAGCCCTAATGTCTTCTGCAAAGGTAATTTTTACCGAAGACAATTGACTGGTAATTGTATTAAATTCATTTAAGTGCTCCGCTACAGATCCTCCCTCACTCATTTTCAAATTAAACAAACGCTTCATAAGAAATACCTTATTCGAAGCTGAGGGTTTCTCATACAGCTTAGCCAATGTTGCCATCAAATCTATAGTCGTTTTTGCTTCTGTTATATTGAATGTTACAGACGCCGCAAGGCACAATCGAATGGATCCCAGTGCCTTTCTATCTAAAATGTCCCACTCTTCATCTGATATTGTGGTGGGTTTCTTTGCCTTTCCTTCCAATGGCCACCACAAATCCTTTTGATACAAGTAATCCTCCATCTGCATTTTCCATAACTGATAATTCTGGCCGTTAAACTTTTCAACCTTGAATTTGGAATCCTCCATTGCTCCCACTCAAATCTGAAAGTCCTGCCAATTTACATAAAACCTCGCTCTGATACCAATTGTTAGGGTTTCAAGCAGATTCGAAGCAAATATGAACTAACAATTATATGCAGATTTAAATACAAAAGATAAAGAAATAAAATAGGACACATATAACACAGATATTTAACGTGGTTCACCCAGAATGGGTTACGTCCACCATACACAGCCATCCAATCTTTCTTATTATCCAACAAAAACAGTACATCAACCTTACAATGCCTTAAGCATCCCAGCCGCTTAAAACATGCGTTTTTAGGGCAACCAACAAAGTCGGCCTTTTTTAGGGTTTTATTACAATGTCGGTTTTCATCAACAAAAAATGACAAAATTTTTTTTCTCGGGGGCTGCCGCCCCCGAACCCCTGCTTTCTCAGGGGCTGCGTCCCCCAAACCCCTGCCCAGGGCTCGGCCCGGCCTCGGACCCCGGCGAGGATACGTGCTGAGTGTATAGTACTTTGCTGATCAGTCGCCACATTTCAACAGTCTCCCCCTGTGGAAGACAACCAACAATCTCCTGCATATAGCTCTGAACACCAATATCTCTCTCCCTTTGACATTTTATTTTTCACATCAGTATCTCTCCCCCTTTGACATCAATGCCAAAAATCTGACAAAAATATCGAAGCAAAAACATAAGCCTTTGAATCTCAAAGTTGACTACTCCCCATGAGCAGTAGCATCACACATCAGTGCCGAAATGAATAGTATCTCTGATAATGCATGCTGGACGGATGCCAAACCACATCAATCAAGTCTCTACCGGAGGGGCATAACCCCCAATCTGTCTCTCAGGTACTCAAATAATTCCTTGGATAGTGGTTTAGTAAAAATATCTACAATCTGTTCTTTAGTGTTCACATAAACTAGTCTAACTTCATTTGCTTCCACCTTCTCCTTCAAAAAGTTATACTCGATAGATATGTGCTTTGTCTTAGAATGAAATACCAGATTCTTTGATATATCAATAACAACAGAGTTATCACAGTGAATAACTACCGGTGCATCACAATCCACCTTTATATCCTTCAACATTTGCTTCATCCATAAAACTTGTGTATAGTTAGTAGCAACAACAACATACTCAAATTCAACAGTAGATAAAGAAGTACATGATTGTTTCTTGCTAATCCATGAAACCAACTTATTTCCAAGAAAGAAAGCTCCACCAGAATTACTTTTCCGGTCATCAACATTTCCATCCCAATCAACATCTGTATATGCACATAAAGTAAAGTTATCATCCTTAGGGTACCATAAGCCATATTCTGATGTACCTTGCAAGTATCTAAAAATCCTTTTCACCACCATCTCATGATTTTCTCTAGGATCACTCTGAAATCTTGAAACAATATAAACATCATTCATAATGTCAGGCCTAGTTTGAGTCAAATAAAGTAGACCTCCAATCGTAGATTTGTATCTTGTAGGATTTACCGGTGTAGAAACATCTTTTCTTGTCAATTTATCACTTGTAACCATAGGTGTGCTTACCAGTTTAGAATCTCCCATACCAAATTTCTTCAACAATTCCTTAGCATATTTAGTTTGACAGATAAAAATGCCTTTGTCAATCTGAGTAATCTGCAAACCTAAGAAAAATTTCATCTCACCAATCATAAACATCTTAAATTCTTTCTCCATATTCTTAGAAAATTCTATGCACAATTTGTCTTCACCTCCAAAAATAATGTCATCAACAAATACTTCAACAATCGGTATATCATCATCAGTGATTTTATAATATAAATTACTGTCAGCACTGCCCTTAGTAAAACCAAGCTTCAAAAGATATTTATCCAACCTTGCATACCAAGCTCTAGGTGCTTGTTTCAATCCATATAAAGCTTTCCTTAACCTGCAAACCATATTTGTATCATCTGATAGTGAAAAACCATTAGGTTGCTCAATATAAACTTCCTCATCAAGATCCCCATTCAAGAATGCACATTTAACATCCATTTGATAAACCTTGTAGTTTTTATAAGCAGCATAGACAAGAAATAATCTTACAGCTTCAATCCTAGCTAACAGTGCAAAAGTCTCTCCATAATCAATTCCTTCCTTCTGAGAATATCCTTTACAAACCAATCTAGCTTTATTCCTTATAACTTTACCATCCTCATTCAATTTATTCCTAAAAACCCATTTAGTTCCAATAACATTTTTATTTTTAGGCCGGGGAACCAAAGTCCATGTGTTATTTTTCTCAATTTGATCTAATTCTTCTTCATAGCTTTTAACCAAAATTCATCTTTACATGCCCCAATTACTGATACCGGTTCAGCTTGTGAAATTAAGCATACCTGATTAGTTGCCAGTCTTCTTCTTGTCATCACTCCATATTGCTCTTATCCCTAATGATTTGATCTTCAAAATGATTCAATCTCACATACCTAGGAGTCTTCTAACTGTATGTTCCTCTTCCCTATTCTTCAGTTACTGTAGAATTCTTTGATGTTGCTGGAGTAAGTGGTTCAACTCTCTATTCCGGTAAAGGTGCTACCGGTTTATATATAATCATTTCCACTGCCGGTTCCTTCTCATAAACCTTGATTTGACTTCTATTCAGCTCATCTACTTTGACATTAGCACTCTCCACAATTCTATGCAATTTATTGTTATAACATCTATATGCTTTGTTTTCATTACAATAACCAAGAAATATGCCTTCATCACTTCTAGGATCAAATTTCCCAATAGTATCATCTCTCCTGATATAACATTTACTACCAAAAATTCTGAAATACTTAACTGTAGGTGTATTGCCAAACCATATTTCATAAGGTGTTACCGGTTTCTCCTTTGATATGTACTTTGTTAATGTATAAACCATTGTACTCACTACCTCTCTCCAACAGATATGAGGTATATTAGCTTCCATCATCATTGTTCTATCAACATCCAAGATAGTTCTACTTTTCCTTTCCACAACTCCATTTTGCTGAGGTATCCAGGGAGCAAAAAATTGTCTTCTTATACCATGCTTGTCACAAAGTTAGTAAACTCACTGGATGTGAATTCTCCACCATGATCAGATCTTAAACATTTAATCTTCAATCCTGTCTTAGTCTCTACTTTAGCCTTGAATATTTTAAACTTTTCAAATGCTTTAGATTTTTCTCTCAAAAAAGTAACCCACATCATTCTAGAATAATCATCAATGATTAGAATGAAATATCTATCACCATGATTTTTTTTAACTCTAGTAGGGCCACACAAATCAGTATGAAGAAGATCAATAACATCATTTGATTTATCTTGTATACTCCTCAAAGAGGTTCTGAGCTGTTTACCCATTTGACATTCTTTACATACCAGATTATAGGGCTTCATAATCTTAGGTATATCTCTAACAACCTTAATTGAACCAATCTTAACAATGCAATCAAAATTCACATGACACAACCTTTTATGCCATAGCCAACTCTCATCAATCTTTGTAATCAAACATGTCTTCTCATCGAAATTCAAATGAAATATGTTACCTTTTGTCTGTGTACCGGTTGCAATCTCCAAGCCAGATCTGGTAATGATTTTGTATTTTCCATCCTTTAACTGTAATTGAAATCCCTTATCTACCAATTGTCCTACACTCAAAAGATTATGCTTCAAACCTTCAACATAATAAATATTGTCAGTATTGTTTTTACCATCCAATGATATAGTTCCTTTTCTTTTAATCATGCATGCCTTGTCATCTCCAAATCTAACCAGCTCACCATCAAATTCTTGCAAAGACAAAAACTTCCCTTTATCTCTAGTCATATGATGTGAACAACCACTGTCAATTACCCATTCATCCTTGTCCTCAATTTTAGCAACAAGTGCCTTCTCTTCAGGTACATTCTCTTCCAGTGCCAGATCATCTTCCTTGATAGCCAAGAATACCCATTCCTTCTCATTGCCGGATCCACTAGTAGAGTCTTCTGCCGATTCATCATATGAATCAGTAATGCCTTCCTTATCTGCTATGTAGCATGATTTGTCTTTGTTTTTCTTGAATCTATACTTGTTCTGATATCCAGGGTTAGGCTTAAATGATCTTCTAACTCTTTCTTCAAATCTTGAATTTCTTTCAGGACATCTAGATGAAAAATGACCAATCTTATTACATGCAAAACATTTAAAAGGTGTTTTTCCTTCATACTTACTTCCTACCGATCCTTTCGGGACTCTTCTAGCAAATAGTGCTTCAAGTTGCTCAAACTCATCATCTTCTCTCTTCATATCTTCTAATTCTTTTGCATATCAAGCTTTCCAGTCTTGATTACCGGTTGTAGATGTAGGTGCATGAAAAGCAGGTTCAGTCTTCACAACTCCAGAAGGTCCAAATTCCTCAAAATCAAAAGCAGATAGTTTCCCAACCAAAGTATCTCTGTTGACAGATGTATTAGCTATTGTTTTCAACTCATTAATAGCAGTAGCCTTCATTTTGTAAGCTGGTGGTAGGGCTCTCAGGACTTTAAAAACAATTTCATCTTTGCTCAAAGTTCCACCACAACATTGAATTCTCATAACAATCTCATTTACCCTTTCCATGAATGCAGTAATCCTTTCATCTTTTTCTATCTTCAGGTTTTCATATCTCACCCAGTAACCATCAAGTTTAGCAATCTTCACTATAGGGTCACCTTCATTAAGAGTCTACAACTTATCCCATATAGCCTTTCTAGATGATTTGTCTGTTAATCCCATTATTTGCTGATCAGAAAGTGCACACAAGAGGGCTTCTCTTGCTCTACAATCATTCTCAAGCTCCTTGTCCAGGTTTTCTGGAGGAGGATTGCCAGATCCCGGATTAAAGGGTGTGACACCATTCTGTGTGATGTCCCAAATCTCCTTACCAAGACATCTCCGATGAGTCTCCATCCGAATCTTCCATATTGTATAGTTTGTTCCTTCAAGCCTCGGTATATCCCTTCTAAATATAGCTCCAGAAGAATGAGATGAACTTGAACTATTAGTTGCCATAGGATCTTCCTCAAGCAGTTAAGCTTTTTGCAGAGAGGACAAAAGCTATGATACGAATTGTTAGACAGTTCTGATAAATAGAAGACAACTGAGAGGGGGGGTGAATCAGTTGTCATAGATTACTGGAAGTATTAGCAATAAAAATTTAATATCAAAACCCAAAACATTAAACGGAATAGCAGATAAACCAATTATTCATAAACAGTAACCACAGAATAAAAGCCATCCAGACAACACCAATATTTGTAGATGGAGAATCCGATAAAGGGAAAAACCATGGTGGAAATCCTACCCATAGTCAGATAATACTTCTGCATTAAGTATGTGAATTACAATGAAGGGGATTGCACTTGCAGGAAGGCCAACAACCTAGAACACACTGCTCATCACAAAAGGAGTCTCATTGACTACATATAAATCCAGACTACAATCCAGAGAAGTGTTGAACTGCAAAAGATAGCATCTCCTATGCTAGAGTACAGTTCCGGTTAAGCTCAATACCGAAGGACTAAATCCTCTTACATAAACCCAATTCTATCTCCAATGATCGACCAACTCTTCTACCTAAATGATATTACATTATTCACACACTACATTCCTTGACCATGATCTCTTTCATTAACCATGATGATCTATAATGAGATCTTACATCTATTGATACAAAACCTCGATCATAAACAATTGGGTTGGCCACCAGACGATAAACTAATTACATAATTAAAAACCATGTCAGCCTTAGACCAATTAAGTAATATCAACACATAAGGCATCCTAGAAAGATCCACACGTTACATTAATGCCGGTCCATAACCTAGATCAACCGGGACCAAGTATAGGTCTACACGCTTCAGCAATGATCTCCAAACACCAAGTCTCGAACATGATCACCAACATCCTGAAACTCTATCAGAAGCTGCACCAACACCACTTATGTAATTCATAAAAGATCTCCATCAAAAGCTCTGTCGGTGAAACCCTTGCCAGAACCAGAACCAATCTTCTAAGCAAGCAGGATAACATCCAATCACCAAACCAAAACCAAATGACCAAATATGAGTTTAAGTATCATGAACAAGCCAATTCCATCACCATATTATACCAGAGTCTACCAGATAATATTAGATCCAAGTTAACCAGAAACCACTCATCCTATCAGGACTAGAAGGGTGCCGGTAAAGCATACAAACAACTAGTGTTGACATCAATGACAAAACATGAATGCAACACATAATCAATTCCACCAAATGGCCAACATAAGTTTTTGAGACAAAGATGGGAGGAAATGTTTCCAAGTTTCTTGGGAGGCTATCTTTTAGATTATAATAGGGGATGACTATCAAAAAATAAGGAAAATTTAGATATATATATATATCACAACATTGATAAGACATTTATCATATACATTGTATAACTTTAATACATAACATTAGAGATTTCACATGAGAGTTGACAAGCAATTTAAGAAAATTCAATAGCTTTGATTTTCAATATACAAAATTATAACATGCCCAAAGGTTGCAAGTTTCAATTACAAAATAATAAAAATAGAAAGCATGCTACTACCTAATTCACATTATATCAAAATTGGAGTCTATGTCTAAGTCATTGCCATTATGAGGGATTGTATCATCTAATGGAACCACACCATATCCCTCATGTTTCCTACTCATCAATTTGTGTGGCATATTCAAGATCAACATCCCAATGTGTGGTTGGAGTTTGACAATAGTCAAGATTTTTATTGTGAAGTTGCAAGACCCTATGCACAAACACCAACTTATCCAATCATTGAGAGGTAAGCGTACCTGGTACAGGAGTACCTCATCAACAAGAAATTCATGACCCTGAGGATGAAGAATAGGACCATTAGGATGTGTTAGAGTGTCTTGTGTTTCATGTATGCAAATAAACCCCTCCATGTAATCCCATGTCACCAATTAGGCAATTTGAGAATCCAATTGGGACAATGTGGTAAAGAGGGGTAGTAGATGGTTTAGATTCATGTTTAATAGGTTTTATAAATTTTTTGTGTGTGATTGGTTGGTCCATGTGTGTGGATCCCAACCTTAGGAAGTATGACAACTTGGTGAGCAAAATTGCAAAAATGCAACTTTTGAGTGCAAAAGTGCAACTTTTTGTAATTCGGTTGGGGAAGCCTTTCAAAGGCTCCAGCCTACTCAAAATTAGCTGGGAAACCATTGGAGAGTTTTATAAGCCTTGTGGGATCTATTCCCAAGGTTACTATCAACTGGAGTTGGAGTTTGAGAATTAGTAATATTCAAATTACTTCAGTTTTTCCAGAAATTCTGAGTTTACAGGTGTTGTACGTGACTGTATAGATTGGTTTGAACCCCACAATCCATGGAGTAGATAGGAGGATGAACTAATTTTATTTTGGTCATGGTATGAGGTCTTAATTGTTTTGGAGTAGAGAGAAACCTTCATTCTATTGATTATAACTCAAAAATTTAGGGTTTGGAGAGGGTTTTGAACCAAAATGGCTTTATCTTGCACCTTGGTCCATTAGAAGACTCTTCCTTTGGAGGGATGTAGGATAAGCCTTTGTATTTTAGTTTTTTTCATGTTTTGTTGCAAGGAAGATTTTGTTGTGTGGAGAAATGAACAAATTTAGGTAGGCATCTCTATGTGACTACCTAGGACAAGTTTTAGGACAATCATCATAAATTGTCTTAGCGAAAGATTCCAAGGGTGCAACCTTGGAACTAGAAGTTTATCAATACCCCCCACATTCCCGTTAAGGTTATTATTCATTTGGTCTACCACTATAGGTAGTTGCTTTGGAAAATAGGGCCAATTGCCCCTATTAGGTCTCTTAGCCTTTGAAGGAGCATACCTTATATTTCTAGATCTGACCAAACAATTTTGGAAATATGTATATTTTCCAAAAGGGTGTCTGAAATGATAAGTTTTTTGTATGGGTGTGTGAAATATTTTTGAGTTAAGTCCAAAACATCAGTCTAGGAGGGCTACTAGTCAGAGGGGTAGGTTTACAAAGGAGGTATAAGGATTTGATGCCCAAGATAAAAACCAATGTTTGAAAGAGGTCTTAGATGTTGTGTGTTGACTAAATACAAAATCCCAAGGAGTGGGGATCACCGGTAAAGCCTGTTTGAAGAGTTGAATCCTTTTACTCATCTTACCGGTAAAGCCGGACCGATACAACTCGTTTGAAGAGTTGAAGCCTGTTACTCATATTGAGTAGGCCTAAGACTAGGGAATGTGTGTGTATTTTCATCCAAGGTGTAGAGTCCTTCCTTGCAGGGCCCTTGTGAGTGGTTGAAGGGTCACTAGCCTAACCTAATTTGGGCTTGCTATTAAGAGTTTTGGGTAGGCCTCTACATCAAGTGGTATCAGAGAAAAGGAGTGTCCTTTGGAAGAGAAGAAGAATACAAGATGTTGGAAGAAGAAGGATCCCATGAGGCACCTTCCAGAATGACCAATGCAGAATTGAATGTCCTGGTGAAGAAACAAATGGTAGAAAGCAGAGCAGTCAGGGTTGAGAATCAGGCCTTGAGAAATGAGATGGACCGGTTGAAGGATAGAGTGGAGAGGGGAGAGAAAGAATCTAGAGAAGAAGGGGTTGAAGAGGAGATCCCTATGCAGGAAGAGCTAGAGGTACCTAAATACTAGAGACCCCTGATGAGTGTCCTCAAGTCCATGGAGAGAAGAACAATGGATGTGAAGATGGATCTACCAGTATTTGCAGGCAAGATGGAGCTTGACACTGTGATAGAGTGGATAGATTCCTTGGACAATTTGTTTGAAAGTGAAGACATACCAGACTACCAGAGGGTGAAGATGGCTCAATCCAAAATGAAAGGGGCTACACTAACTTGGTGGACTTTCATCCAAGATGAGAGGGTGAAAGAGGGAAAGAGAAGAGTAGCTACATGGAAGAAGATGATTGCTTTGGTGAAAGAAGCATATGTCCCAATGGATTACAATATCCAATTGCATAGGAGGAGGCAAAATTTTAAACAAAAGGGGATGGACGTGAGTTCCTATACAGAGGAGTTCATGAAGTTGTGTGTGAGGACTAAGGTGAAAGAGAGTGAAAATGAGAAGGTGGCAAGGTATCTGAATGGGTTGAGGTTTACAATCCAAGAAGACTTGAATCTCCACACCCCAGAGACAGTCCAAAAGTGCTTTCAATCGACACTCAAGATGGAGGAGAAGTTGAAGAGAAGGCAGGATCAAAATGGAAGAGGTAAAGGGAGACAATAGAGAGGAGGAAGAGGCCCTTTCAGAGGCAGAGGAAATGGTTTTGGTTATCAGGGAGACTCTAACCAAGAAGGCAATAGAGGAGAGAGAAATTACAATCCAAGAGGAAGCTTTAGGGGTAGAAGACTACCCTCTAGAGGGAGATCCCAAGGCAAAGGACCTCCTAGATGCTAAAATTGTAATAAAGAAGGGCATATGTCCAATAGGTGTCTGGAGAAGGCTTCTAGCTCCATAGGAGAAAGGAGAAGAAATTTGGTGCAGGAATTTGATTGTCAAAGTGTGGCAAGTGCAAACACTTATCAAAGTGTAAATGCTCCTGATAGCTATGGATATCTTGAAAGAGGAGAGGCTCTAATGATGAGGAGAGCAGTAACCACCATGAAGGTACCTAACAAGGAGCGTACACAAAAAGAATTTTTTTTTCAAAAGCACTTGCAAGGCAGGAGGAAAGGTATGCAAGGTTCTGATAGACTCCGGTTCCATTGAAAATTTTGTATCAATTGAAATGGTAGAAAAGTTTAAACTTAGGAAGCTACCTCACCCTTATCCCTATAAGGTTTCATGGCTCACCTAAGGTCAACAAGCAGTGGTGGAAGAGAAGGCTTGGGTGGAGTTTTAGATTGGATCTTACAAGGATAGATTGCTATTTGACATATCCAAAATGGATGCATGCCATCTCTTGTTTGGGAGACCATGGCAGTATGACTTGAAAGCTCATCATGATGGGTTAAGGAACACCTACTCAGTCACCAAGGATGGTAAGGTGATAGAAATCTTGCCTTTGATAGAGGAAGAGGTGGAATCAAAAGGGAAGGATACAAGAGTGCTGATAGTAGAAGGTAAACAGTTCATGAAGGAGATTGTAGAGAAAGGTGCAGTTTTCTATGCCCTCACACCTAGTCCCAAGGTGACAAGGAAAGAGCTGTTTGCAGAAGAGAAAGAAGGAGGACAAAAACACCTAGACCTAGCGGTCAGAAAATTGCTTGATAAGCATCAAGGCATCATCTCAGATGGAATGCCAAGATCCCTACCACCGGTAAGGGACATCAGTCATTGTATAGATCTGATGCCTCGATCTACATTGCCAAACAAAGTAGCCTACAAGCTCACGCCAGACCAAAATGCAGAAATGGCAAGGCATATTGAAGAGTTGCTTCAATTAGGACTTATTGGCAAAAGTCTAAGCCCATGTACAATACTGGTAGTCCTTGCACCCAAGAAGGAAGGCACTTGGAGGCTTTGTATAGACTCAAGACCCATCAACAAGATAACCATCAGGTATAGGTTCCCAATCCCTAGGATAGAGGATTTGCTTGATTGCTTAGGGAATGCTAAATATTTTACAAAAATGGATCTAAAAAGTGGATACCATTAGATTCAAATAAGGCCACGGGATGAATGGAAAACAACCTTTAAAACTAATGAGGGGTTGTATGAATGGAAAGTCATGCCATTTGGGTTGTCCAACGCACCTAGTACCTTTATGAGGTTAATGAATGAAATCTTGGTGGAATTCATAGGAAAATTTGTCATAGTATACTTAGATGGTATCTTGATCTTCGGTTACACAAGGGAAGAGCACCTCAAATACATAGATATGGTTCTCAAGAGGTTACATGAAGAGAAACTAATGATCAATTTGGAGAAGTGTTTGTTCATGCAGGAAGAGATCATCTACTTGGGTTTTGTAATCTCACAAGGCGAGTTGAAAATGGATCAAGAGAAGGTAAGTGCTATACTGTCTTGGCCTACACCTAGAACTATGAATGCTGTCCGAATTTTCCATGGTTTAGCAACTTTTTATATGAAGTTCATAAGAATATTTAGTCATGTTTGTGCACCCATGCTTGACACCATCAAGGGAGGACAAAAGTGCAGGTTCAGTTGGACCAAAGAGGCAAAGGATTCATTTGAGACATTGAAGAAGAAGGTTACAGAACAACCAATTCTTGCCTTACCAGACTTCAACAAGATATTTCAGGTGGAATGTGATGCAAGCCACATGGCCATTGGAGCAATACTTAGTCAGGAAGGAAGGCCTATTGCTTTTCTCAATGAAAATCTAAATGATGCTAAGAAAAGATACTCATTTTATAACTTGGAGATGTATGCTCTAGTATAGTCCTTGAAGAAGTGGAGACACTATTTATTGCCTAAGGAGTTCATAGTGTTTATTGATAATCAGGCACTCAGTTTCATAAATAGTCAAGAGAATCTTAATCACTGACATATGAAGTGGGTAGAGACCCTACAAGCCTTTACATTTACCCTCAAACACAAGAAGGGAGTCAAGAACAAAGTTGCTGATGCTTTGAGCAGAAGAGTTTTGACTGTAAAACAAATCAAGATGGAGAGTGTTGGTATTAATTCCTTGAAGAGTATGTATGTTGCTGATGAAGATTTTGGAGAAATATACAAGGTATGTGAAACTTTGATTGACTAGTATCATATTGAGTTTTCTGAGTTTCTGATACAAGATGGAATGTTGTTCAAATGAGTACAGTTGTGTATTCCTAAATGTTCCATGAGGTTGAATATTATTAGGGAGAAACATTGTGGAGCTATGTCAGGTCATTTTGGTCTTGACAAGACCCTAGACCTTGTGAAGAGACATTATTTTTGGCCTAAATTGTAGGTAGATGTGAGAAAGTTTGTGGAAACATGTGTCATATGTTAGAAAGCCAAAGGGAATTCTACAAATGCAGGTTTATATCAGCCTTTACCCATTCCTTCTAGGCCATGGGAGAGCATAAGTATGGACTTTGTGTTGGGTTTGCCTAGAACAAGGAGATGATTTGACATTGTCTTTGTAGTAGTGGACAGGTTTAGTAAAATGGCTCATTTCTTGCCATGTAAGACTTCTTGTGATGCATCATATGTTGCTGACCTATTCTTCAAAGAGATAGTCTAGATACATGGATTGCCCCTGAACATTGTTTCAGACAGAGATGTGAAGTTCATAGGTCACTTTTGGAGGACTCTTTGGAAGAAGTTGGGAACTAACCTAGATTTCTCATCAGCCTATCATCCTTAAACAAATGGGCAAACTAAAGTTTTCAAAAGGTCATTAGGAAACCTATTAAGGTGTTTGACAAGGCAACATGGAGAGAAGTGGGATAACATTTTGTCACAGGCAGAATTCTCATACAATGACACCATAAATAGTGATGCAGGAGCATCCAGGAAGATACCAAGGCAAACAAATGATCAAAACATGAATGAAGGCTCAAACAATTCTATAAAGGTCAATTGGGACATTTTGAAGCCAATAATGGCAATTTATAATGATCAATATGATTTTAGAGTTAAATGTCCTGAAGGTCCTGGTAACGACTTTAGGACCAAAAAATTATGTAAGGGAGGCCAATAGTGCCTAAATGGAATTTGGATGGTTAGATAAGTTTTTTTAGATCCTAGGAGTAATAAAACATCAAGTTTGATAGGTTAGACTTTAAAATATTCAATAAATTGTAAGTTAGAAATTCAAATTTTTGAATTCTAACGGTTAGTTGTTTTTAGGTGGGAAAATGGATTTTAGAGTCTAAACAAGTCTATAATGGAAAATAACTGATATAGGTCAGTTTGGATGGCTAAAATACACCTTATATATGTTGGACAAAGTGAGAAATGAAGGGGAATGGCTGTAGAAGCATATTTGTACGAATTGCATCATTGAAAGGCAATAAAAACTCATTTTCTTGCATTTTAAAGTCTCTTTTGATGATTCATTGATCAAGTATCACTTTTATGAATTGGAAATAGCATTTTAAAGTTATTTTGATTCATTTACATCCATTCTTATTTCTGTTTCAGATTTATTTGACTGATTGGCCTCTTGAAAGGCTTGTTTTGACATTGTTTTGAGAGCATGGGATAAGCATTCATTGCAAAAATGTACTTACTATGACTTGGAATGAATCCCTAAGTTGTATCATATCATTCTAACACTAAATATGCAAGATTGACAAGAAATTGTAGGGTGATCACTCAGAAAGTGGATTTGAAGGTGTGAAGAGGGTGTGGGAAATGAGGCTAAGGTATAGCAGCCACTAAAGTAGCCATTGGAGGGATAGTTTTTATGATTGGAATTTTTAGATGGAATCAAGGAGATGGTGTTCCATCATTTGTTCACTCAGATAAGTGATGGCATGTGGGAGATTGAACAAGCCCTAGTTTTTAGGGGTTTTGAGGCCTAATTTGGGGCTTTCATATTTGCAAGAGTCATAGAGTCAAATTGACACCCAAAGTGTTTGATTGGGACCATATAAAAACACTTTCCAAAGTTGTGGAGTGATTGGAATTTTTGGGTTGGTAGTTCCTTTGTAAATGCACCCATTTTTGTGAGTAAAAAGTGTCTCAGTCAACCATTAGAGAGATTTGGTACAAAACATCACCTAGTTTCATTTTGGTAAGTTTTTTAACTCTGAAAAGGGTATTTGAAAGTGCAATTTTTTTGATAAGTCTTTTGGAAAAATCTGGAGTAAAGTCTAAATAATAGTCCCAAGAAGGCTAATTGGGCTAGGCCTAATTCAGAGCAGCAATTTTTGAAGCTTGTGATCGAAAACAACAATACCTCATTCTGACATATGTTTAGTCAGATAGAAAAGGGTATTTTAATCTGTAATTTTGTTTTGGATTTCTTTGTAAAAGTTGAAAGTTATTTGTGTTCTACCCATTTGAAAGGCTACTAGGTTTGAGGGCCTAGAAGTGAGTTTGCCTAACTAAACTTGAGTTAGGGTTTTGAAACTTGTTGGTACCTTATGGGTTGATTCTGATAAGTCATTTTAAACCTTTATAACCATTGATTGAGGTCTTGTTTGGGTTTGGGTCTCTTTGTGTCATTTGGGTGTCATTAAACCTATTGGAAACCTTATATTTCCCATATAAATCCACCCAAACCAAGTGGCCCATCATAATCCCTCTAAGAGTGGAAACCTATTAAGGTGTTTGACAAGGAAACATGGAGAGAAGTGGGATAACATTTTGTCACAGGCATAATTCTCATACAATGACACCATAAATAGGAGTACCGGTAAATCTCCTTTTCAGATTGTTTATGGCATACACCCAAGGGGAGTGTTGGAGTTAAGAGATCTACCCAAAGAAGAAGCCATTAGTGTAGATGGTGAAGCTTTTGTAGTAGCCATTAAAGAGGTGCATGACCAAGTCAAGTCTCATCTCCAAAAATCTGCAATGAAGTATAAAGCTCATGCTGATAAGAAGAAGAGAGATGTATAGTTTAACGTTGGGGATTTGGTATGGGTACATTTGAAGAAGGAGAGACTACCGAAAGTAAAATACACCAAAATCATGCAGAGGAAGATTGGACCATGTCAGATGGTGAAGAAGTGTGGACAAAATTCCTATGAGATCTAACTCCCTCCTAATCTTGGATTATCACCTATTTTTAATGTGTGTGATTTTACACTTTTCAAAGGTACTGACAGTGAAGAAGAAGAACCAAGGCAGGTTGTAGCAGATAATGACATTCCAAGATAGGAATCACCTAAGTTGAGAAAAGTGATTGACACTAGATTCACAAAGAAGAAAAGGAACAAGGAGTACAATGAGTATTTGGTGGCTTGGCAAGATAAACTAGACTCTGAGGCAGTTTGGATGACAAGTGAGCAAATATCCAATCATGGTGCAAATTTACAAACCCTGATCTCAAGTGGGCTTGAGATCTCTTCTACCAGGGAGTGTGGTGCAGGAGCAGCTCATCAATAAGAGATTCATGACCCTGCGGATGAAGACTAGGACCATTAGGATGTGTTAGAGTGTCTTGTGTTTCATGTATGCAAATAAACCCCACCATGTAAGCCCATGTCACCAATTAGGCAATTTGAGAAGCCAATTGGGGGAATGTGGTAAAGAGGGGTAGTATATGGTTTAGATTCATGTTTAATAGGTTTTAGACATGGTTTTTGTGTTTTTTTTTGGTCCATGTGTGTGGATCCCAACCTTAGGAAGTATGACAACTTGTGAGCAAAATTGCAAAAATGCAACTTTTGAGTGCAAAAATGCAACTTTTGAGTGCAAAAATGCAACTTTTTGTAATTCTGTTGGGGAAGCCTTTCAATGGCTCCAACCTACTCCAAATTTGGTGGGAAACCATTGGATATTTGTATAATCCTTGTGGGTTCTATCCCCAAGGTTGCTATCGATTGGAGTTGGAGTTTGAGAATCATTAATATTCAAAATACTTCAGTTTTTCCAAAAATTTTGAGTTTGCAGGTGTTGTATGTGACTGTATAGATTGGTTTGAACCCCACAATCCATGGAGTATATAGGAGGATGAAATATTTTTATTTTGGTGGTGGTTTGAGGTCTTAATTATTCCAGAGTAGAGAGAAACCTTCATTTTACTAACTATAACTCAGAAATTTAGGGTTTGGAGAGGGTTTTGAACCAAAATGGCTTTATCTTGCACTCCGGTCCATTAAAAGACTCTTCCTTTGGAGGGATGTAGGATAAGCCTTTTTTATTGTAGTGTTTTCATGTTTTGTTGCAGGGAAGATTTTGTTGTGTGGAGAAATGAATGGATTTAGGTAGACATCTCTATGTGACTACCTAGGACAAGTTTTAGGACAATCATCATAAATTGTCTTAGCGAAAGATTCCAAGGGTGCAACCTTGGAACTAGAAGTTTATCAATACCCCCCACATTCCCATTAAGGTTATTATTCATTTGGTCTACCACTAGAGGTAGTTGCTTTGGAAAATAGGGCCAATTGCCCTTATTAGGTCTCTTAGCCTTTGAAGGAGCAGACCTTATATTTATAGATCTAACCAAACAATTTTGGAAATATGTATATCTTCCAAAAGGGTGTCTGAAATGATAAGTTTTTTGTATGGGTGTGTGGAATATTTTTGAGTTAAGTCCAAAACATCGGTCTAGGAGGGCTACTAGCCGGAGGGGTAGGTTTACAAAGGAGGTATAAGGATTTGATGCCCAAGATAAAAACCAATGTTTGAAAGAGGTCTTAGATGTTGTGTGTTGACTAAATACAAAATCACAAGGAGTGGGGATCACCGGTAAAGCCTGTTTGAAGAGTTGAATCCTTTTACTCATCTTACCGGTAAAGCCGAACTGATAAAGCCTGTTTGAAGAGTTGAAGCCTGTTACTCATATTGAGTAGGCCTAAGACTAGGGAATGTGTGTGTATTTTCATCCAAGGTGTACAGTCCTTCCTTGCAGGGCCCTTGTGAGTGGTTGAAGGGTCACTAGCCTAACCTGATTTGGGCTTGCTATTAGGAGTTTTGGGTAGGCCTATGCATCCGTACCCCTCTTGACTGATAGTTGTAAGTGGGTTCAAAGGGAAATGATGGTCGTAGGAGTCCATGGATAGTGATCTGGGAATGCTCCCTCTTTTAATATAGGGCAAGATTTATGGTTAGAGCCCTCACCAGGAAGCTTGAATCAAATCCTTTGAAACCACATAAACATTCAAGGCAAATGCCATTTTTTATAATTTTTTATCTTTTTTGAATTAATGATGTAGCTTTGATGTTCTATCGCCTTCTTCTCATTGTTAGTTTCTTCTCTTATCTCATTTTTCTCCCTTTTTGTCTTCCTTTTCACAATAATGAAAATTATAAAATGAGTTTCTTTTAGTTGTTGGTGTGGTTTTTTATGTTTAGGGTTGGTGTAAATGGGTGTGGGGTTACTTGTAGTACCTTCATTTTTATTTTTATTTATTTTTAAGTTGTTTTTTATGTTGACCAGGTTGTAGCTATCCTTGAGATGGCCCGAATATCCCTTGGCCATCCCATATTTTATCTTGTTTGAAAATGGACATCTCCAAAATGTTTCCTTTTTCGGAATTAGGTATGGGGTGGGGACATTTCCTACTTGTTTTGAAATCCTTGAAATGCCCTTATAAGGAATGATATCAAATTATGTAGGTGATATTCATTAGGTTCAATTTTTTGAGGTTTTGGGAGGTTTAATTGTGTGTATATTTTCTAGTAGGTTTTGCTATGCCTTGTAGTTATCTTTCTTGGCTTAATTGTTCCACATAATTATAGTGACAATAAAAAGGTGTAAATGAGTGAGTGAATAACGAAAATTGGAAAGTATCTTTTATGCCATAATGTCTTTGATATAAAATTGTATTTTTTTGGTATCAAATCATACTTCGTGATCCTCATTAGGACAAGAGTAATGCACTTCATATAACTTATGGGCATGGGGAATAGTATGAGTATGCCAATGAAATTAGGTTAAATGATTAAAATGATTAAATGTAGCCACTAGAATGGTGGATTCAGAGACATTTACATAGTCTATGTTCTTACAATAGAGTTTTAGGATAAACATATGACTAAAATGAGAAACATTACACTTCTCGCAATAAATTTTTTGAGACTACAAAGAAATCTATTTTCAAATTCATTTTCTTAGACCCAAAAACTTTTTAATATTTATATTCATCATCAATATAAACCTTGCAATATAAATTTGATAATCATGATAATCATGCACAAACCTTATTTATGCTTAATTTTCCTTTAACACCGATATTATTAATAATTAGTATCTAAATAAAGTATATGTATATATGTATGTATGTATGTATGTATGTATGTATGTATGTATACATACACACACAAACACACACACACACACATGTGTGTGTGTGTATGTACAATATGCTCTTTAATTTTTTTTAAAAAGATATTTTATTTACATAGAACAAACACAATAGAATGAATGAATGCCCAACAATTGACATAAGGGTCCCTCAAAAGGAAAGCATAATAGATTTCTATTTGGGCAAGATCAACGTAGATCTCGGTCCACAATAAAATCACAATGATATTGAAATCAAACATAACTAGGCCATCAAAATAGTAGGGAGGAAGAACCAACAAAAACATTATGGAGATTTCTATATTTGCAATTCCCAAGATGGAGATTGACATCAATATTTTCTCATTATGATTTTGTGAATATTTTAATATTTGATTTAACTAAAATAATTCAAAAGAAGCTTGATCATCTTGATTATTAAAAATAGAGATATAGAGGAAATGATATGCCAACAACCAACTGACCTCTACAAGATTCTATTATTATGCTAATAAAAATGACAACAAACTAAAAATATTGTCAACTAACTAAAACTGATTGACACTTAGTTAGAGAATCTTAACATCTAACTGAAATAGATATGCAAATATTATTTAATTCCTATTCAAAATCTAACTGTTGGAGCAATATATTACAACATCCCCTCTTAATGGTACAACATTAAACCTGCTTACAACATTATGTAAAAATTGGTTTTTGAAAATAGTTCTAGGATGAGTAATAATTCTTCAAGTTGCTCCCCAACTATATTTAACTAGCTATCATCCAAGTTCCCAACATCATTGGACACCATTTGTACATGAAGTGTCTCATCACCCTTGTAAAGGTATCATATTGAACTTCAGATTTTGGATCCCCCTTTGAACTATTGGACACTAATCCTCACATATATGTCTCATAACCCCAATGAGGTATAGTTTCTCTAATCCTCAAGGACATTAGACTATTGAGAATATATCTATCTTCTACTGGATCCCTCTATGTATTCCAAGTGTTGGCTTCTTTAAAATAGAACAAATGCCTCACTGTCATTGCAAACCTCATTTGATACTTCTCTAAATCAATGAGCTTCTCTTCTTTCTCTTCCACCAATTAGACAATGACTATAATAGTTGTAGCAGATCAACTTGTTGTAATACCATATTAAAAACATACATATATAAGAAAAAATTAATACCATATTAAAAACATAGATATATAGGAAAAAAAAGATCAACAACACCTCTACAAGATTCTATAATTATGCTAATAAAAATGATAACAAAATAAAAATATTGCCAACTAACTAAAATTGATTGACACTCAATTGAAGACTCTTAACAACAAAGATTATTTAATTCCCATTCAAACTCTAACTATTGGATTGAATTCATATGAAATAATAATGGATTTGAACCAAATTTGACATCATTAATAATGAGCTCTAAGCTTCTGAAATTTTTGGCTTATTACATTTCATTTATTTGGCAAGAGAAATCCCTGATCTTAATCTTTTTGCCTTATCATAATTATCAATAGAAATGCCTAGTCTAACTACAAATTTTAGACACATATTTCCATTTAAATACAATACTCTACCCCATCACCATGACCAAGATTTGTTTATGTAGGGTCATCAAAGAAGGGGTATAAACCTTTAGAACACAAAGGATATGATCACCACTTTATTGGAAATTTCCTTTTTGATGTGTAAACAAAGGAGAATCCTTGTTATAAGGGCATAAATCTTCACAACTTATGCCAAGTAGGAGAAAGATATTTGAAAACCACTTTGTTCTTGGCTTTTGAAACTCCCTAAAATGTACTTAGGCATTAATTATTGGCAATTGACACTCATCCAGTTTAGTTGTATTGTCATTGATGGAAACACATATCATTTTGGGTTGGACACTTAACCGATACTCACCAGTATTCATGATTTGGGAATTGACATTCAGGGAAACTGACAAACTAGGAACCGATACATGAGGCCGACATAGGAGATTGATTCGATAGGTCTACACGGTAGCAATCAGTGGCATCAGTCATGAACTTTAATGTATTTATTTTTGTCTAGGCCGACATGTAAATAAATTGTAATATCATTGTAAGCTGACATAAGGCATTTATGTTTATGTTTGGAAGGTTATTTAAGTTAGTCCGGTTAGGATATTTTTGTTGGCCACTTGGTGGAATTGATTATGTGTTGCATTGATGTTTTGGCATTGATGCCAACACTAGTTGTTTGGATGCTTTATCGACACCCTTCTGGTCCCGGTAGGTTGAGTGGTTTTTGGTTGATTTAGATCTGACATGATCCGGTAGGCTCCGGTATAGTTTGGTGATGGAATTGGCTTGCTCATGATACTCGTGCTCATATTTGGTCAGTTGGTTTTGGTTTAGTGATAGGATGCTATCCTGCTTACCTAGAAGCTTAGTTTCTGGTTCCGGTGAGGGTTTCACCGACAAAGCTTTTGGTGAATATCTTTGATGAATTGCATAAGTGGTGTTGGTGCAGCTTCTGGTGGATTTTTAGGATGCTATTGGTGATCACGTTCGAGACTTGGTAGATGGAGATCATTGCTATAGTGTGTGGACCTATATTGGGTCCCGATTGATATAGGTTATGGACTAGCTTTAATGTAATGTGTGGATTGGACCTCTTGATGTATTTACATGATGTCTTATGTGTTGGATATTATTTGTTTGGTCTAAGACTGACATGGTTTGTAATTATGTAATTGGTTTATTGTCTGGTGGCCGACTTGATTGTTTATGGTTGAGGGTTTTTATATATAGATGTAAGATCTCATTGTAGATCATCATGGTTATGTTAGAGGTTATGGTCAAGGAATGTAATGTGCGAATAATGTAATATCATTCAGGCAAAGGAGTTGGTTGATCATTGGAGGTTGAATTGGGTTTATGTAAGGGGATTTAGTCCTCCGGTATCGAGCTTAATCAGAACTATATTGAGGCATAGAAGATGCTATCTTTTGTAGTTCAACACTTCTTCGGATTGTAGTCTGGATTTATATGTAGTCAGTGAGGATCCTTTTGTGATGAGTAGTGCGCTTTAGGCTGTTGGCCTTCTTGCAAGTGTGTTAGTCCTAACCAGTGTTGAGAGGGGAGGGGTGAATCAACACTTGAAAACACTTTCACAATTAAACTTTTAACTTAAATCTGTATTCATCTAATATCCAACAATATACTTAATCACTAAAGTGAAATAAGCAAGCATGAAAAGTTGATAGTGACACCAAGAAGTTATCTCGTGGAAACCCAAATGGGAGAAAACCACGGTGTGAATAGGAACTCACAAAATTTGTACTCTTCTAATGTACACCCTGTGAGGAGCCATCCTTGTTAGGAGATTACAAAGACAATGTTAGGTGCTACCCAGTTAAGGGATTTTGTTCAAGGTCGGTTAGTGCCTTTACCCTATTAAAGGTAGCCTGGTTAAAGGACTTAAGAACATCAATTAAGATGTCACTCGGTTAAGGGATTTTACAAAAGGGACCTGTTAAAGTCCACCCGATTAAGGGATTTATGTTGTAGTGGTTAGAAAGCAACAAATGGATGATCTGTTGAATTGGCTACTGATAGCTTGATCAAATCTCAATATGCATCTCACTCAATCTACACCGGTTGTGTCTTCTCTGCACAACACTAGTTTTCTTCTTACACCTTCAGCTCTTCACTTAGTCGGTCGACTGTCCCTTGGCACTACACTCTGCCGGTTGACTATCCCTTGGCACTACACTCTGCCAGTTCTCTATCCTTTGGCTCTGCACTCTACTTATCCTTTGACCTTCAGCTATGCACTCTATCGATTCTTTGTCTCTCGACTCTGCACTTAGTCGATCTACCTCAAACACACTCTACTCTGCTAAAACATCTTAGCACTTCCTCTCTCTCTACTCTTCACTTTGGATCGCCTTCAACAAGATCTTCTTGTTGCAAATTTCATGATCAAAACTTTTTGAATGAACTCAAGAAGACTTTATACATTTTCTGCCGACACTTTCAGGCATTCCCTCAATCAAAGAAATCATGGATTTCAAAAGATTTCAAATTCAAAATCTTCTACTCTTTCTCTACATGTCTTCAAACATTTCTGCCAAGTGTTCAAACAAATTCTGCCACCGCATCCTCCAAATATAGTAATTTCTGGGTTGTATTTAGTCAGTTAAGAGTCAACCATAAATTTCGCAGGTAATCATGCTTGACTGCATGATAACTGAAATTTACCTTGCCAACATATGATTTATGGTGAAATAGACACAACCTCACCAACTCATCTTTTTCCACCACAACTGAATAACCAATCACCGCTTTGAGATTTATGGTGATCACCTATCTTCCTTCTGTCATACTGGTATACCGGTATGCCACTGCACTTCTATATTACCAGTTCATCCTTTGATTGTTGATTTATAGTGCTAGCATCAAGTCTCTTCCCCTGTTTGCCAATGAGATTTTGGTTTGCATATAACTTCAAGTTTTCTTGCCCGAGTCACCTTTTGTGACTTCATTATCATCAAAATGAGCGATCTTCTTGAATGACAGACTGGTTGACTTAGTCTATCTTTCCTTAAGCGGATTGAACCTTTGATCGTTCATTACCAATTTTGTTTCCATGTGTTTGTAAGTCATCACTTTTTCTTACTAAAAAAAACACCACTCTACTTATACCACTTCACCAGTTAGTGTCTTCACTGGTAAGTGTTGGACATCAATGACAAATCTTAACACATATACCAGTTCTATGGATTGACTGGTTTTGTGAATGCCAACAATCCAATAATCTCCCACTTTGGCATTGATGGAAAACAATTTAGAATCTGGCTAATTAGTTGTATGTTCTTTTACTTCCTTCATATCTGTACCAGTCCGGTCATTAATTCTGCCCTGAGTGATGAATATCTTCCCCTGTCACTGGTAATACTCTGATGCAACAACTTCAGCTCAATCACTACTTACCAATGCTCAAGCATTCTAATCATATCTCCCCCTTTGACAACAATGCCAAAGATTCTTTTCTGTACTCTAACAAGACTTCTCCCCCTAAATGGAGTAGTCCACACTCATCAATCTAGTCTCTCTTTGTTTTAAAAAAAAAACTTGAAATCATACCAGATTGATGTAGAGCCCTATTTACTTACTTTACTGAATGGACGGGCATAACCCCCAACTTACCTCTGAGATAGTCAAAGGTGTCCTTCTATAGTGGCTTGGTGAAGATGTCAGCCACCTGCTCTTTTGTTGGTATGTACTCCAACATCACTTCCTTTTCTTGAACTTGTTCCCTTAGTGATATTTGATGGCTATGTGCTTCATTTTTGGAGTGCATCACCGGGTTCTTGGATATGTCAATGGCACTGGTGTTGTCACAATGAATCACTACCGATCCAACCACTTTTTCTTGTATTCCTTCTAGTAGTTGCTTGATCCAAACTATCTGTGTGCAGTTGATTGCAACAACTACATACTCAGCCTCAACTGCGGATTGAGATATGCAATTTTTTTTCTTACTTGTCCAAGATACAATCCTGTCTTCGAGAAAGATTGCACCTCCACTAGTGCTCTTTTTGTCATCAATGTTTCCAGCCCAATCGGAATCAATGAAGACACTTAAACTGAAGTCTCCATTATGTGGATACCAAACACCATACTCATAAGTTCCCTTTAGGTATCTAAATATTCTTTTGACTGCCACCATGTGAGTCTCTTTTGGACTTGTAGAAAATCTGGCAACCAAGCCAATAGCTTGTGCTATGTCCTGTCTACTATGTACTGCATACTGCAACTTACCGATCATGGACCGGGAAAGGATCTCATTCACTTCTTCAACCTCATCATATTTAGATAGCTTGCAACCTATAACCATTGGAGTTCCAACAGGTTTGCAATATTCCATTCCAAAAGTTTTTAGAATTTCCCTTATGCACTTAGTCTGACTGATGAAGATGCTATTCTTTAGTTGAGAGACTTGCAAGCCAATAAAAAACTTTATCTTGCCAATCATGGACATCTCAAATTCTTACTTCATTTGTTCTGCAAAGCTTCTGCTCATCTCATCATCTCACCCAAAGATGATGTCATCCACAAAGATCTCAGCAATTAGGTGTTTTCCTTCAACTCCACTCTTCAGATACAGGTTACTGTTATCACTGGTTCTTTTGAACCCTATGCTTAGCAGATATGAGTGTAACCTCTCATACCAAGCTCTCGATGCTTGTTTCAGCCCATACAGAGCCTTTTGCAACCCGCATACCATATTCCTTCCATATTTAGATGCAAACCCTTCCGGTTGCTCTATGCATACATCTTCCTCTAACACCCCATTTAAGAATGTCGATTTGACATCCATTTGGTAAACTTTAAATTTTTTAAAAGCAGCATAGGCTAGCAGAATTCTAACCCCTTCCAGCCTGGTCACTAGTCCAAAGGTTTCTCCATAGTCCAAACCTTCTTCTTGAGCATAGCCCTTACAGACCAATCTTGCTTTGTTTCTTATCACTTTACCGGTTTCATCCATTTTATTTCATCGATGTTTTGTCATTGATGCCAACACTAGCTGTTTGGATGCTTTACTGACACCCTTCTGGTCCCGGTAGGTTGAGTGGTTTATCTAGCATGATCCGGTAGGCTTCGATATAGTTTGCTGATGGAATTTTATTGCTCATGATACTCATGCTCATATTTGGTCAGTTGGTTTTTGTTTGGTGATAAGATGCTATCCTGCTTACCTAGAAGCTTAGTTTCTAGTTCCGACGAGGGTTTCATAGATAGAGCTTTTGGTGAAGATCTTTGATGAATTACATAAGTGGTGTTGGTGCAGCTTCTGGTGGAGTTTTAGGATGCTGTTGGTAATCATGTTCAAAAATTGGTGGATGGAGATCATTGCTGTAGCATGTGGAACTATATTGGGTCTCGGTTGATCTAGGTTATGGACCGACTTTAATGTAACATGTGGAGTGGACCTCTTGATGTATTTACGAGATGTCTTATGTGTTGGATATTATTTGTTTGGTCTAAGGCCGACATGGTTTGTAATTATGTAATTGGTTTACTATCTGGTGGCCGACGTGATTGTTTATGGTCGAGGGTTTGTATATATAGATGTAAGATCTCATTGTAGATCATCATGGTTATGTTAGAGATCATGGTCAAATAATGTAATGTGCAAATAATGTAATGTCATTCAGGCAGAGGAGTTGGTCGATCATTGGAGATTGAAGTGGGTTTATGTAAGAGGATTTAGTCCTCTAGTATTGAGCTTAACCAGAACTATAGTCAGACATAGGAGATGCTATCTTTTGTAGTTCAACACTTCTCTAGATTGTAGTCTGGATTTGTATGTAGTTAGTGAGGCTCCTTTCGTGATGAGCAGTGCGCTCTAGGCTGTTGGCTTTCCTACAAGTACAGGCCCCTCAATTGTAATTCACATACTTACTGCAAAAGTATTATCTGACTGTGGGTAGGCTTCCCATCATGGTTTTTCCCTTTACCGAGTTTTCCACGTACAAATCTTGGTGTTATGTGGATGGCTTTTATTATGTGATTATTTTTTATGCTTAATTGGTTTAACTGCTATTTTGGTATTAAATTTTAAATTACTAATGGTTCTGGTAATCTGTGATGACTGATTCAGCCCCCCTCTCAGTTGTCTTCCGGTTATTTGAACTGTCTAACAATTTTGAATATGATAGATATGATATTGAAATATATACATATGATGCAAGATATAGTGATGTGATATTGTGTGAACAATATTGATTGACTGTATGCGAATATAATTAAAGGTTTGGGATGCAGATAAAGATACTGGTAAAGGACACAGTGGAAACCGATATAACCAGTTCTTTTACTAGAACTCATCCAACATAGCAGATGCATTCTTTGAGTTCAGAATTTTGTTTGTAAACCAGTATTTGGTGTTTGTAGTCAGTGAGACTCCTTTTGTGATGAGTAGTGTGCTCTAGGCTATTGGCCTTCCTACATGTGCAAGCCCCTATTGTAATATTTATTCATTTGGCCAGTGGATAGATATTGTGGGTCACCAATCCCACTGTGGTTTTTCCTCTTTGAGGTTTTCCACGTATAAATCTTTGTGTTATGGTGTATATTCTTGTGGTGACATTATTTATACTTGCTATTATATTATTTTATGGTCACTAGTTACTAAAACACTTTGTTAATAAGGTTAAAACTTATCTTACCGGAAGAATACTGATTCACCCCCCCTCTCAGTGTTCTTGGATTCCAACATTAATTGCTTAATGTTTAGAGGCCAAAAGGTGGGATATAAGTTCTTGAGAGTTGTAAAATAACAATTATCTTCAAATTTTTTAGAAGAAAGAGTTGTAGGGGTTCCAATGGATAGATTCAATCTCCAAACATCAACATAAGGGGATTCCACAAATATATGATTTCCACTTTCTTTTTGCATTTAAAAAAGAGGGCCTACAAATTTTTCCTCTTTATGTTTTATGAAGTGAGTTGCTAATTTTTTTAAGAGGGATAAATATTTTTGATCCAGAGCTATGAATCAGTGGGGTCACAAATATAGTGTTGGCAATATGTTTTTGATTAAAAAAGAAACATTGACTAGGGCACAAACCCTTTACATAGTCAGAGACTATCAAGATCACTTTAACAACAACAAAAACCTTACAATTTAACAACAAACCAAACCCAACTCAAGGAGGGGTAGGGACACTCGAGCCAAGAGGGGTTTGGGGGGGCAAGAAAAATTTATCCTTTTGCTTGTGACAAACAACAGTCTAGACAATATTATTATTGGGACCATCAAGAGAGTGATCAAGCGATAAGGTCCCCGCTTGGGTATCATCAATATATTTAAGGAAGTACAACTGCGAGGCAACAACTGGCTATTGCATAACAACAAAGGGTTGTTGTAGAACAACAACAAGCTACTGTAGAGGAGTGGCTTCAGAGCAGGGGCAGTACGTAGAGCCCCACCCTGATCAAGTTCTGGTTAACTTAGTTGACCATGGTGGACCGTATTAATAAATGTTATAATTCAATAGGATGGGCTGTGTTAGATAGATAGATTAGTGGGAAAAATAATTAAACCAAGTTATGGAATCATTTTACCTTGCGGTGCACATTTTGATGTGATATGGATTTAGATCCTATATGATCCATGGATCTGATAATCTGGATATGACGTATGTCAGCTATCTCAGAATTTGCAGTACTTCTTTTTGATAGTTGAAATTATGGATGCATGCTCTACAAATGATTTAATTCCATGTTATGAGAATGATGCCATTTAGTAGATGATTTTATGTGGATGTTATCAGATAATTTGATACTTGATTTTAATAATTGAAATTTTATGTGATGTCTGAATTGTATTCTTTTTGATAATATTATATGTGATTTTTGGAATTACTAATGTGCAAGTGAGATGTGTAGGAAAATTATTCCTTGTGACCATGCAAATTATTCGGAGAATCAAGCCTAGGCCTATGTGCGATTGTGAAGCCAGGGGTTGTCTATTTGGAGAGACAACCCCTCATTTGTAAATGTGTTTTAATTGGTAAATATTATGCTTGGATGAGTGTTTATTTTGGAAATTGTTTAATTTATAAATTTCAAAAAGGGACAATTGCCATGTGTGTTTTAGTGATGTGTAATTCTTTTTGTAGTGTCAATTGACACATGTGTTGTAAGATGAGTTGGCATTGTCATGTCTTTTTTTGAAGAATTTATTTTACCAATGCATATATTTTCAATTATCCTAAAATGGTCCCAAGTAAACCTAGGATAGGGAGTCATTAGAAGGGTCAACTCAGGGTTGACCCGTAGGTAAACTTTGGGTGGATTTCCAAGGGGTTCAACTAACTCTTGGGGTCAAGTTAGGGGTATTTTTAGTGGGCCATATGATGTTCCTATGGATGAAGGCCAAATTTAGCCATGTGTCCACTCCCTAGGGCTTGTTTAACCTCCCCAAAAAGTGAGTTTCCCAAGTTGGCCGAATTTAATCTTTAGAAGAGCCTTCCTTGGTTAGATAACCCACTTCATGAGTGTCATTCCTCTTCCCCATTCCATTTCCCCTTTTTGAGGTGCCTTGGTTAGGGAGTGTGTAAGGTTTTGGGAAGACCAACTAATGAGCATCCTTCACCCTTCCCAAGTGGGTTGGAAAGAGTGAGGTGTGGCTTCATAGGGAATAGTTTGGGAGGGAGAGGTTTGATCACCCAATCTCCATTTTGGAAACTTAGAATTTTCAAAATTTTTGCAAGTATTGGAAAGATTTTTAGCTAAGATTGGAAGGAGAAAAGTTGTGGATTTGGGCAGCCCTCCTACAAATTTCCTTATCCTTTTGGCAGATTAAGGTTGGTTGAATTGCTATCTTTTGTATGTTGATGTTATGGAAAAGATTGTTGTTGCTTTGCTTTCTTTATTGTTTTTCCTTGTTGTTTTGGAGTCCTTCCATATGTGATTTTGGTTAAGTTTTTATGTCATTGTTTTTGGGAATTTTCAAGGCCAAACTCACCGTTGGGAGGGTAGAGTGGCCTTGGGGTGAAGGGCTGTTTGATAGCCTTTGAGTGAGAGGCTCTCTTTGGAAGAGACTGATTCTCAAGGGATTTTGTGACCCTTGCTGTATACTATTATGTTTGTGCAATGGGGGTCATAAGGGGAGTTGTTGGCTTGTATGCCGTGGGGGTCATAAGGGATTATAGGGACAAGTTTGGAACTTGTGGATATGTTATATTTGCAGCCTTGTTATGGCATTATGTTCACTATTTGCAGAATTCTCCTCAAGGGTACTTAGTCCACCTTCACCCCACTTGGAAAGTCACACATAAGTGACATTGTTTAAACCTTGTGTTGGGAGTGTTTTTGTTATTTTGAGTTTCTACATGTATGTGTTTGTATGTGTGTTTTCCGTCTAGCCTTGATTCTCCTAGCTCGAGGGTGGCTTCTAGTAAGCCTAGGTTGGGAGGTGAGCCTCCATGGTCACAATCTCAAGTTTTTATTGTAGGTTGCTTTGGAAAAGACTTGGAAGGGAAAGCTTGGAAATGGTCTTTACTGATTTTATTTTAGTTTTAGAAGAAAGAGTTTATTTTTGTATTTTAGTTGCAAAGAAAATAAAGAAAAATAAGTTTTCTATTGTATTTATATTGCAGAAAAGGAAAATGTATTATTGACTAAGATTTACCATGTAATAAATTGTATTTTATTTGAAGTACTGATCCTTTATATAAAATGAATGCATTTTGGATTATTTTCTGTTTTGTTATAGTTGCTAGAAAAATAATGTTACATTCTATTTTAAAATATTAATGCAGAAAGGAATGAAAATTATTTTCTGTTTCTATGTGTAAAAAAAAAAGAGAAAAATAAATAGATATCTAGAGTAAATTCTGCATTTTATCTTGCTGTTATTAATCAATGATTTTAGAAAATATTAGTTGCAGTTGCCAATAAATTTATTTCTCCTACTTTTTATATATTCTATAAAATGCATGTTTAGTAGAAAATTAATAAATTAGAAAGGGTTAATTTGTAGCTGTAAAATAAATCATTTCTGCTAAACTTTTCCTATTCTGAAATGTATGTTAAGCAAGGAAAAGTAAATGGATTTTTCAGAATGAATGTTAGTATTGAATTACATCATGTTGTTTAAGGATTTAATGATTTTTTTGAAAAGTTAGTTGCTACTGTAAATAAATAGAACTCTGTCATATTTTTTTATATTCTATAAAAGCATAAAATAAATCTAGATAATGTTCTAAATGAAAAATAAAAATAAAAAATTTACTCCTACTCTGTTATTTGAGATCAGTGTGCTAAAACTATTGAAATACATATTTTTCCATAGAAATATGTATATATATATGTATATATATGTATACATATACACAGACACACACAGACACACACATACATATACATATACATATACATATACATATACATATACATATATATATATGTATATATATACACACACACACACACACACACACACACACACACACACACACACACACACACACACACACACACACACACACACACACACACACACACACACACACACACATATATTTACATGCTACATTTATATTAAAACATATGCATTTAATAAACTATGAGTAAACTGGGAATAAAGAAAATAAATATGTATGCTGCATTTGGAAAAAAAAAAGGTATATCATTAATCTGGAAACAAAATATTTGGTTATTTAATATTTCTGGCATATTTATTTTATAGTCATTTATCAAGTTTATGTATATATATATATATCTCAAAATAAACATAAAAAAAAAGAATTAAAAAAAAATAAAATTTACAAAGGAAATTTGATAAGCAAAAAAATTGGGGAAGATCCAAACCCCCCCATAGCCCCACGCGAGCACACAATGGGCGGATTGGGCCCCCTTTGTGGGCCGAAGCCCACAGGGGTGCTTGCGGCGCCACTGCGGGTCGTGACCCACAGGGGCGGCCTCAGCCACCACTACAGGCTGAGACCCGCAGGGGCGCCCGTGGTGCCATTGCGGGTGGCGACCCCCAGTGGTGGCCTCGGCCGCCACTACGAGTGGCCACCGCAGTGGTCGCTGCCGCCTCCGTAGCACTGCGAATTCCCCTTGCCATATTGCCACTACCTCCTTCGAACCCTGCACACACACAAACACACACACACCAAAACCTAAACCAAAAAAAGGCATATGATATGTTAAAATATGCAACCCTAACCCATTTTTGGGTTAGGGTTAACATTTAAAATAAAAGAAGAGAATAAGATATGCAACCCTAGCCCATATTTGGGTTAGGGTTAGCATTTAAAAATTATAAAATGAATAGGTTAGTTTTTAAAATAAAATAAAAAAGGATAACTCAACCCTAATTAGGGTTTGAAATTAAATATAATTAAAATAAGAAGAGGGGGAATTCTTTTTAAAATTTGGAAAAGAATTCCCCCCCCGCAATTAATTTTAGCCATATGTGGGATTAATTTTAACTCTTAATATTGACCGAGGGAGAAAATTAATATTAATATAGTCTTGTTTATTAAGGTTTAATTAAAATTAAGGATTAATTTTATATAGCTATATTAATCGCATAATTGATTAAATTTTATTAACAAGTGTTATTAATGAGAATATTATGTAGTTATTTTTCATGTTTAATTAAATATGGATGTTAGGTTAAATTTCCTTTGGGGAATTTTATTAAGGAAATTTATTAATTGTTTTATGCGAATTCAAGCCTATGAGGTCATTATTGACCGATTATTTAATAGTTGAAATTTAAACGTCTTAGGGGATTTAAATTTGAATGTAATATAGAATGAATTAATTAATCTGATATTATATTTGAATTAAGTTAACTTTATTAATTTAATTAAAGGCGTGCTAGGGGACAATGAGAATTATTTCTTAGAATGTTAGGGGCTTAAATGCCCCTAACAAGAGATGCTTAATTAAGTCCCAGATGGACTTAATTAAGTGTGATATTTTTATGTTGCAAGAAACGAAGTTGTCAAAGGAGTTTGCTGATTTGGTTTTTTCATCTTGGAGAAGGTGGAATTTTCTTTCTTCTCCAGCTTGTGGTGCTTCAAGAGGTTTGGCACTGCTTTGGAATAATTATAATATTGAGGTACAGTTAGTGGCATCTACTACAAATTGGATGTTGGCTTTAGTTATAAGCAAGATTTCGAAGATTAAATTCTGGCTTTTTGACATTTATGCTCCGTCAAGAATTCAAGGGAAGAGTAAGTTATGGGGTGAATTAAAGAGGATTTCTTCTCCCTTAAAACATGGTTCCTTTATTATCTTCAGGGGTGATTTTAATGCTATCACTGATTTAGATGAGAAAAGAGGAGGTGTTTTCCCTAATAAAAGGATTATGGATGACTTTGGGGATTTCATTTCTGATATGAGCCTTTTTGATTGTAAGTCTCAGAATGGGGTTTTCACATGGACAAACATGAGAAGGTATTTTTCTCAGTTTGTTGAGAGATTAGATCAGTTTTTGTTATCTGAGAATTGGATTGATTCAGATTTTGAATTCTTTTCCTCTATTCTACCGGTCTCGGGTTCTAATCATTTTCCAATTTCCCTTTCAGTTATTGAGGATAGGGCTTCTTTTAAGTCTCCATTTAAATTTGAGCCCATGTGGTTTAGGGATTATTCCTTTTTGTCTCTGCTTATGAAATGGTGGAATTCTACTCCTTTTTGTTTTGGGTCCCGTATGTTTCAGATTGCTAAGAAGTTAAGTTATTTGAAATTGAATATTAGGGAATGGAATATCTCGCATTTTAAGAACTTTTTTCAGGAGAAACAAAGGATTCAAGATATGATTGAGGTGTCTTAATACTCATGTGCTTCAACATGGTATGGTGCAACAAGTTTTTGATGAATTGAAGTCACTAAAATTATAGCTTGAGGAGGTGTTAGCTAGAGAGGAAATCTATTGGAGACAAAAATCTAGAGAGTTATTGCTTTCAGATGGTGACACGAACACAAAATTTTTTCATTCTTCAACTAAGATTAAAAGATGTAAGAATAGGACATTTTGTATTCAGTGTCAGAATGAGAATTTATTGATAGAGCCAGAGGACATTGCTTCAGAGGCAGTTAGGTTTTTTAAGTCATTATTATCTTCAAAAAATGGAAATCTTAGCAATGGTATTATATCTAATATTCCTCCTTTAGTATCTTTGGAAGACAATAAGATGTTGATGTCTCCCTTTTCCTTAGAAGAAGTTAAGAGTGCTGTTTTTGCCATGAATCTGGATAAAGCTCCAAGACCAGATGGTTTTACTTCTTTATTTTTTTAGAAATGTTGGGATTTTGTGGGAAATGATGTTTTATTGGCTCTTGAGGAAGCTAGGAGAAATAGGTCTATTTTAAAAAAACTTAATACTACAATGATTGCAATTATTCCTAAAAAAGAGGATACTAAGACTTTTGCTGACTTCCGCCCCATTACTTTATGTAACACTTTCTATAAGATATTCACGAAGGCAATTTCTCTTAGGTTGGCAAATTTTTTACCTAGGATCATTTCATTGGAGCAAGGTGGTTTTGTTCCCGGAAGGGAGACGATAGAGGGTGCAATTGTAGCACATGAGGTGCTGCATTCTATTTCCACCCAAAGAACCCTGTGTTAGTTCTGATACTTAATGTAAAGTACAGATGCCAATAGCTAACAAGATGAGAGGGGGGGGGGTGAATCATACAAACTTAAACTTCCATAAAATCAACAGATTCAACCTCGGTAACTTATACTTCAACAACTTAACCAAAAACTGCTAAACATGGAAACTTATGAACACATAATCATAATAACACTCATAACACCGGATTTAACGTGGAAACCCAAATAGAGAAAAACCACTGTGGGATTTTAGACCCACTAAGAAATATACTCTTCTAGAGTATGCTTGGTTAAAATCAAATCTTGTTAAAGATTACAAACACATTGCTAGATATGACCCGGTTAAGGGATTTCCCTCAGATCTGTTAGGATCTTCACTTTGTTAGAAGTGACCTTGTTAAAGGGTTTTAAACACTCACTTAGAATGTTACCTTGCTAGAGGGTTTACATATAAGACTGTTAAGTCCACTCGGTTAAGAGGTTTTCTATCACTTACAAAATAACAGTAATAAAAATCTATCTGCAACTTCACATCTAAAATGCTAAACTAGATTCTTATTTGCTCAAAATAATCTAGTCATAGGACTTATCTTGTCCCTCTGCTGGGCTTTCTACTTTGTTATTCAAATAGGTCTTCAAGCTTCTGTGCTCGATAATCACTATGCAACATCCCTATGCATACACTTGCCCGTATACATTGTTTATTAACAATTCCTTATTTATAAACAATTGCCAACCGCTAAATCTCCTTGATCACATTTCCCATGATCAATCTTAGCCATCAGATCTTCAAACTTGACTAGGTTCAATGTATCCTTCCGATCTGAAAATGTTTTACCTTAGCTCGGGACTTGCATTCCCTTCTTAGAACTTGCATAAGGTTATTGCAGTTCAATCTGCACTATAGATCTTCCTGCCAATTTTCCTTTGCCATAGATCCTTAACAAACTTCATACATGGCATACCAATCATGTATACATCTCCAGCTAATCATTGTCCTTCATTAAATAATGCTTTTATCCATCCCATGCGCACTATCATAATTTGGTTGCAACTCGGTAAATACTAAACTTTACTCAGTAGACATTTCGCCTTCATTAACCGATATTGATAACCTTAGGGTTTACCGACTATGTTCCTTGCTCAGTTGCATAGTATAGTATTAAGCTTACAATTAACAACATATTTAGGATATCAAAACAATCTAAACATCATGATCTCATCATTGTCTAATTCAGTAATAGTTTCCCATTGAATAACTTATTCCTCCTTTTATTCATCACATTCTTTCTATGTCTTTTACCGACATCTTAATTCTCTTCTAATCAATCTTCTCAAGATATGGCAACATCATACTGAATCAGATAATCAATTTCTTGACATCAATGACAAAATAATGTTATAAAGATAGTTATCATCTTTCTTCAGTTATATCAATAATCTTCAACAACCTTCTCAATATCCTTATTGAATATCAACAATCTTTTTTACTGTAATGCCAACACCCTGGCCATAATACTTAAACTAGACATGATGAAGGCTTATGACAGAGTAGAGTGGGGGGCTTTATGTGCTATTCTTGAGAAGTTAGGTTTTTCCAAGGCCTGGGTCAAATGGATTCGTGCATGTATTTCTTCTGCAAGATTCTCTATTTTAATTAATGGTTCTCCTTGTGGTTTTTTCACTTCCTCTAGGGGTTTGAGACAGGGAGATCCCCTTTCTCCCTTTTTGTTTATTCTCCTAGCTGAAACCTTTAGTTGGGCTATTAGGGATGCTAAAGTGGGGGGGCTTTGGAAAGGTATAAGGATTCAGAATATCCCCCAAAGTATTTCTCATTGTCTCTTTGCAGATGATACTTTGTTATTTGGACATGCTTCATTAGTTGAGACAAAAGTGATTAAAGGAATAATACAAAATTATGCATCATTTTCTGGTCAGAAAGTGAATGGTGATAAATCAAAGATTTTTTTCCTTAATACATCACAATTGGTTCGACATAGGTTGCAATCCTTTTGGGGATTTGAGACTAGAAATCTTCCACGTACTTACCTTGGGATTCTTTTCTTTGTTAAACAGGATAAAATTGGTTTTTGGGATAAGATTATTTTGGTCATTTCTAAAAGAATTCTCTCATGGAATCATAGATGGTTAACTTTGGCAGGTAAAATTGTTCTCATCAAGTCTATTTTGAATGCTGTTCCCATATATCTCATGTCTATTTTGAAGTCTCCAAAAGCATCTATTGTTAGTTTATAGGATACTCTTAGAGATTTTCTTTTGAACAATAATAAAGATGGCAAGAAGAAGCTCCCTTTAGTTGCATGGGATAAGGTATGTTTGCCTAAGGAACTTGGGGGAACAGGAATTTAGAGTTTGGAGAATCAGAATTTAGCCTTAGGTGCTAAGTTGGTTTAGAAATTATATGAAAAACCTAGCTCCTCGTGGGCACAAATTATGTTTGCCAGATATTTAAATAGTGGACCGAGAGAGTACATTTTTAAAGTCTCAAATTTGTCTTTGGGTTATGCTATTTGGAATTTCCTTTGTAAATGTAGATCGGTTATTTTGCCTCATCTCTCATGGATTGTTCATAATGGTAGAAAGGTCAGATTCTAGGATGAAAAATGGAATGGACACACAACTTTGGTGAATATTAGGGATTGGTCTCCTCTAATCACAGTTCTTTCCTCCCTTTGGGGTGTTTTTGTAGCAGATTATTTTGAAATTGTGACTAGTGGACCTCTTAAGCTAGCTAGATGGAAGTCAATTGATTTCTTAGATGTTGATCAAAGTATGGAATTAGATTTTGAGAAGATTTTGGGGGATAGAATTGTATTTCTTTCTGATTCTGAGGATGAACTTATTTGGACAAAGAATATTTTTGGTAGTACACTGTTAAAGATGGTTACAACTCTCTTATGGTTTCTAAAGATTTATAATCTTGGCCTTATAAGTTGTTTTGGCATTCAGATTGTCTTCCTAAAGCTAGAGCCTTTGCTTGGTTGGTAGTTCAGAATAGAGTCCTTACAAGTATGAGACTAGACAGGCTTGGTATTACTTTTGTTTTCCGTTGTGTCCTTTGTAACAAAAAAATGGAATCTTCTTCACACCTATTCCTACATTGTGATTATGCTTATGAATGTTGGCAGTGGTTGTTTGAGAAGTTAAATATATCCTTTGTTATTGGTAAGGATCTCATTTCCCATTTTAGATCTTGGCCCTTTATGTTTTCCTCATCTTTTTATGCATGCCTTTGGATCATATCCCCATCCATTGTGATTTGGAATGTTTGGCTAGAGCGAAACAACTGGATATTTAAAAAACTGAGGTCTCCTGTGTCTGAGGTTCTATTAAAAATTGAGTCTTCGATCTCTGAGGATGCTTTGTCATTTATTTATAAGAATTTGGAAAATCTTACTTCTTTTTTGCACTAGGATAGTAGAGTTACTAGAGTTTGGAAGATGCTATCAGTTTTACCCTCTCATGGTTCAATTTTAAAAAAGAATGATGCAATAGGTAAGAGATGCTCTACTAGATGGAAACCTCCTCCGCAGGGGCACTTTAAACTGAATTTTGATGGGGCCTCTCGTGGTAACCCTGGGCTGACTGGGGTAGGCATTGTAATTTATGATCACAAAGCAAATTTTATTCAAGATAAGTGTCATGCTATTGGTTTTAAAACTAACAATTATGCGAAATTTCATGCTTTGTCTTTTGGATTGGATATGACAATCTCTTTGGGAATTAAGGACTTAATAATTGAAGGTGATTCTATGGTGATTATTCAATGTGTTATGAAAAAGAAATCGAATTGTTGGAATTTGCAGTATATACTTGATCCCATTTTACAAAAATTAGAATTGTTTGAATCTTTCCTGGTATCCCATTGTTACAAAGAAGCTAATAAGATTGAGGATTATTTGGCAAATTTAGCCATTGATAGCAATGCTAATCAACGAGAGGTGGGGTTTGAGGAAATTCCTTCTAGGGTATGGGAAGGTTTGCAGCAGTAGTTATGTGATTTTCTTGAGTAATGTTGATGTAAAATTTTATGATGATAATTATTCCCGCTTTCCCCTTTCATTTCAAGTATTCATGTTCGTTGTCTGGAAGAGAGTTCGAGCTCATGGTATTTGATACAATGGTGTTTTTCCAAACGTTTTTTGATACTTTCTTTTTGGGCAGGAAGGTTTTTGGCTCATGGGATTTGGCATAGGACTTTGGAAAATTATGTCTTCTTCCATTGATAGCAGTTGTGGAGTCTACATTTGAAAATTATCCAATGGGTTTTTTTGGCAAATTGTCATATGGGCTCTATGCAAAACTGATATTATATGTGTTGTGACCGCATTTTGTATGTGGTTTTGGGAGGGGTGTATAAACCGATATGTTGAATACTATAGGTTTATTTTATGATCTGTGATCGGAGGTTTTCTTCCCAGGGTTCTTTCCTCCGATATGCTCTTTGAATCCTGTGTAAAAAATAAAAAATATTAATAATAAAGTTTAGTGCAATAATCCACTTTAATTGAAAAAAAATAAAAATTTTCCTTTGGGGAATTTTATTAAGGAATTTTATTTATTGTTTTATGTGAATTCAAGCCTATGAGGTCATTATTGGCCGATTATTTATTAGTTAAAATTTAAACGTCTTAGGGGATTTAAATTTGAATGTAATATAGAATGAATTAATTAATCTGATATTATATTTGAATTAGGTTATAATTAAAGGTGTTTTCGCGGTTGCTCAATTAATTTTTTTTAATATAAGTTAGCATTATCATTATTTTATTTGGCCTTGAGTATTTTAAATACTATTGAGATAATTAATATCTCGATTCTTGTTGGAGAATTTTAATTAGAGGAAATTAATTAGCTGAATTAGATTGATTAATTGAGTTGAGATGACCCTCATAGGGAATACTTGGTCTTCTCTAATTATTGTCACCATATTGATTTAGTTAATTAAATCAACTTTAGTAAACGATTCTATTTAAACCAGAGTTAACCCTTAGTATAGACAAAATGGACTTTATTAAAAGTAAAATGTTCAATTTTGATCTATAGGGTCAATATTGGCCGAATATTAGATATTTGGTATTTAATAATTAAAAGGGATTAAATTTGACAATAATGTGAAGTGAACTTTTAGGAAATTATTATACTTATTTGAGTTAATTTTATTGGTCAAATCTAAAAGCATTATTTACATTTGCTCATTAATTATTTTTAAAGTCAATAAAATATGTGTTAAAGTGATTTTAACTAAGTCCCAGAGCAATTAAATATTGCGCGAGGTGATTAATATCTCTGGATTAATAATTGAAGAATTATTGGGGGTAATTTATTTCAACTAATAAATTAAGTTGTGACGACCCTTTTTGGGGTATAATTAGTCAAGTTGTATTGTAATATTAAATTTCTAAAGTTAATTAAATTAACTTTAGAACACCATTCTAATATCATTTAAGATTTCATTTGGAACAACTTGTTAAGTTGTCACATCTAATTAAGCATTGGATGCATGTAATTAAGTGTTTAAAAAAAAAATTTTGTTGTTGTGTTTTTGCCCAAAATTTTGGGCATGACATAGTAGATGTAGAGCGGAGCTACAAGTTAGAGGCATCGGGAGTTGAATCCAAAACAAGAACCATAAGAGTTGGATCCTCACAAACAATAACAACATCATCCTCCTAAGAGGATTCAACGGATGCAGATTCAGAATCATTGATTGTCAAGTGATATTCAGTAGCGTCCTTCCACCAAGTAGTAGCACCTCTGCGGCAAGAGAGAGAACAATCTGAAGCTAAGTGACCCATTGAGAAGTACCTTCTGCAGTGAAAGGGGAGGCCCTCATAATCTAAATGTTGGGTCCATGGCCTATCCCCAACCATAAGATCTACATCCCTGGGTAGGGGTAGAGATATGTCAACATCAATTAATAGGAAGGAAAAGGTAGAATAACCCATGGAAAACATGGTATCATCAACCTTCAAGAAGCTGCCAATGGATGTCAACTTAACTTTGATGTCAACCTATCGTTTTTGTGTATAGATGAATTGGTTTAGTTGAAGAGGCTGATAAATGGTTTGAGACCAATGTGATTTGAGAGAGATGGTTTGGCACTGATGGAGACAACATGATTCAAGAGAGATGGTTTGACATTGATGGAGACATGGGATAAGCATGATTGAGGATAAGCAATAAAGTCTGGGTGACCAAGAAGATGTTTTCATGACATAAGATGATAGTAAGGCAATTCAAAAGTATGATATGTACATGGTTGAGTCAGTAGCACACTGCTCATGATTTGAATGAGGAATACAATTACATTGATTGATTTCTACATGCTTCAAGGTGTTACATGAATGAAATTTGAATCTCTATTCATACTTATATTATTAATAAAAGTTATCTAAGACATAAAATACATATCTTCATAAGTGTAAGTTGTAGTATTTTGGTCCACATTCCTATGCATTGCAAGATTTAGTCTTATGGGTCTAGAGTTAAGATTGTTAGTTATTAAGGAGATTATTTATAAGTTTTCATGTCATGAATATTTCTATAGTAATAGTTAGAGTTATTTGTTCTTTGGATTGCACTATAGTAGAGTTAAGTGTCTTAGAAATTCACCAGAATGCTTTGCATTCATCTGAATAGATAGATATAATCATTCAGACTTGGGAATATGATCAAAGAGGTATAAGGGTTCATCCATACAAGTTTCAGTTGATTTGGTGCACCACAATGCAATATCTCAATTGTTAAGGTGTTACAATCAGTCCGAGATGCTTTGTTCTCATCAGTTCAATGTGTTTCTCTACTTGTGCTAGAAATTAAGGATTAGATACTTTAGAAGAAGGTTGTAGGGATATTGTGGATAGACTAAAATTCTTACATCTTGATCCACATGATACCGTTGGTCTCTCCCTAGTGGTACAAAGGTGTACAATTGACAATTTTGAGTGAAGTTGCTAATGGTGGGACACTAATCTTGTTTACTTCACTTGTGGTTTGATCCTAATGTATCTAGGCCTTGTTATGCTTTGGGTTGATTCACAACTCATTTTATTTCATGGTGCATGTGTTTGAAGCCAACTTATGTAATATCACTCCTTTGATCTAAAGGTCATCTTGGAGCTGACCTAATTGTTGTTTTGAGATGATGCGAAGGATATATATATATATATATATATATATATATATATATATATATATATATATATATATATATATATATATATATATTGAAGATTAAATTAGTGTATGGCAGGTCAATCAATATGATGGCTCGTAAGTGTGCGAAAAAGGGACTGCAACATCCACATATGAAAAATGTATCTTTTCTAGCAGTTCAAGTTCATGTTGTTTATTCATTTGTAATCTTCATGTATCTTTCTTTAAGTAGGTTATTGAATGTTTCTCAACATGTCTATTAGGGAGTAGTGAACTTCATTAGGCACCAATCCTTAAAAAATAGTGCAATACTTGTTCATATAGTGTGATTTAACTCTCACCGTGGTTTTTTCCTCATTGGGTTTTCCACATAAAAAATCTTGGTGACCTTGTGTGGACTATTGTGGTGCACAATTTGATTTTAGTTATTTCTTTTGGAAAATATAATTTGACGTTTAATTTGCAAATGGAATTGTTTAATTAAATATTGATTCACTCCCCCCTCTTAGTATTCTGGTGTGTTCAACAATTCGTATCAGAGAAAGGTTCCTTAATAACACTTTGACAACTAAGGTAGATCCTTCACTTTAACACATGGGATTTGAAGTAATGTTTGGATAATATTATTATAGAACAATATCTATAAGAAATGGAAACATAAGGTAGTTGGGACACCAAACGAGATGATTGTGAAGTAGATCTTGAAGGAGAACTCTAGTCTTCTCTTGAAGACATAGTTATTAAAAGGGAAAAGTGCCAAGAATACAAGATCAAATTCAATAAGGAAAAGAAGCAAATTGTCAAACTAGAAGCACAAATTGAAGGAAGAAAAGAATGTGAAGGAAAACTCAATAAAGCAGAAGATGAGATTGTTAGCCTAAAGATTCAAGTTGAATAAGGCAAGAGGGTTGTTGAATGTTTGGATTCAAAGCTTCATGACAAATATTATTATTCAACTAAGCTTGAAGAAGTTGTTTCCCTAAGGAAATAATTATAAGAGATCAAATTTGAAGTGAACAAAGATCTCCAATTTAAAAGAAGCACTGGCATGCTTGATGAGATAATTGGATTTAAAAAACCTCTAAAAGATAAGGGTGGTCTTTGTTTTGAAAAGGGGGATATATAAAAAAAATTTGGTTGAAGATAAGGTTGAGAAGAGGGAAGATAAGGCACATGATGAATCTAAGAAGAAAAAAGAAAATAATCGAATAACTTCAAACAAGTCCAAAACCATAAGAAGAACTTAAAAAAGCCTACTCCTAAACAAATTGTTCCAATCAGGTACTCTCAATCTTTGAATGGAAATTTCTATTCGTGTAATAAGGTTGGTCATAAGTTTGTTGAGTGTAGAAGCAAGATAAGTATGAATTCATTTAGGCCTAAGGTATAATGATATGAATTCTCAACCCTTTCATGGCCAATTTTATTCTTGCAATAAGTTTGGTCATAAGGCTAATGACTACAAAAGTAAGGCGACGAGTGTAATGCCCTACTAAGGAACCCTAGAGGATAAGTGAAAACTATACAAGGAATGCATGGAATTTTTTGTTGTTGAGGTAATTAAGTTTCATCATTCATCACATATACAAGTATAACACTCAAACTCAAGATAAGGTCAACTAGGTGTTAACAAAATATGCACATGCAAAATTCAAAACTCTTGAAACTTCATTCGAGATAATTCTTTTCACCTTTAAGGGTTCCTCGATGTTGCTACCTAAGAAACACATCCAAGACTGGATCAATATATTCCGACCCACTAGAAAATGACTAAATCAACCTTCAACACTAAAACAACACATCTATATTCATTTTAAAACACCAATTGAAATATTCCTAAGATAACATCATGATACATTAAGAGTAGAGAAGCATGAGAGATCATACTTCATGCCCGATTCCAACACTGATGCACGTAAAGCAATACCAATACATATTGAATAACAATTATTACATCTATATCCAATTAGAGTGTTCAATACATACATGATCA